>NC_134483.1:303101294-303433794 GCF_040206685.1 Ascaphus truei | reverse complement strand
GTCCCCAATTCATACACAGAGTACGCACACTGCATGTACTAAAGTATGTACAGCAACTGCGATTTATGAATTGTTTGACAAATGCAAGCACCATTTTAAGAACTTGCTTCACTTTAGGTTATATGCAAATGTTTAACATTGGTATGAATGCCAATTTATAACCCATGAAAAATGTAACCCCCATTTCAGTTAAGAAAATTAAAGGACCACGAAAGTAGGTATTTATGCTTTATTTTTTACCTTCTATGAACCAGATGGTCTTCCATAGCTGAACTGTGACTTTTGTCAGTGTTTCCAAAGCAAAGATGCTAGTAGGGTCAACCAATCGAAAGCTGTAATATCGTCCTCGCTTTTTATTGGCTGCCAGAGTGAGCCCAGTGGCCATATTGTTCCTCCAGAGGGATCCAATTTGTTTTTTTGGATCCCTGTAGCTAATGGAATTCAGCTGCAAGTAATCCCTTTTTAAAAAAAATAAATATATATATATATAACAACCTTGAGAAAGGTCCCACTGGGGGGACCGAAACGTCGGTTTTTGTGTCTTCTATCAAATATAGAAAATGTATGATTTACTTTACCTGCGTGCTGTCCCTTGATGTCGGGTTGCAACCGGTATCGTATGGTCTATTATTGCTTTATGGGATAAGCACCAAAACTTATTTACTTGCAAATGGTGTGTCGGCTGTGCATTGGAAGAGAGAGAGAGACAGAGAGACAGAGAGACAGAGAGACAGAGAGACAGAGAGACAGAGAGACAGAGAGACAGAGAGACAGAGAGACAGAGAGACAGAGACAGAGACAGAGACAGAGAGAGAGAGAGAGAGAGAGAGAAAAGAAAAAGAAAATAAACCAAGCAGCCCAGGTTACTGCCTTAAAGCTCTGAGACTGATTTTAATGAAAATATGAACAACATGAACAACACGAAGTTCATCCATATTTGACTCTTAAGATTATGGGGGAGATGTATCATAGCAGATTTGGAGCGAAAAAGATGCATAATGCATCATTTTCATCTTGCATCTCTTTGCTTTAAAGTACCAAGATTCGATTTTAACTTTATCTAATGTGTGCCAAAATTATCAAATAGTAACACAACAGAAATGGATCCTAACGCACCAAAGGCAAATTAAATACTACATTTTTTATTTTTGCACACAAAAAACTTGCAGATGGATCACTATAATTTTGGCAGAATGGTTTTTTTTTTTTTTACAACAGAGGATTTAAAATCTGGTGCTCTATTTAAGCAATTTTTCAAGTGACAGTGCAGAGCGATTTATATTAATACAGTTTTCCATACACAATTAGTAGACCCTCTAAAATGAACTTATCCCATTAGTGACCCTATTCTATAAACACATCTGCCTTGTGCTGGGGAGAGCTCTGCTTCACTCAATTGATTCACAGCATATTGAAAAGGAGCCTCTTCAGTAAACTGTAATGATGGCTTTTGGGGGTGGGGGGTGAGAAGCCTGTTTTTTGCATTTTACCCTATTTGTTAAGTTCTTATTGCAAATCCAAAATGTGCAAAAACGTCAAACACGTCTTTAGACGCTATTCGTTTCTAACTATTGAATTCTATGCGATAAGCAAATACGAATGGGGTAAACTCCCCAAATTATACATTAATTGACTATTTATTAAGCTGTGAGTTTGCATATTGCCGAAAAAAAATCATGAACATAAATCACATGGGGAGATGGAAGACATCTGGAGACACACCTCAGAGAGATAGGTACCTGGGAAATATGCAAAGAAGGGATTTGAAAATTTTCTTTGACATTTTTTATTAGCCTTATTTTTAGTTTTCATATTTCCCAGGTGTCTCGCATGTGTCTAGGTATTGTTCATCTCCCCATGTGGAGTAGTGAGTAATGTCCTGGGAGGTATATGCGCCCTATACTATATGAGCCTCTCTCTTTATCTCACATTCACTAAACTCCATCCATTTAACGCTATGTTAACTTGATGGTAATGATAAAGATGTACTCACTAAAAAATGTAACATAGCGTTAACATGTTTATGTCACATTAAAGGCATAACTATACAAACAAATAATGTATGCAGGTTGTATGCAAATGAGCCTCAAACATGTCGGTATCTCTCACTTTCCCTCCCTCTTTCTCTCCCTGAGGAAGAAGAGATTTCTGGTTCGGACTTTCCAGATGGTATTGCAGTGAATCGGGTGAAAACGAGATGTATAACCATAGGATTTTTATGCATAGATAATTCTTAATGAAAAAGTAGTTTCGCATTGAGTCAAATAATGTGTCATTTCCGGGCAGTTTAACTATGTCTTCATTCTGCCAACATAACTTAAACCAATTAAAAAATAATAAGGGATAAGTTGATTACATACAGTTAGGTCCGGAAATAATTGGACACTGATACAAGTTTTGTTATTTCGGCTGTGTACCAAAATAAATTCAAGTTACAGTTAAATAGTGAATATGGGCTTAAAGTGCAGTCTATCAGCTTTAATTTGAGGGCATTCACATCCAAATTAGAGGATGAGTTTAGGAATTACATCTCTTTAATATGTAGCACCCTCTTTTTCAAGGGACCAAATGTAATTGGACAATTGACTCAAAAGCTGTTTCATGGACAGGTGTGGACTATTCCTTCGTTATTTCATCATCAATTAAGCAAGTAAAAGGTCTAGAGTTGATTCCAGGTGTGGAATTCACATTTGGAAGCTGTTGTTGTGAACCCACAACATGCGGTCAAAGGAGCTCTCTATGCAAGTGAAACAGGGCACCCTTAGGCTGCAAAAAAAAAAGAAAATCCATCAGAGAGATAGCAGGAACATTAGGAGTGTCCAAATCAACAGTTTGGTACATTCTGAGATAAAAAGAACGCACTGGTGAGCTCTGCAACACAAAAAGGCCTGGACGTCCACGGAAGACAACAGTGGTGGATGATCATAGGATCCTTTCCATGGTAAAGAAAAACCCCTTCACAACATCCAGCAAAGTGAAGAACACTCTCCAGGAGGTAAGCCTATCATTATCCAAGTCTACCATAAAGAGGAGACTTCACGAGAGCAAATACAGAGGGTTCACCACAAGATGCAAACCATTCATAAGCCTCAAGAATAGAAAGGCCAGATTAGACTTTGCCACACAATGTCTAAAAAAAGCCAGCCCAGTTGTGGAACAGCATTCTTTGGACAGATGAAACTAAGATCCAGAATGTACCAGAATGATGGGAAGAAAAAAGTATGGAGAAGGCTTGGAACGGCTCATGATCCGAAGCATACCACATCAGCTGTAAAACATGGTGGAAGCAGTGTGATGGCATGGGCATGCATGGCTTCCAATGGCACTGGGTCACTAGTGTTTATTGATGATGTGACAGAAGACAGAAGCAGCCGGATGAATTCTGAAGTGTATAAGGATATATTGTTTGCTCAGATTCAGCCAAATTCAGCGAAGTTGATTGGACGGCGCTTCACTTTACAGATGGACAATGACCCAAAACATACTGTGAAAGCAACCCAGGAGTTTTTTAAGGCAAAGAAGTGGAATATTCTGCAATGGCCGAGTCAATCACCTGATCTCAACCCGATCGAGCATGCATTTCACTTGCTGAAGACAAAACTTAAGGCAGAAAGACCCATGAACAAACAACAACTGAAGACAGCTGCAGAAAAGGCCTGGCAAAGCATCACAAAGGAGGAAACCCAGCGTTTGGTGATGTCCATGCATTCCAGACTTCAAGCAGTCATTGCCTGCAAAGGATTCTCGACAAAGTATTAAAAATGAACATTTTATTTATGATTGTGTTAATTTGTCCAATTACACTTGAGCCCCTGAAATAAGGGGACGGTGTATGAAAATGGTTGCAATTCCTAAACGTTTCATACGATATTTTTGTTCAACCCCTTAAATTAAAGCTGAAAGTCTGCACTTCTATTGCATCTCAGTTGTTTCATTTCAAATCCATTGTGGTGGCGTACAGAGCCAAAATGATGAAAATTGTGTCAGATTCGGAAATAATTGGACACTAACTGTACAATGTTGGCCAAGAACAGTCACTCAGTATATGCTAGGCAACTTCATTCTCCACCTTCAAATCAAATCTGAAAACACAGCTTTTGTTCTAAGCATTTAATAGCCTCTATCCATGACCACTTCTCTGTACACCCGCAGGGGCACTACTAACCAACCATTGGGTTCAAGCACTCAAATCAGTTGTGCTTTCACCTTACCCTGCTGCCTCTGTAAGCTTCCAAAGTACCATATAGATTGTCAGCTCTCGAGACAGGTATTCCCTTAACTATTCGTTATTTTCATTTTTGTTGTAGTTATTTTATTACAATTACAGTCTCCTTTTGTTTATTTTATAAAGTGCTGCGTACATTGTTGGCACTGGTGATGGTTGAAACTGGTGATGGCAAGAGATGGGCAAAACTGTAAAAATATGTTTCCCAAGCTTTCCATTCAAAATCCGTTCTGTGGTGTAAAATCCATCGATGGATTGTTCCAGTTTGAATCCGTGCAATGTTTTTTTTATCACTCTCAATCCAATCTGTAGATCCCGCAATGAGTTGGAGGAGTTTAAGAATCCAATCCGTGGATTGCGCAAATCCGCCGATTGGATTCTTAAAATCCTCCAATTTATTGCGGGATCCACAGATTGGATTGACAGTGATGAAAAAAAATCTGGAAAGAAAAGACTAATTACCCTTTTTGAGACTGATTCGTGGAAATCCACCAACCAAAGGAAATAGCCAATGGAGGTGGATCCAAATTCTCACCAAAAAAATCTCCCAATTCTCTAATGATGACCTCATCAAGTGCATACTGCTGCGGCCAAGTTTATTCGAGCATTTGCCCGTTCTTGGCCGCAGCAGTAGCCTGGCGTGCGCCCGAGATTGACGGGCGCGCGCCGAAGCAGCGGAAGAGCGCCCTCCGATCGGGGCGCTCTCCCTACCGCTGCCGGGTCCGCCGGGTCCCCCGGAACCCCCTGCCGCTGTCCCGCGATCGCGGGACACCAGAGCTCCCTCGGGGAGCCCCTGGACGCGCGTGCAGGGGGCGTACGCTCCCGAAGACGCGTGACCGCGCGTCTAGGCTTGCGGATCTGGCCGCAGTGCGATAAACTGTGTCGCCACTGTAGTTACAAAATGGTGTTTAGTGAAGAAGATAAGCACGTTATAAAGTGCTTAAGACAAATCAAGAATTACGTCCCAAAATGCTTACATTAAATGTTTCCTGATAAAGGATGGTCACTAGAAGGACTGAAAAAAACAATTTGTATCATTCAGAAAGGGGAACTGGATCAACGGGTTGTCGATTATGCAATCAGACAGTGGCGTTTCCGCTTTTGGGTGTGCATTTCAGCAGGAGGAGGACATTTTGAACACATACTTTGAACTCAAACGTTATAGTAATCTTAGTTTT
This sequence comes from Ascaphus truei, assembly GCF_040206685.1. NCBI lineage: Eukaryota > Metazoa > Chordata > Amphibia > Anura > Ascaphidae > Ascaphus > Ascaphus truei. The sequence continues at coordinate 303,428,391 of NC_134483.1, read as the reverse complement.
TCAGATTAAATTACAACAGTTGAACACATTTACAAGCTACGAAGGAAAAACTCCTATTTCTCGGTCAATGAACATGAACCCACCGCAGTGCATCTGGTACTTGTTAACTAAATTGATGTCACTGTATTGTCTACTTTGTACTTCTTTTATAGTGTTAATCTATATAACAGACCCACAATTGTGCACATTTTCATGGGGATTGAACGAGAAATATATAGGCTATGATGAAAAATGAAAAAGTTCCCTTATTTCCTGAACACAGTGTACATACATATACAAAATGCAAAAGGTACAGTAAAAGGCAAGGCAGCATAACATTTCATCAACCCTTCCAAACAAACAATAAATCACAGTCATCTTTTACCTAGAGAATTGTCCCCATAGGAATAATGGTAAAATGAATTGTAATCCATTGCAGACCCTGAATTCAAATATCAGATTTCTGAATACATACAGTACTTACTCTCCCTAATAACAATCACTCATGTAATGCCAAGTCAGACTGGGTTTGAAATACTGAAAAATGTTTATGGACGTTTTAATACAGTATAAAAATGGTTCCAGTTTTGCTCTGATGTTTTGGACATTTCACGGATAGTTATTTAAAATATCTGATGGTCTTTGTATTCCAATACAAGTGAAAACCTTGCTCGTTGTTTTTCTAATGTCACTCATCCCCACAAGATAAAAATATTAAGTGGCACCTTATCACTCATCCAGAATTGATTTCAAAGCTTTTATGCATTTTTTTTATACAGGGTGTCTGAAAGCTACTAAATATTAGCCCTGATACTCATCAGGCATAGATCATTAAATTTCTGGTAAAATTCTGACAAATGAACTACATTCTGAAAGCTTTCTGGGTATATTCATAACAAAGTTGAATATGCATTAAGCTTTTAGTAGATTGTTTCCAGGCATGCACTTACTGTAGTTTATCGAAGGATCAAAGGCAGAAATAGACAGGTTGAAACTTATCTCTGTGTCATTCCTAATGTAGAACGAAATGTTAATTATATTGCAATCATTTATCTAACGTAGTCCGGTTGCAAATATGATCTATAGTCCTTTCAAGAAAAAATTAATTGGAATATTTAAGAGTGATAGCACCTACCCTCTTAAGTTGTATTCTGTTGCTTTCAGGTATCAACAAATTGATTAAGGGCAGTGATTTATTGGGTCTGTGAATAAGAGTAGAGTTGCAGCACCCGTTATTGCACTCGTTAATGCAATGCGAGGCTTTAATGCTACCACATTATTTATCACAATAAATACCACAGCTCCATTGAAAACAATGCAGAAAATATCTACCATTTCCATTGAAATGATACCTACTCTACCTGTATGTATAGTATTACATACTGTACATAATGTATTTATTTTTAAATATTTTGAATAGGAACATTACATTATGCATCGTGTTTGCATGTTTGTATACGGAACCATAGGATAGAGAGGATACTGTGCAGATTTGTGTTACATTTTATATTAATTAAAGCAGCAATACTACATTCTCCCTTTTCCCCCCGTGTCTTATTTGAATATGTAAAGCATCCGACAATGTACAATTCTACATTCTTACCTAAGCTGGTAATCGTTTGGTGCTCCTGTTATATAAATCTCTAAAAATCCTGATTGTGTGACTAACATAATGGCCACCTTTCAGTTTCAATTAATCCTTCAGTCAGTGTAACTCAGCAGCTACAGTATTTACAGTTTGCAGCTCAAACTGCTGGGAACATTGTCAACAAATTATCACAAATAGGAAAGTTCTATGAAGATGTTGTACTGAAGGGGAGGTGGACTAAAACCTGCTATAGAAATCAAAGAATGCTCAATATATTAAAACTAATGAAAAATGGCATTAAGAATCGAATTAAAAAAAAAAAACAGTCACTATTGTCTAATATGACGTAACTGATTTATTTAAAAAAAAAAAAAACCCATAAGATATCACATGTTTTTCTGCTTTAAGCACATGATTATAGAAGTGAATGTACATTTAAAAAATAGATTTACTCTGAAACCAACTGGATTTACACAGGGAAAGTGATATTGACTATTTAACTTGTGGGATGATTTCAACTTTGGCCTACGACTGAAATACCTCATTATGTAATAATAACTGTTGAGTGCTAAGATTACTTGTGTGCTTCTCAACATGCCCTGAAGAAACTTGCCCACTGACAAAAGAAAGCGCATTAAGTGGTAAAAATAGCTACAGTATTGAGTTAAAAAGCCATTGGTGATGCCTATTATGTGAAATTGGCATCTGCGTAATAAACCAACGAAAATACCTTTGTATATTTGCTGCAATTCCCCTTTAAAATTGTAGACCTAATTTATTAGCAATGCCTTTGTCAGCTACAGTAAAGAATCAAGTGTCTTTTATGTGGTCATAATAGTAGTAGTGGTAATAAAAATTTTTCACATCTCTACTTTTGAAGCCCAATTTATTAATCTCTCCCTTTTCTAAGTTACATCCATCCTAATACTAATAACTGTGTACCTGAATTGTTAAGTTACAGTACAGATCTCATCAGTTTAATTACTGCCACTCAACATCCACATAGTGGGCTTTTATTTTATGTTGCAATATACATACTAGAGTCAAACTGTATCAAACATGTTTGTGATAGACACAAGGGAACCCTATAAGGGTATATCTTGTACAATCTATCATTTTATTTTATATACCACATCTGGTGAGCCAAATGACCCGTATCTGTTGTTAATATTTCTATGATGTGCAGGACTTTGAAAATACACCTTTGAGGTTTTTAATGTGTACCACAATAGTCAAATAGACCAGTGAGATTTTGAAAGGTCTGCGCTAAATTTTCTTTATGTATTAAATCTCTACAATAAATGTTCTTAATTTTGTACAGGCATACCCCGGTTTAAGGACACTCACTTTAAGTACACTCGCGAGTAAGTACATCTCGTTTAATAGGCAAACAGCAGCTCATGCATGCGCCTGTCAGCACGTCCTGAACAGCAATACCGGCTCCCTACCTGTACCGAAGCTGTGCGCAAGCGGGGAAACTATAGAGCCTGTTACACATGTGTTATTTACATCAGTTATGCACGTATATGATGATTGCAGTACAGTACATGCATCGATAAGTGGGGAAAAGGTAGTGCTTCACTTTAAGTACATTTTCACTTTACATACATGCTCCGGTCCCATTGCGTACGTTAATGCGCGGTATGCCTGTATTACTAATTACCAGAACCTAAAACAAATCTACACTTCTTCAGTGCAAATATCGCTAACAGAACTTTGCACTCTAAGTATTTGGTACTGTACACCCAAAGATAATGCTTTAGTTTATGTAACTTCTTTATAAAAGAAGGATATGTGGTATCTTACAAGTGGAAGAAGAGTGATGGCAATAGGTAGAAGGAATTTAATTGCAATTGGAGGCTGAAGGTGAAGAAAAAAAAGAAGTTAACTGAAAGAGCACTATGAACAATTTTTTTTAAAATATTATGTTTGGTAGGATTGCAACTTAAATTTTATTTTTATTTTTTATTAACTCATTAACCTTTCAAGTATATGTGAAACTTTTCCACCTTAGTTGTAGCAGATGTCATCACAATTTATCTTAATGGCAAATGGCAGAGGTCCTTTTTACGTATTATGTATCTGTGTATGCATGTCCGAATGTGTATATATCACTGATCATCTTCACTTTACAGACGTAATTCAGGAATATAGAACCCAAATAGTGAAACTGCATTTAAAAAAATAAATAATGAATAACGATGTAAGGAACAGAGATGAGGAAAAGAAGAGAAAATGGAGTCGAATAAACATACTGCAAGGGGTGAACGCAGAGCTGATAGAGCAGGCTTTATCAGAAGTTGAAAAATATATATAATAAATAAATAAAAACTAGAAAAAAGAGACAAAGACGTACATGCAAGTGACAGGCCTATGGGATGATATATTACTAAATAACGAGCACCAAACCAAGAGAATATAACAGAAAAAGTTGTGATCGTTCCCCCTACCCTTTCACGCACATGTATGTTGATGAACGGAAACTGTAAACTTAAATATAATTTGTATAACCAAATATGTATTATTATTTTTTAAACACCAAGGCAAATGTATACAAGATGCATGTGACTCAAATAAAATTATTTGTGGAAAAAAACAAAAAACACTGGGAGAATGGAGCCCTACTTCAATTTTTTTTGAAGTGGTATGTAAATAGACTTAAAGTGACTGTGGAAGTAGGAGTAAATTAATGAATTCATAGAGCACATCATAGATGGAAGACAAAATATCTGGTATGTGTATCTCATAAAAATTCTTAATTCTCCCCTTAATTGTTTTCAAATCTTAAGGATTGAGGAGCTTAACAAGCAGTGTGTGACAGAGCTTAGAACCAAGTGAAATATGCCAATGCATGTGTGTCAGGAACGCCATGCCTGTGTGCACGTGTCTGTGTATATCAAAGAGGTTAAAACAACCAGCAATCCAACAGACTCACTCACCTCCTGAGGGTTATCTCCCCAAAATCCGTCACACTACACATCAATATGCTACCACCATGGATAATTTACGGTCCTCAGGAGTTCTTGGTCCCCTGTTTACTGGAAAAATATGTAATTAACACAAAAACCCAATTTAGTTAAATGTGTTAAAAAATGCAGTTAATCTCTTCAAAAAGTTATTAGGTTCTATTAGAGCACAAAGACGTCCTTATCCAATTTTAGAGTTAATATATGAAAACTGAACAGTGCTTGTTTACTGAGGAACAGGTAAATAAACGTCACAAGGAGGTGACACCGGGAATTGAACTAGGTTTCCCTGATTCAAAGTCAGTGTTATTGTTTACAGTCAGTGTCTTCACTTGCTAAACAGCTCCTTCAGACACCATGACCAGGAGACAGAGAATAATTTTTATTAAAATGAAAGTTAACCCCTTGGTTGCTGTATTTGTTGACATACCTTAACATATTTGTCAATAGGGTGACAATACAGTATGCCTGTTCCAATTTTGTTGAAATGGTGGGTTTTTATAACTAAATCTATGTGGGCTATAGTATTGGACAGCTTTCACTGTTATGTTGATCTTTATGAATTTCTATATTCTGGTACATTCTACCTGATTAATACTTAAGCTGACTCCAATTTAGACAAGCAAGGATATGTAGATACTATTCTCGTAGCTGATAGGTCACCATTTATAGTTGATTTATATTTAGTATAAGGAGTGGTTCAGTGAGTAAAGACACTGAGTTTGCAGCTGGGGAACATGGTTCTTGTGACCTTGGGCAAGTCACTTTATCACCCTGTGCCTCAGGCACCAAAAATAGATTGTAAGCTCCATGGGGCAGGGACTTGTGCCTGTAAAATGTCTCTGTAAAGTGCTACGTAAAACTAGCAGCACTATACAAGAACATATTATTATTATTAGTATCAATAATTGCCACAGCCATTTCTCTCCCAGTATCCTAATTCCTAAGTTTATTGCCTCTCCCTTCCAAGTGAGGACAGTGTCATCATCAGACTAGAATTTCAGTTTATTTCATTCTATTCTGCTACGTTCCACTATCCTATTTCCTCTTCCTGAAGGTAAAAAAAGCAATAATTATTATGCAGTTGTTTCTTAAAGGGGATAGCACCTTTATGGTTATCCTTTCCAATGTGTCATAGCAAAAATTCCAAAGCTGTGACATTGTGTAGCAATACATGTTCATTGTGTAAATGTAATATTCATTGATTTATTGATGTTTAGAAAATGTAAAAAAATTATGCTAAATGGCCAAATACTAAAAAGTATACTTCAATACAGTTGCAGGAAAAAACATATAGGCCAGGATTCACCAGCATTAACGGTCATTGAAGTCAATGGCAGTTAATGCCAGAGTGGTGTGCAGTTTCCAACATTGGAGCTTGAAGAATCGGCCCCATAGTTCAATAATTCTACTTACAGTAATACTAGAATTATGTGATCAATCTACGAATAACTAAATCAAAGTTGCAAAATCTCTCTTAAAAAAAAGAGGGAAATTCCAAAAATGGCTATTACGGTATGCATTTAGGTAATGGCTAAAATATATGTTTTTTGTAATAATAGGAATTGGTGCACCGGTACTAAAAACTGTAAGCATCGGAGGGAAGGGGGAAGGGTACGAGTCAGTCAGTTGCTGCAGAGGGTACATCACTTCATAGAGTCCTGTCATCAATTTAGGGAATAGTTTACGAAGAGAAGTTCAGCATGCAAGCAGTGTCTGATCTAATTAAGTATTGTGCTAAGTTGGAAGACAAGATTGGATTTCCCAGCCTTGCAATGGACTTTACCAGTATACTGTTTCCATGATGCACTGGGGTTCTGAATAAAGTGATTTGCCTGTGGTATTGGGTTAAGCTGGTGAAGCAGTTCTGCAAGCTGTTTAGAAATAAAAGTGGCTATTGTTTTTATAATGCAGTCCTTGTAGGAAGCAGTGTGTGTGGAGGAGGGGATTGGCAGCATTGAAATCCATGGTGCCTTGCTCAGCTTGCTGTGTATTACTACTACTTGAGGTGCAGCAAAATCAATCTAAAATCTTCCCTAGAGTATTTATTCTAAGTGCCAATGTCTGGTATCATATTCTGATCCGATCTTAACTGCTATGGAAGTCAATGGCAGTTAATGTGGAATCGAGGTGTGTTACTGACATTGGGTCTTTGAATACCGCCATTTAAAACTTATATAGTGTATTGCTGCTATTTTATCTAATGAGTAATTTCTATCATTCCATTAGGGAACCATCTGAATAGTGAATAACAAAAAAGCACATTTATTAAATAAAAAACCTATAATAGGCAATGTATGTGTACATAGATTTTTTAAGGCATTTTAAACTGTTTTGGTTTCCATAAGTATCTGGTACTTTTCTACAGTAGATCCCTATTCAAGAGGCATTTTCCATGCTAGAGATAATTTGCTAAATTCCTCTAGCACAGAAAAATACAGATCTTTCTGTGATGTCTATTAAAATAACGTCAAATCATCTTCATAATGTAATTTTCCAGAACCACGTGAGCACAATTGTGGAAAGTTATTTGTTAAAAGCACTTTTGCATTAACCAAAGAAACATATTGTACTTAGATTGCCAAGTATACTCTTATAATGTAACTCATTCTAATCAACTTTTTCTGTTGTCCAATGAGGAAAATGCTTCTAGGATTATGTTATGTTTAACCCTTTATTAAGCATATATTTATTATGTTTAACATTATTCAACTCTACGTAACCCTACCGTTCCCTTTGTAATATACATATGTTGTGATTATAATAATAGCTAGAAATATTCTAACACTGGAAACTAAAAACGTTCTCTGTATTAATACTGAAACAGGCTATATATAGCACGGTGTATACTATAAGCACTAAATAAAAAGTAATATCACTATTATTTTCAAGCCAATTTGCCTATAATTTCTGTCATTTTTTGTTATAAAGATAAGCTGGCTACCTTCGCTGCTTTTATTTATCATAAACTCCTATAACTCTTTAAAACATATTTGCTTAGGATTCAGGAACTCGTGCAAAAGCACTACACACAAAAATGTTTTATATATATATATATATATATATATATATATATATATATATATATATATATATATATATATATATTGTGACATAGTCCAAAGATGTTAGGCAGCTTTCTGCCCCATTTTAGAGCAGAAAGTGCAGGAATAGTTACAAATGATCCGTTCCACAGCTTCCCATTAACTCAGGCAGCTGGATGGAAAATCCAGACCACAGATTACCATGGCTCTAGTTCTCCCTCACCTGCTCTTCTAATCACATGCACAGGTATTTAGAGCAGAGAGGTTTTGCATTTCTCTCTCTCTCTCCTTGGAGCCTGGAGGCTGGGGGTATCGCTGCTCCCCTGCATCCAGTATCGGGGTTGACGGCCCCTCCACGTATCACAGTACCAGAGGATTTGCCTGGACACGGGACCGAGTTCCCACCACGAACAGATAAGACCAAACAAATGTTTACTGCTGTTGCTAAAAGACTGTGCTGTATCTAAGTGACCCTAAATGAGAGAGCATTGTTTTAAGCTGGGGAACCAGGTTAGTTGGCCAGCAGCTGTTAGAGAGACTGATTCTATGTGTAGTTAGATCCCTGAAAGGGATAGGATTTTGTTTATATAATTTGGTTTCTTTTTACTTGAAATAACAGTGTGGGAAATACTGTAACAATGAAATGAGTGAACTGCTGAATGAAAGTATCTGAGTACCTCTAACCTACACATGTTAAAGCTGCAGTACCTTACTTGGATGAAAATAAAGCAGGCAGAAGCCTGAGTTAAGCAGCTTAATACTTTGCATGATCCTGTTTTTGTATTAAATAACCCTAGAAGACTGTGTCGGGAAGAACCCAGACAGACGTCAGCACTACAAAAGAGGGGCGTTTGTCACATATGGTGGAGAATGCGGGCAGACACTAAAAAGTCTGTGGGTTTGCAAATAAATGCGGGGGGTTAAAATGGCCGCCCAGCTGAACTAAAGTACAGATGCTATGAGTGAAGTCTGTCCCGCTGTGTATATCAGTTGTGCTTCTAGCATACACAGAGAATGTGCGAAGTGTGGATGCAATAGCACCCTGAACCCAAACAGAAAACCAAAATGTTTTGCTGAAGAAAAAAAAAAAAAAAATTTTGCATCTAGCAAGTGCTGTTTGTAAAGCTTATGCCTTTTGCTGAAGTGAGTGAATTTGCAGCTAGCAAGTGCTGTATGTAAGCTGCTGAAGTAAGTGAAATTGCAGCTAGCAAATTGTCCCTGCCGGGTTTCTAAAATGGCCGACGTGAAATGTTTGTTGTGTAATGTACGTAACCATACAAAACAGTGTCCCTTCAGGCCATACTATGATCACGACCCTGGAGGAGAGCCGTACCCACAGATGAATTTAGTATGCTGGGCCTGTCGTGAAGTAGGTCACATGGAAGATGTGTGCCCCAAAATTTTCAAAGACAAACAGCTGCAAAAGCAAGCAACGCCCTGTGAGTGCAAGCAAGATGTGGAAGCTGATAACAGTGAGTGTGTGCCCAGGACCACTGATATCTCTGGAGCTAATAAAGCAAAAAGAAAGAAAACTGTTCCTCAAGTCACAGGGGAAGTGACCGAGCCACTTGAACCTGCACTGTCAGGACATGCGTCAGAAAGGCGCCGAGATGAGCAACAGGCCATAGGGCCTGGCGCAATCGGCCCAGGAATGACGACACGCCTAGAGATGACAAAGGCTACTGCTACCATCATAGGCAGAGAGCCAAGCGAATCAAAGAAAACAAGAACTGACTGGAAACTATGCTATGAGATGTCCCAGAAAGATGTGCAAAACTTCATCACAGAGTTGGGGGTTTCTCGGCAAGAGGCTAGCACGCTTAAAGCAGAGCTGGAACTCTCACGCCATGAGGTCTACGCTCGCAGCACAGAGCTGTGTACATTGAAGAAAACCTATGAGAATACCCTGAGTAATTTAGAGACTGTAAAAAGAGAGAATGTAAGTCTGACACAGAAAAATTCAGACTTGACTGACCAGATCAGTGAAGGTGATGAGAAGCTTCACCAAGCAGAAAAAGTGGAGAAGCAATTGATCCAGGAAAAGTTAGAAATGCAGGAAGCACTGCAGAATACAGAATCAGCGGCGATCCAGGCGACACAAACTGCAGAGCTCCAAAAAATGGAGGCGCTGATGCAAACCCAGAGCAAGCACCAGAAAGAGGTGAAGACCCTGAGGGAGGTCTGGCACGATCAGGTTGAAGAGCTGCAGAAGCAGATGGCTGAGCGCGAGATACAGTGCGCCAAGAGAGAGGAGGTGTCCGTCCGTCAGGTGGTTTGCCTGACACTGCGCTATAAAAGCGAGATGGCCGATATCTACAAGCAGCTGGACCACACGGCAAATGAGGGGGCCCGGCTGCAGCTGGAGCTGGACAAGACCCGGAAGGAGCACCTGCAGCTGCAGGTCAAGAATAGAGAAAATGAAACAGAGTTAAACCTCGCTCTGAAACAGATGACGGACATGGGAGAAGCGGCTAAAGTGGTTCAGTCGGGCTATCAATCCTACCTCCTAACCAAGCAAGCTGTACGTTCCTATACGTGTATCTTCAATGCTGTTGCAATATTACGATTTGCTATAAAGATGAAGTTGGAGAAAGAGATTCCAAGGCTAAAAGAGACACGGTCACAAAAGGAGACCAGGGAAAGTAAACTCAATGCCCTCACTGATGACAAAGAGGAAGGAGAAAGAATTGACTTTGATTGTGCTGCTGTTATTCCAGAAACAGATAGGCACCCTCCTGAGAATATTCTCCCTGATCTGGGATTCAAAAATCCAGATCCTCAATTTCATTTACGTTGTCCAGAAGATTATCAAACCAGTGGACACACCCAGGACACCACAGAAGATGTTTTAGCCAAGTGGGTGGCAGTTCCTGAAAACACAAACTTGTTGACAGATCCTGATGACGTGGTTAATATGGACTACGTTTGTACAGAGGCAACTAGGTCTCCAAAACCCAAAGGCCTGATAATGGCCACAAAAGGGAAATCAAAGATTGAAAAGAAAAAACAACGAAGGTTAACACGGCGCCTGAATAGTTCCATATCTCACCAATCTGGACCACACTGTGGAGCCAAGGAGAATCCGGTCCAAGGGTCTCATCAGAAGCTAAAGAAACAGTCCAGTCATTTGCAGGTTGCAGCGGACTATAAAATAAAGTCAAAGGATGCAATAGACTGGAAGTCAAAAAAAAAAAAAAAATGTTTGGGGGAACTGACCGATTAATTTTTTTTATTACACGTGTGGACTATGTCACGGACACTTAACTTTGCAAATAAGCATTTTTGTCAATATTACAATGTTATATTGGTTCTCTGTGTTGAAAATGTAGCTAAACTACAAATTAATATACAGGGTTGATGGCCCTTAAGATTACAAGGCTGTAGTATAAGAAAAAAAAAAAAAAATATTGGTTGCTTACAATATGGAAAAAAAAAAAAAAAAAAAAAAAATGCCCTTTTCGGTTGGTAAATTTATAATGAGATTCATATTCTAGAGTAGAAAAACCCAGGGAGGTAATAGAAATTGTCTGGTTTTGTGAATATATTTAGCAGATCCTGGGTTGCAAGAATGTGTGCTAGACATTTATTTTTCAAAATAGTTCCCTAATAGAGAGCAACAAAAAAATATGTTTGCCAAGTATAGTCTCTTATGACGAAACGTATTGTCCATAATTGCCGTGGAAAAAGTTCATATTCGTGTCATGTGAATACTTAATGTTGTACTGAGGAGTTAGCTCAAGTATTTCAGGTAGGACGCTCACCCCAGTGAGGTCCATGGCCGCTCACCCCAGTAGGTGTGAGCTGGGGAGGGGGATATGTGACATAGTCCAAAGATGTTAGGCAGCTTTCTGCCCCATTTTAGAGCAGAAAGTGCAGGAATAGTTACAAATGATCCGTTCCACAACTTCCCATTAACTCAGGCAGCTGGATGGAAAATCCAGACCACAGATTACCATGGCTCTAGTTCTCCCTCACCTGCTCTTCTAATCACATGCACAGGTATTTAGAGCAGAGAGGTTTTGCTGTTCTCTCTCTCTCTCCTTGGAGCCTGGAGGCTGGGGGTATCGCTGCTCCCCTGCATCCAGTATCGGGGTTGACGGCCCCTCCACGTATCACAGTACCAGAGGATTTGCCTGGACACGGGACCGAGTTCCCACCACGAACAGATAAGACCAAACAAATGTTTACTGCTGTTGCTAAAAGACTGTGCTGTATCTAAGTGACCCTAAATGAGAGAGCATTGTTTTAAGCTGGGGAACCAGGTTAGTTGGCCAGCAGCTGTTAGAGAGACTGATTCTATGTGTAGTTAGATCCCTGAAAGGGATAGGATTTTGTTTATATAATTTGGTTTCTTTTTACTTGAAATAACAGTGTGGGAAATACTGTAACAATGAAATGAGTGAACTGCTGAATGAAAGTATCTGAGTACCTCTAACCTACACATGTTAAAGCTGCAGTACCTTACTTGGATGAAAATAAAGCAGGCAGAAGCCTGAGTTAAGCAGCTTAATACTTTGCATGATCCTGTTTTTGTATTAAATAACCCTAGAAGACTGTGTCGGGAAGAACCCAGACAGACGTCAGCACTACAAAAGAGGGGCGTTTGTCACAATATATATATAGCAAATGGAAATATTACTGTATGCTCATTTGCATGTCTTAGACAGGTCTGCAACCCTGCCTTTCACCATTATCACCATTATCACCCAGCACACAGCACTTCCACTGCAGCAAGAGATTCTGGGAAATGACACGCAAATGAGCACACAGTGCCACCTTTTGCTTCAAAACCATTAACATGGTTCCCTATAGGCTTAAGCTTGCAGCATGGTTATGTTAAGGACCCTTTACCCTTCAAGTGAAGAAACTCCTGTGAATGTGTCTCTGACTAGGGAGTGACTATCATTGTTCATTTAACTGTGTGTACCATTCCAATTGTTGCTGGACTTACATGCTGGACTCATATGTTGTACTCAAGTGGTAATCTCTATGCGTTTGAATACATATATGATCAGATGACCGCAGTTCAATGCTAAATCCTCCATACAGTAATTTTAAACTCACATGGTCAAGGCTTGCATAAGGGTTCCTTTCTGCTTCTTGTTCACTTTACTTTACTGGATTAAAGAAAGTATTCCGGATTTATATCAGTGGATTTCTTTCTCTATAGTGATTCTCATATATTTGAGCCCCAGTTGTTTCCCCTACCTAGGGTAATCTAATGCTTAAAACATAGCGTAGACTCCCTTCACGTGTCCCGCAAGAGACTTCAAAGATGCACAAGCCAACAACAAAGGCATATAAATACTCAGTATGTAAATGCATGTAATAGGTAGATAAGAGTAATAATACTCAATAGTAAGTTTATACATGAAAGAATGGCAAGAGCAAGCGCCAGAGTGGGTGATGTGAACGAGCTCAGAGGGAAATCCGGGCTTCTTTGGTTGTCATGGGATGCGTCACCACGTTGGTAACTCCTTTAGCGGACGACGTCACTCACGATTTGAGATGGAAGGTGAAGGAGATCGGAGCAACATCTGATGCATATTAAACTAGCTGATTGTTCCCGTTTTGGCGCGAAGCTTTTCTTTTAAAAATTGCATGTCGCTCTAGCTGCCTTACCACTCCAAGTTTAAGACAAGGGTCGAAACATGTAGGAGTGGGAGCGCCTGGTGGGACCCCCTGCTTCTCTCTTCTTTGAGAGCACGTAGCTATACCCCATGTGACTTTGATGCTATGCACCCTCAAGATTGAGATGGTTATAATTGCAAGACTGTTATTTTGCCTGAATACTCTTACTGTGTTTATTTGACATCTTTTGACTGTGACTTTTTCCATTTATGGCCAGTCATTACTTACATTGTCAGCGTGACCTTAATTATTTCATTATGGCACATATATGCTAGCTTTAGTATGAAGAGCAGTGTATTTCACCACAGTGTGGATAAGACATAATACACTTCATAATGTTCATTTTCTTACATCCATTTGTCTCTGTTACGTGTCACTATACACCACAATAGTGTCAGGTTAGGATCGCTCCTTTATTTACTACCTATTTGCAGCAAATAGTTGGCTATCAGCCTTGCCATTCTTTCATATGTAAACTTGCTATTGAGAATCATTACTCTTATCTACCTATTACATGCGTTTACATATTGAGTATTTATATGCCTTTGTTGTTGGCTTGTGCATCTTTGAAGTCTCTTGCGGACACGTGAAGCAATTTTTCCGTATTGTGTTCTTATGTCATATGTGATACTTAATACATTTTGGTTACTTTGGTAAACCTGAGTGCTTCTTTAGGGACTCTTTCTCTGTTGCCACACATATATCAATATATATATATATTGTGACAGAAACCAGGGGATGGTAATAAATTCCGTATATAGGGCTCCCAGGATACTAGACAGTTTCTATCCTGTTTGGCCTGGGAGTGCAGCCTTATAATACATACACTCCATCCCACAGTTTGGCAAGCGCTGGAACTGAGGGATGAGAGATCCAGACCAGAGTTTGTCTGCTGCCTGATTTCTGTCACCTGTCATGCTAATTAGGAATCAGGTATGAAAGACTGATTTCCTGTTTGCTCTGGTCTCCCCACAAGAGCCAGGAGGCTGGAAGGCTGCTGAACTACAGAGGGGAGAAGCCTCTTCCCCAAACAGGTTCAATCTTTCTGTTCATTTGTGTAAGACTGCAAAAGTACCGTGTTTTGATGTTGGAAGTGGAAAAGCCACTTCCAACCCTGAGTCAGGGATATCTAAGTTAAGTTATCGCTCAGGTGAGCAGCTTTTGTTTTGATCTGTTTTCTGTTGTATGCACTGTGGCAGTCTCAGTGCCTGGGACTGAATAAACCAGGCATAGCCTGTTTAAAGGAACAGTACGTGACGCCTCATCATTTAACCTACCCTAAAAGACCGTGTTCTAAACAGTCCCGGACAAACGACGGAGCCCCGGAGTAAGCCGTTTGTCACATATGGGGGAGAATGCGGGCAGAGCACTAGGGGGTCTGCGGGTTGAAGAATTTTGAAAAAAAAAAAAAAAAAAAAAAAAGTTTTTTTCATCCTCTGCAAACAAGATGGAAGACGTGGTGGGTGCGCTGGTACGCAATGTCGCTGCCCAGAAAGACGCGAATGAAACCCAGCAACAGCTGTTAATAGCCCAGCAAGAAACTAATGCAAACCAGCAGCAGACGAATGCAGCCCAGCAACAGCTGCTAATAGCCCAGCAAGAGATTAATGCCAACCAGCAACAGGCGAATGCCAACCAGCAACAGGCGAATGCAAACCAGCAACAGACGAATGAAGCCCTGCAAAACGCGAATGCAAACCAGCAAGAGACAAACCGCTTGCTGAGAGAGGAGCAACAGCGGTTCGCTCAGGGCTTACAGCAGGAACTCGAGATCCTGAGGGGGACTATCAGTAACCTTCCACTGGCAGCGGCAGCCCCAGTACCGAAAATGACCAGGGCAAGCCACTACCTTCAGAAGATGGGACCCTCGGATGATGTGGAAGCCTATCTTCTCACGTTTGAACGCACGGCACAGAGAGAGGGATGGCCAGAAGCTGAGTGGGCTGGTCTAATCGCACCCTTCCTAAGCGGCGAACCCCAGAAGGCTTACTTTGATCTAGAGCCAGCCGAAGCTAACGTCTATGCAAAATTGAAGTTCGAGATCCTCGCCCGCCTCGGCGTAACCACGGCTGTTCGCGCCCAAAGGTTTCACGCATGGTCCTTCACGATGGATAAAGCCACCCGAAGCCAGATGTATGACCTCATCCACCTCGCCCGGAAGTGGCTACAACCCGAGATCAACTCAGCCAGCCACATCGTGGAACGGTTGGTCATGGACCAGTTCTTGAGGAAACTTCCCTCTGCCTTACGCCGTTGGGTCATTCGGAGTGACCCCCACAATGCGGATGAGCTTGTGGCCCTCGTAGAAAGGTACAATGCAGCAGAAGAGCACCCGCAACCCACAGTCGTGGAGCAACCCCACTACCCGAGGTTCCAGGACTCTTCCAGAGACGGTAAAAGGGTACCGGGGTTAAGGGGCGCTGAAGAGCGGCGACCACCTTCACGCAGCACCAGCAACAGTGGTTCGCACACTAAGGGCAATAGCCAACATGGGAAGCCGGGAAAAGGCTCTAAGTGGGACACAGACTATGTACCTAAATGTGTAAATTGTCATGAGAGGGGCCACACAGCAAAAATCTGCCCACTAAATGATGAGCCCATGCAATGCAACAGCGTGGAACCTTATTCGCTGTTGTCCCAATGTATGGGCCCTAGCCCAGAGGACCCCTTGAATAACCATCTGTGGGCATTTGTAAAGGTTAATGGTAAGAGGGTTCGGGCACTTCTTGACTCTGGGAGCATGGTCACACTAGTGTCCGAATACCTCTTGCCCATTAAGAAGAAACAGGGAAACAGTTCACAAAGAGTGGCAATTTGTTGTATACATGGGGATAATCATGAATATTCCACTGTTGATGTTTTTTTTGAAACAGAGTTTGGTTCTTTAGATTTCAAGGTGGGTATTGTACCCAAACTGGCACATGATGTGTTAATAGGGACCGACTTTCCCCATTTTCTAAAAATGTGGTCCCCCGCTCAGAATAGCGCCCAGAGTTCAATAGCGGACCATAACTAAGTATTAGAAGAAACAAATCCTTTCCCTTTTTCAGAAATGGAGGTTGACGAGGGCCCAAATAAGAAGGGGGAAAAGGAGGAGTGCTGTAAAATTCCCTTCCCCATCACTACGTTGGTAGGGAATACCCCAAATCAAGATGTTGAGCAGACACTTACCACCCCAGAACCGGATAAGACCCTCGCTGACCTAGAGGTCAGTCCTGGGAGTTTTAAGAAGGCCCAGTGGGAGGACCCCACATTAGCGGTAGCAAGGGGAAATATACGGGACCAGAATAGTACTCCTGGCCAACCAGATAGGTCACTTGCTTACCCCTACTTCGAAGTAGAGAACGACCTAGTATATCGGGTTGATAAAAGGAAATCAGTTACCACTAAACAATTGTTGGTACCACGGACATTCCGTAACGTAGTATTACACCTCGCACATAGTCATCCATTGGGGGGACACCTAGGGGTGGAAAAGACAAAAGAAAAGGTTCTCCGAAGCTTCTATTGGCCTGGGGTTCTGGCAGAAATTACGAATTATTGTTCCTCATGCCCAGAATGTCAGATCACCGCCCCGTTCAAGGCGTACCGCAGCCCATTGGTACCCCTTCCCATAATAGAGGTACCATTTGACCGGATTGCTATGGATCTAGTAGGACCCCTAATAAAGTCTGCTAGGGGACATCAGCATATATTGGTAATATTAGATTATGCCACCCGATATCCGGAGGCAGTTCCCCTACGTAGCACCTCAGCTAAAAACATAGCAAAAGAGTTAGTAGTTCTGTTTTCCCGGGTCGGGATTCCTAAAGAGATTCTATCTGACCAGGGAACACCATTTATGTCCCAAGTAACGAAAGAGCTATGTAAACTCCTAAAAATCAAGCATCTCAGAACCTCAGTCTATCATCCACAAACAGATGGTTTAGTGGAAAGGTTCAATAAAACCTTAAAGAGCATGTTACGGCGGGCGGTTGATAAAGATGGGAAAAACTGGGATTGTTTGTTACCGTACCTGTTATTTGCCATTAGGGAAGTTCCCCAATCATCCAC
Organism: Ascaphus truei; assembly: GCF_040206685.1. Classification (NCBI taxonomy): domain Eukaryota; kingdom Metazoa; phylum Chordata; class Amphibia; order Anura; family Ascaphidae; genus Ascaphus; species Ascaphus truei. Next base: position 303,411,130 of record NC_134483.1, on the reverse strand, counting down.
TGGCTTCTCCCCGTTTGAACTATTGTATGGCCGACACCCAAGGGGCTTACTGGATATAGCCAAAGAGACTTGGGAACACGAGGTTACCCCTTACAGAAGTGTAATAGAGCATGTTGCCCAGATGCAGGACCGCATTGCTGCAGTCCTACCCATAGTGAGGGAACACATGGAGAAAGCTCAAGAAGCACAGAGGAATACATATAATAAGGGTGCTAGGGTCAGAATTTTTTCTCCAGGTGATAGGGTACTAGTTCTGGTTCCCACCGTGGAGAGTAAATTCCTTGCTAAATGGCATGGGCCATATGAGGTCTTGGAAAGAGTGGGAGAAGTTAATTATAAGGTAAGACAGCCAGGTAGGAGGAAACCTGAGCAAATTTACCATATAAACCTACTCAAGCCCTGGAAAGATAGAGAAGTCTTGTTAACCCTAGTACCCCCAGGTCCGTCAGAGAATCAAGAAACTGACCCAGAGGTTAGCATAGCTGAAACCCTGTCTGTTCATCAGAAACGAGAGGTTCAGAATTTAGTGAAAAGAAACAAAAATCTTCTCTATACGGCCAGGTAGAACTAGCGTAATTGAACATGACCTAGTCTCTGAACCGGGGGTCCGAGTTAACCTTAAACCGTACCGAATCCCAGAGGCCAAAAGAAAGGCTATAAGTTTAGAGGTTAAAAAAATGCTAAAACTAGGTGTAATTGAGGAATCCCAAAGTGGGTGGAACAGCCCTATAGTCTTAGTCCCAAAGCCAGATGGTACAACAAGGTTTTGTAATGACTACCGGAAACTAAACGCGGTGTCAAAATTTGATACTTATCCTATGCCCAGGGTAGATGAACTTGTAGAGAGACTGGGCAAAGCCCGATATCTCACAACCCTAGACCTAACAAAAGGGTACTGGCAGGTTCCCCTCACAGAAAGGGCAAAAGAAAAGACAGCCTTCTCAACCCCAGACGGCCTCTTTCAGTATAAGGTGTTGCCTTTTGGCTTACATGGAGCTCCCGCCACATTCCAAAGAATGATGGCTAAAATTTTAAAACCACATGCTCGGTATGCTGCCGCCTACCTGGATGATGTGGTAATCCATAGTGAAGATTGGCAATCCCACCTTCCAAAGGTCCAAGCTGTGCTTGACGCAGTCCGGTCTGCTGGACTAACTGCTAACCCCGCTAAATGCACTATTGGTCTGGAGGAGGCCAAGTATCTGGGATATTCTATTGGCAGAGGTTTACTCAAACCCCAAACACTCAAAGTGGAGGCGATACAAAATTGGCCAAGGCCAGTTACAAAAAAACAAGTAAGGACCTTTTTGGGGTTAATTGGGTACTATAGAAGGTTTATTCCCAATTTTGCAACTAAGGCAACCCCACTAACTGACCTCACAAAAGCAAGAGGACCGCTAATGGTAAAGTGGTCCCCCGAAACCGAACAGGCCTTTAGAAGCCTGAAAGAAGCTCTCTGTGCCCAACCAGTGTTGGTCACACCTGACTTCTCCAAAGAGTTCGTAGTCCAAACCGACGCATCTGAGGTAGGGCTGGGGGCGGTACTCTCCCAGGAGTCTCAAGGAGCACCCCATCCTTTATTTAAGTAGGAAACTAAATCCCCAGGAGAAAAATTACTCCATAGTAGAGAAAGAGTGTCTCGCAATAAAGTGGGCTGTAGAGACGCTCAAATACTACCTGTTGGGGAGAAAATTCCGGTTGGTCACAGATCATGCACCCCTTACCTGGATGTGTCAAAACAGGGAAAAGAATGCTAGAGTGACCAGGTGGTTCCTAAGCCTACAACCCTTTAAATTTTCTGTGGAACACAGGTCAGGGCACAAACATGGCAATGCTGACGGGTTGTCAAGGATGCACTCCCTAATATCCATGGTCGCTCATCCCTCGAGGTCTGAGCTGGGGGGGAGGATATGTGACAGAAACCAGGGGATGGTAATAAATTCCGTATATAGGGCTCCCAGGATACTAGACAGTTTCTATCCTGTTTGGCCTGGGAGTGCAGCCTTATAATACATACACTCCATCCCACAGTTTGGCAAGCGCTGGAACTGAGGGATGAGAGATCCAGACCAGAGTTTGTCTGCTGCCTGATTTCTGTCACCTGTCATGCTAATTAGGAATCAGGTATGAAAGACTGATTTCCTGTTTGCTCTGGTCTCCCCACAAGAGCCAGGAGGCTGGAAGGCTGCTGAACTACAGAGGGGAGAAGCCTCTTCCCCAAACAGGTTCAATCTTTCTGTTCATTTGTGTAAGACTGCAAAAGTACCGTGTTTTGATGTTGGAAGTGGAAAAGCCACTTCCAACCCTGAGTCAGGGATATCTAAGTTAAGTTATCGCTCAGGTGAGCAGCTTTTGTTTTGATCTGTTTTCTGTTGTATGCACTGTGGCAGTCTCAGTGCCTGGGACTGAATAAACCAGGCATAGCCTGTTTAAAGGAACAGTACGTGACGCCTCATCATTTAACCTACCCTAAAAGACCGTGTTCTAAACAGTCCCGGACAAACGACGGAGCCCCGGAGTAAGCCGTTTGTCACAATATATATATCAATATATCTATATATATATATATGAACAAAAAACAAACAAAAGCGCAAGCTCCATAGCACGTAACTGAGTAAAAAATAAGGTACATTTATTTAAAAAATCAGCAACCCATAAGAATGTGCACTTACAGGATTTCAAACAGAACCATTCGTGGGAGAGAAATCTCTATTGTGGTCATCTGCGGTGGTATGGTGAGTCCCAGGTTTACAGAGTGGATGTAAACAGCCCAGGTTCACCATGAATTGGCAGCAAGATATAAAGGCATCCAATGCCTGCACGTCCTTTGCTCCCTCATACAATGATTGCTAACACTTGAAATTACCGCCAGCCGGAGCGCAGGGAAGCCAGGGACTCCAAATACACCAATACAATCGCGATGACGTCACAGTTCTACGCGTTTCGTCACACTGCAGACATGCATGCATGGAACTATTGCAACTAGTTTGGACTGACTCTTTAGCTTTATCCGATATATTTAGTATCTGATTGTGCGCCTGATTGCCAAGGTGCAATTAACTACATTATCTGCCAATTAAGTCTTATACAGTGACCAATCTACTATGTGTGCCATTTCTGTTATGCATGGTCTGGCTCTTACCTAATGAAGCCACACCAGTCAGGTCATTAGTTTGTATGATGATTTATTTATGGATATTTTTTAATTAAGCCAGAGCATCTCAGTATATATATGTTCACATTTATGGGTATCACTGTACTGCATTTTATTATGGGTGTTGTTGTTTGTGCCACATTTTTCATGCTTGTTTTATTGTAATGACCAGCCTATGATGCCATTGGCCAATGTTGCTAGCATTGACACTGTATTTTACCCTTATACAGCATTAGGCATTTACACATGCCTTTATTCAGCCTGTTTAGGCTTATTCCCCCTCTTCCTTGATTAAAGCTAGTTGCTACACACAGTTTAACAACTGTTTATGAGTTATCACATTAGTTAGCAAGCAACATGATCACCATTCATGCCCTGAGACGCTCAGATCGCGAAGGACCACTTCGCCTGCAGTTGCGCTTATTATTTATTTAATTCCCGTGGTTCGCGCATGCGCAATGGTTATCCTGTCAGCTCCACACGCATTACACTCTCCCTTCACCAGCTCGCGGCTCGCGCATGTGCAGACATGCGTTTCATTGGTTACATGCGCCCCGTCTGGCTCTGAGACGCGACGGAGATGATTTGACTTATAGCCTATAACCTTTGACCCCTGCATGCGCAGTGAGTGCGTTTCACGGGACGGGTGCATCATTGCGTTTCAGTTAACGCCTGATGGTTTGGTTGCAATGGGAGGGTCCTGCATTTAGCATGTAAGTTATTGTTTGAATTAAATTATGTGTTGCACCTGTTTGTCATGGTTTGGTAGGGTATTTATATGTGTTCTATTGCACTCTGTATGTACATCACCTTCAGAAAGGTCCCATGTGTAGGACCAAAATGTTGGATATGATGTCTCACTAAATACAAATCTTTTTTGACTACCTCGTGGAGTGCTGCCTCTGATATTCGCTCATACGGTATCGTATTGCATATATATATATATATATATATATATATATATATATATATATTATATTATAAAAGAATACAGTGCTTTAGATTACAGAAAAAGATCATTTCAGTAAATGCAGTACAGTTTCTTAAAATAACAGGATAAAACATAAAACAGAAATCCCAATACATTACGTTACCATATGTCAGGGTTTTCTCCAGAGAGGTCACTGGTGTAGAAAAATGGAAATCCAAGTGTTTCATCCCAAAACATCCATCATACCTCTGTTGAATTCTGATTTTCATAATACCCTGCTAAGACTTATGTACTATGTTTTTCCCCATTGAAACCACATAAACCCACCCCTGTCATAAATCAGCTGCTAAATTGATGGTTTTACGATAGAGAAAAAAAACCTGCTCTAAAGCGGCATTGAGAATCTTGCCTCAAGATTTAAATGCTCATAGCTTAATTTCCCCCAATACTTAGACAGACGTGAGCCATATCAATAGATTCAGGCGATTATGATGGCTGTAACAAGCTTAATTTTGAATGACAAATGGATGTCTGTCTTTGGCACCTCTTTCTCATGTCATGTGGTCTCATTGCATGCGTCTCTTTATAATATTCAGATATCTGTAATCGTTGCACTGTAGCGTAGAGGTTATCACCGAATATCCTAATTTCCAATAAAGTCCTCCAACCTGTGGGTCACCTCTCTCTGGGATTCACCAGTAATCATTCAAGAACGTTTATTTTTCTTTAATGCTGAGAGCATAGTATCTGTCTATCATGTATTGCCTTCTAAATGACACGTGTCACTTTTAGTGATGCCCCCCCCAAATTAAGTCCTGTTGACCTGCCATGACCCCAATATATTGTATTTTTAAAACTGTACAGATGCAGTCACCCGTATCTGACCACTTGCCTTGGAAAATCTGGGGCTATCTCCCAGAAAACTGCAACATTTCGGTGAGATTTCTGCAGCCAGATGAATGGCCCATTGAATTAACATCGTGGGGGTCCCTGAAGGTCCCATTCAAACTGAGACCCCCGCTGTGTTAATCCGATGGGCCATTAGTCTGGCTGCAGAATCTCACAGAAATGTTGCAGCATTTACTGTGAGATTGCCACAGTATTTTCCCAGACAAATAGTCAAATACTGGTGGCTGCATCTGTAGCTACATTAAACCCTGAAGCACAAGATTGACTAAAAGACTTAATATAAAATACTGTAAGCTGCAGAAATTTAGACGTGCATAGACATTCTCATCATCATTTTAAAATATGTAATATTCATGGGATAATAAATATCTAATCCCCTGAATGTACAGAGACGTTGAAGTGTATACCATATCATCCTCTTCACCCCTAGTCGATCCACTGCTGGATGAAGGCCTCCCCAATAATCTTCCAGGTAATGTGGTTGCAAGACACTCTTCTCCAAGTTGCTCCAACAAATATATACTGTTAATTTTCCCATCTCACTTTTGGTCATCGTCTTAGTCTTTTACTTTAACTTGGAATCCAGGTGAGTAATATTATTGTCCAACAATGGTAATTTGTTCTTGAAATATGTCCTGCCACTGCCATTACAAAACGTTTACCCTTGTAATAGTGTCACAGACTTTTGTTTGGTTTTGAACCCATTCTATCATTCTCATGTCTCTTCAGGTAATACCCAGAATACATCACTCCATACTTCTTTGAGTTGTATGAAACTTCTGAATGATCTTTGCATTTAGGGTCCAAGTTTCACGTATGTACGTGAGAACATGCAGAGCACATTGGTCAAAACTTTTCTCTGCAGGCACATAGGAAAATCTTTCAAGGGAACTTTCCAGTTTGTTCCAAATTCATTTAATCCCATCTTCATTCTCATGTTGAGTTCATTCAAAAGGTTCCCATTCATTGTTACTTGCCAGTCATGTAGACATAGGCCCTTATTCTGTAAAATGTGATAGTGCTGATGAAAAGCCCCATTAAAGTCAATGGGACTTTTCATGTGATAGCACGTTATCTGCGCTTATCACACCTTCCAACGTCTTCTACTTCTATTCCATTTATTTTGCTTTTTTCAGAGTTTACACATTTGTTGCATATCCCTTGGTCTTGTTGAGATTCATGTGGAGTCCCACTTTCTTACTTGCTTCGGTAAGTTCTCTGATTTATTGCTTGAGGTCTTCGGAGCTTTTGGCAAAAATAAAAATCTCATTTGCAAATCATAGGTGGCATGAGAATTAACCGTTGATTGTGAATACTTTTTCTTCCAAATCCAATCTCCTGTCTTGAATAATTTTTCAAGTGTTGCTGTAAAAGGCGTTGGTGACAGTGGGGCCGATTCACTAAGCTACGTTAATTAGCGCTGAAATGGGTTACATCACTCGGGCGAAAAAGGGTGAAGCCATAAGCGCTATTCACTAAGGCTGTTTGCCACGTTTTTGGCCTGCCTTGCCCAAAAGGGCCATATCACGCGATCACCTTCTTCCCCCCCTGATATCGTGCTTAAAGTTAGATAGCATGATAACTATTATAAACAAAGCAGCCTGTAAGAACTGTATGGAGACGCTGCGTCTCAATGCACGGCTCTTACAGGCGATCGTGCTGTACAAATATGATTTTTAATACTAGTGTACATGAGCAGGGGGTCTCCTGAGCTGAACCGCATTGGTTTCAGGTTTGGGGACCCCCTACCTCAGGAGATATAGGCCCCGTTATGGGGTGCCGGTATCCCCTGCAGAATGTAAATGTCACGTGACGCGGGAGCTTTACAAGTGCAGGGGATACCGGCACCCCATAACGGGGCCTGTATCTCCTGAAGTAGGGGGTCCCCGAGGCTGAAGTCAACCTGCTTCAGTTTAGGAGAGGCCCTGCTCCCGTGCAGTGTGATTACAATCCATATATTATTATTGCTAATATAAGTGAACTGAATTAAGTTCTTACAATTGTGTCCCGTAAAGTTTGTGTATGTTCATTTTTTTCAACGGTGTGTGACAGTCTATGGAAGGACTCAACCACTTCACTATAATTGTGTTTTTACTTCTTTTAGATATGTTTTAGTTCACAGCATAGCTATGGTACTGTAGGGGTTAAGTGCTGAACTGTTGATCTGGTGAAATGATGAACTGATTAAATGAGGGAAGCACACGTGAGAATTTATAATTACACTTTGGCGGGATCATTTCTAATACACCCTATAAAAGCCGCCCGACAACATGTGGTCTGCAGCCCCTGAGGCTGCTGGGACTTGCAGTTCCCAGCGGATCTATGGGTGTAATGGTCGCCGCTGGCATTATACTGCGCATGCACCTGGTGTACAAAGATGGCTGCCGTAACTCTAGATACTATCTGCGCATGCGCGAGACTTCTCTGCACATGCACGCGCACACATAAAATGGCGGCGCCCTCTGCGGAGCACCGGCGACCCGCTCGCCAGTTCACAATCTCCCTGCAGCAACCACACAACCATCCCACTCATGCAGCCTGGAGGTAACAGGGGGACCTGGCAACATACTATATGTATCAGGATAACTATAACATTGCTCAATTGCTCTGGAATATTCCTGTTCTTCCACCAGCATCTAAAGAGTTTATGCAAGGATTTTCTCTTCTTCTTTCCTAGATTCTTTCAATATTTCAGTAATTCCATTTCCCCCATGATCCTTCCCATTCTTCATGGATTTTATTGCTTTTGTATTGTATTGTATGTCTTTATTTATATAGCGCCATTAATGTACATAGCGTTCACAGTTGTAATACATGTGGTAATCAAATAATTAACAGAAAATATAAATAACAGGTCATGGGAATAAGTGCTTCAGACATAAAAGTAACATTAAGGAAGAGGAGTCCCTGCCCCGAGGAGCTTACAGTCTAATTGTTAGGTAGGGAGAACATACAGAGACAGTAGGAGGGAGTTCTGGTAAGTGCGTCTGCAGGGGGCCAAGCTTTATGTATCGTGTTCAGAATATCCACAGTGCTATTCATATGCTTCTTTAAGCAAGTGTGTCTTAAGGTGGGTCTTAAAGGTGGATAGAGAGGGTGCTCGTCAGGTACTGAGGGGAAGGGCATTCCAGAGGTTTGGGGCAGTCAGTGAAAAAGGTTTAAGGCGGGAGAGGGCTTTAGATACAAAGGGGGTAGAAAGAAGACTTCCTTGAGAAGAACGCAAGAGTCTGGATGGTGCATAACGAGAAATTAGGGCTGAGATGTAAGGAGGGGCAGAAGAGTGTAAAGCTTTAAAAGTGAGAAGAATGGAGTGTGGGATGCGGGATTTGATCAGAAGCCAGGAGAGGAATTTCATGAGGGGAGATGCTGAGACAGATCTAGGAAAGAGTAGAGTGATTCTGGCAGTAGTGTTTAGGATATATTGTAGGGGAGACAGGTGAGAGGCAGGAAGGCCGGACAGCAGGAAGTTACAGTAATCAAGACGGGAGAGAATGAGGGCCTGAGTCAGAGTTTTAGCAGTCGAGCAACAGAGGAAAGGGCGTATCTTTGTGATATTGCGGAGGAAAAAGCGACAGGTTTTAGAAATGTTTTGAATGTGAAGAGCGAATGTGAGGAGGAGTCGAGTGTGACCCCTAGGCAGCGTGCTTGGGCTACTGGGTGAATGATCGTAGTTCCAACAGTAATGTGGAAGGAGGTAGTAGGGCCAGGTTTGGGAGGAAGTATGAGGAGCTCTGTTTTAGCCATGTTGAGTTTAAGGCGATGGAGGGCCATCCAGGATGATATAGCAGAGAGTTTTGCCACTTCTTCTGGAAGTACGCATGGTACATCATTCATGGTTTATTTTCACACATCGTCTGTTAGTTAAAACAGGGTATAATCTGTGTTCTCATACAATTTCATGTTCTGTGTTCTCGTACAATTTCATGTCCTCAACGCATTTATGATAAGCACACTGTCTTTTATTGTTAATCCATCTTGTTTGAATGCAGTGATATGATTGGGAAGAAGCAAAAGTCGCTGCTTTGTCTTATTTAAGCTTTTATTATCTTCGATAATCTTCTTCACTGTATCGCAGTAAAATTTTGTTACATCTTCCATTATATTTTTGCGGATTATTTTACACAAATATGCATATTCAATTCTTGTTCTTGCATGTTGGAATTGTTTTATTTCATGTTGTCTCCTCTGTAGTTGAATGTGCAGAAAGCAATTACTATCTTCATAAATTCGTCATAATTGTTTGTTAAAGCGTCCCCATATATTTTGTGTAAAATTAAATCATTTTTCAATTCTAGATTAAATTCTCTGCTATTGTTCATGAGGTTATTGATGTTGATTGGTTTTGTCTTCTTTTTAAACAGTTTTCGTCTTTCCTTCTTTGGATTCAGATGTAATTTGCAGCTAACCAATCTGTGATCACTCCTTCTGTCAAAACTATTAAGCATTTTGCAGTCTTTAATCACGTGTTTCTTGTCAGCTAGGAAATAAGCAATTTCATTCTTGATCCCATTGGGTCTATTCCATGTCCATTTTCTATTTGGATTCTTCTTGAACTATGAATTCATGATGTAAAAGTTTTCACATTGTGCAAATTCTACCAATCTGTCTCCACGTTCATTCCTTTTACTTTATACTTACCAACTGATGCTTCATCTTTCTGCTGGGCACCCACCCATCTTTGCATTGAAATCTCCCATAAATAACTTGAGGTGATAATTTCCTTTGTTGCTAAAGTGGTTGATTTCTTAGTAAAAAGATTCCCCTTCATAGCCTGTGTGACGTGATGCTGGGGCATACGCTTGGAAACCTGTATGTCTTTGTCAACTGAATGAGGATTGTGGCTTCTCTTTCTCATTAGCTTTCATACTCCACAGTTGTTCTCGTGTTAATGATGAAGCTTACTACACAAATTCTTCCATTTTTTTACTTCTGTAATAGAATAGGTGTCTGCATTTGAGCTGAATGCAGCCTTCATCTTTTATTCGTACTTTAGTAAAGCCAGGAATATCCCATTTCATCTTTTCAACTTTGTCTTCCAGTTCATGCAGCACTGCTTCACTGGAGAGATTCCGGCAGTTGCCGGTTGTCAGATTTAGGTTTGAATGACAGCTTTTGTTTAACTTCTGGGGATTCTTAGCACTTTTTGCCTTCATGCCTTGTTCCTTAATGCTGTCAGGCCCAGGGACAATCCAGCCTCTGGAAAATGAGGGCCATTGATTTTCGGTAACTTCCATATTTGGTGGTTGTGGCCTTACCGTTCTTGGCAGCCATCCTTATTTGAATGTATATAAATACCTTTCCAACTTTATGCCAAGTATATTTTTCAAGTTTTCATAGTATGGTTAAACCTACCTACACAAGTGCCACTATACTTCTTCTTGAACACCTATTGCCAACTTCCCATCACTTAGAGATGTTAGATAAGCATTTGAGAGAAGAACACCATTTATATACAGTATGTTACAAGATATATAAATACAAAAATAGACATAAACCTGGCGCATGTGTAAATACAGTGAAATGATGTGAAATGATATTAAAGTCCAAATATACAGACTATTGTTCCCAATCTTGAGTGGTCATCTGGTGATATATGGTATCAAAATCACAGTTCACAGAGCAAAGAGTGAACAGTCCTCCTCACGATATATTCAACCTGCAGATGTATGACATAGAGCAGAGAAACAGGACATTGCGCAGTATATCTAGTTGCCAAATGTGCCCTTATGATCAAAGCTCAATGAAATGCCTACTTACTAGAAGTAGATAGGATGCATGCAGGGGAGAGAATCTGTACTTGGAGCCTTCTGAGTCCTGGTCGCCTCTGGTGTAACACGAACCCCTCGTGGTATCCTCTGCTTCCGTGGACGTCAGGCAGGTCTCCCTTTCAGGAACGTAGTTTCCTGGATCTGCTTCAGGGTTCCTTAAGCCTCTTATTTCCTCCAGTGGGGACAAAAGAGGGCAAAGGATTGCGCAATAATAAAAAACTTTAATGACGCCTACCTCTAACAAATAAAATACTCACAAAAGACAGTGAGTGTAAAAACAAAGAAGTGCCCGACCCAGCACAACACAAACGCTGCACTCAGTCTTTGAATGTCCTCCTCGGTGCCGCGTGTACCTCGCGGGATTCCGGCGCGGTTTGGATGACGTCACCGTCTCCTCTTCAATGACTAGCAGCTTGAGTGTGTGGGGCAGTAGCTCTTAGGCTCCTCCCTACGCGTTTCGTGACGGGGAACGTCACTTCGTCAGGGGATTGTGGAGCCTCATCAATCCCGTGTGCAATATATAGCCCCAGTTTAACCCCTCGTATACAGGAGCCACTTTGGGCCAAAAAGTAACAGGGTGATTCCACTTGCTGATAATTACCATCAGATGGGTATGAGCTTAATCACCTCTGAAGCGACTCCCTGACTCAATTAGGATTCATGGGATCACTTAATGCAAATACAGTAAAAATGTATAAAACCATGTATAAAAACATATGAAATTACATTGGATGAGAAAATAAATGATTGGTTCCAGTGCATCAAAGGAATGATGCTAAATCAAAATCGATGTTTAACCCTTTCGGGGAGAGGGTCTTGAGAGTATAGATCCAGAAGGTTTCTTGCTGTGAAACCCTCTGTAGTCTATCACCCCCTCTGATACCCACCTTGGGGCAATCTATGCCGATACATGTGAGCCCCTCTGGTGATTGATTATGGTGCAATTTAAAATGGTTGGAAACACTGTGTGTTTCCAAACCATTTTTAATATTGTACACATGTTCGACAAATCTTCGTTTCAGTGGTCTCCCCGTCCTGCCCACATATTGTAATTTACAGGGACATTCTAAAAGGTAAACACAGAAATTAGATTTGCAATTAATAAATGAACGGATTTCAAAACTTTTACCAGTTACATTGGATTTGAATTCTTTACATTTTGATCCATAACTACAACCAATGCACTTCTTACAGGGAAAATAATCTTTAAGTTCTTTTAACCACATTGTTTGTACCAATCCTTGATGTTTCTTAGGGCAACTAGGGGCCAGCTGGGATTTTAAGTTTTGAGCTTTTTTATACACAATTTGCGGTTTGTCAGGTAATATGGATTGTAGAATAGGATCTCTTTGTAGGATCCCCCAGTGTTTATTAAACACTTTGGATATCTCCCTAGACATACCGTTAAATTGTGTGATGAAAGGGAGAAATACTTTATTTGCATTGGCAGCTACTTTTTTAACCGGATGGATCAAGGAAGCCCTTTCTGTGTTGTTAGCTTGCTCAATAGCATTTTTAACAACTTTCCCATTGTATTTCCTATCTTTAAACTTATTACCCATGTCCTCAATTTGTTCCTTATACACTTCCAATTGTGAACAGTTTCTTTTTACCCTAAGCGCTTGTCATTTTGGGATATTTTTTAACCAATGGGGATGGTGGTGGCTGGATGCCAAGACATAGGAGTTGGCATTCACCTCTTTGTAATAAGTTTTTGTGTGTATCTCATTATTAACAGTGTAGAGGGTTAGATCCAGGAAGTTTATAGACTGTGGACTAGTACTAAACGTGAATTGTATATTATAGTCGTTTGTATTAAGATGTTCTTTGAAGGCCTCTAAATCTTCTTTAGTGCCCTTCCAGACGCATAGCACATCATCGATGTAGCGTTTCCAGAGTACCAGGTTTGCACCATATGGGTTGTGGTTAAGGATGTAATTTTCTTCCCACATGCCCATAAAAATGTTAGCATAACTTGGTGCAAACCTGGTACCTATCGCGGTGCCACACGTCTGGAGGTAATAGTAGCCATCATGAGAGAAATAATTGTGGGTGAGTATATACCTGATGGCTTCTATAATGAATATTTTAACTGAAGATTCCATGTTGGTATCTTTATTCAAAACCCACTCTATGGCCTTCAGACCCTTTTCATGGTCTATAATAGTGTAAAGGGACACCACGTCGCATGTGACCCAAATCAGATCTTCTTCCCATGTTAGATCTTCAATGGTTCGTAACACATGCGACGTGTCCTTGAGATGTGATGGTATTTCTACCACATACTGCACCGACACACTTTATTCGAGCAAATACCCAGTATGTACCTGGCAGATACCTGGAATGCGCCGCTCCTCACCTCTGACAAGCCCCGTTGTGTTTGCCTTCCCAGCCTGGGTTCATGCCTGGCTGACGGGCGGCTGATCAGTTAAATGATAATGATTAGGATTTAATAGGCTGCAATGCTTCGCGTGTCTACCAGATGGCATAAATTCATGAATTGTAATGCAGTATATATATATATATATATATATATATATATATATATATATATATATATATACTGTGCAGTATTGCAGCCAGCGGGAATAAAATGCTTCAATCCCTGCCTGGAAAATACCTCAATGCACTCGGGCAGAAAACAGTCACAAACCTCAATACACCCGGGTATACCCGAATTCGTGGGACTAGCTGAGCTCGAATAAAGTGTGTCGCCAGTGTACTTCTGTAATAGATGATCCACAAATTGAGATAGGTTGGATGTTAGGGACCCTACCCCTGAGATGATAGGTCTACCTGGGGGTTTCAAGGGATTTTTGTGGATCTTCGGGATAAAATAGAAGAGTGGTGTTTTAGGTTGTTCTATCAATAAGGACTCCAACTCTTTTTTACTGATAATACCCGTATCATACCCTTTTGCCAGCCATTCTGATAACTGAATACCATATTCCTTTGTGGGGTTATTTTTAAGTGTTTGATAGGTTTCCCCATCACTTAATATTCGTTGGGATTCTTCCTGATAGTAGTCCCTGTTCATGACTACTATCCCACCACCTTTATCAGCTGGCTTGATCACTATCTGATGATTATTTGATAATGATTTTACTGCTTCCTTCTCATTTGTGGTCATATTTTGTTTTTTACATTTGAAGTCTTGGCTCAAGTTTTCTAAGTCTCCTATGACCATGTCCGCAAAGGTGTCTATAAACTTCCCTTTACACATCTTAGGGTAAAATGTTGAACTTTTCTTAAATGCAGTCAATGGGGACTTCACTGCGTTTGTACTTGCTGTGTCCATGTTAACAGCTCTAGTGACTGCATCTTTGATAAAATACTTCTTTAGTGTTAACTTCCTAACATATTTATGTACATCAATAAATGTTTTAAACATGTTAGGTCCCTGGACTTGAGCAAAAGTGAGTCCCTTTTCTAATACTTTTGTCTCAACATCTGAAAGTTTGTGATCACTAAGATTAAAGATATTCTGTTTTTTTTTACCAATCTCTGCCTGCATTTGTTCTTTTTCTGTTTTCTTGTTCCTCCTCTCTTTCCTCTGAGACGTCTGCTCGTGATCTTTTTCTTTCTAACTCCCTGGGTCCTTGCCACTCTCTCCTGCTCTCTCTCCTGGCTTCGTGAAAGGGCTTGTGACCTCTGCGTTGCTCTAAAAAAGGAGGAACAAATCTTTTATTACTTTCTCCATCTCTATCTTCTCTTTCATTTGATCTCCATAGTGGTGATCTCTCCCTATATTTTCTACAAGTTTGATCTCCCTCAGATGTCTGTGATCTAAATGATTCATATCTTGTATGACTGTTTTCTGGGTTCTTCAGATCTTTTGTATCTTTCTTTGTCTCATTCTTCTTACTTTGAGCATGTTTAGAATTGGAGTTTTTATGAGACACTTTACTTGTTTTAATTACCGGTGGTGCTGTATTAATTACTCCTTCTACATTATCTGTTGGGACTGTCACCTGTTCTCTTTTCCAGTTACGTTGTTTATTTTCGTCATAATCTTTTTTGTCTCTTGCAAATTTAATTTGCTTATTCAATTTGGTTTCTCTATCCAATTTTTCTATTCTTAAAATCACTTTGTCCTCTAGTTCCTTATATTCCTTTAGTTCCATAAAGGGTTCCAGATTCTCCTTAATCTGATTAATCTCACTGTCAATGATCTCCAAAGTAGAGGCTCTTTGTTTGATCACTAACTGTATGAGATTAACCGAACATTGGTCCAGATAGAAATTCCACTCCTGCATGAAACTTTCTTTATCTTGATCTAACGTGGGGACTTTTAAAACTCTTAAGCCCTTTGGGATTCTCTTGCACTCCAGATATTTTTTAAGAGCGTAACAGTCCCAAGTTTGCTTAACTTCCTGATGTAATAGTTTCTCTAATTTTGAGAACTGCGTTTCTAGATTTTCTATTTCCAGATCCATACAGTCTGGATTTTCATCAAAGACCCCATCAAAATTGCAACCTCTAAGTGCTCTATTAGTGAAAAGAGCCATACTAATGACAAAGGTGAAAAGGGTATTATGTGAGGTGAGCAGCTATACAGTGTGAGATAACAACAATAAAAATACAAAATATACTGTGACAAGCGCTATACCTAAATTAAAACTATGCAGTGCACATGTGAATTAATAAGTGCAGTGCACAACTAAAGCAGCCTGGTAATCTACTGAGGAATATCCCAAAATAAACCTCAAAACAAGAATATAAATACAAAAATAGACATAAACCTGGCGCATGTGTAAATACTGTGAAATGATGTGAAATGATATTAAAGTCCAAATATACAGACTAGTGTACCCAATCTTGAGTGGTCATCTGGTGATATATGGTATCAAAATCACAGTTCACAGAGCAAAGAGTGAACAGTCCTCCTCACGATATATTCAACCTGCAGATGTATGACATAGAGCAGAGAAACAGGACATTGCGCAGTAAATCTAGTTGCCAAATGTGCCCTTATGATCAAAGCTCAATGAAATGCCTACTTACTAGAAGTAGATAGGATGCATGCAGGGGAGAGAATCTGTACTTGGAGCCTTCTGAGTCCTGGTCGCCTCCGGTGTAACACGAAACCCTCGTGGTATCCTCTGCTTCCGTGGACGTCAGGCAGGTCTCCCTTTCAGGAACGTAGTTTCCTGGATCTGCTTCAGGGTTCCTTCAGCCTCTTATTTCCTCCAGTGGGGACACTGAAGCAGATCCAGGAAACTACGTTCCTGAAAGGGAGATACGAGAGGAAATCCGGTCTGTGCACGAGTTCGGGAAGACCCCCCTGCTGTTAACTGCATCCTCGCATTACCATCTTACCAGCTGGAACAGAATCCACAAGAGACAACCAAATATTCTGGAGGATGATCTGTGGAGTCTGGAGACACCTCCTCTCTATGCCATTATTTATTGGCCGCTTGTTAGATTTCAATCTCTTTTTAATTTGTTGTTAATAAACAGTGTTATACATTGTTTCCCTTCTCTTCCCTATTTTGAGGTATCATCAAGAGGTCCCCCCATCCCCATTTGAAGATTTGTTGTTCAAATGTAAGTGTGTTCCCTATAGAACTTCATACGTTTATTATTGTCTCTTAACCACCCCTGATTGTGGTCCCTCTCTTTATTTTACTTTGCATGTGTCCCGGAATCACAAGTGGAACCACGCGCCGGAGGATCCCCCCCCTTTTTTGACAAAATTGTTATAGACTGCACAAGACTGGTTTCTTTTTCAACCTAATGCAGTTTGGAAGTAAAACAATATTTTATACTGCTGCGGCGCATCTGAGTCTAACACATCACCGGTTTTTCCCTGGCTTTTTCCTGGAATTGGACACACTTCACCTGGAGCATGCCGCATTCATTTTGCGTTCTCAGCCACAGGTCATGTGCGGTTGACGCGCGGTTGATGCGTTTATTGAGAATGGTTCGGATTTAATAGGTTGCAATTCTTCGTGTGTCCACCAGATGGCAGATATTCATGAATTGTAATGCGCATGCGCTTCAGTAATGTGTCGACTTGCAGGTGTTTCATTTAAAAAAGATACCACACTGTGCTATTGTAACTTGGCCTTGAGACTGAAGGAAGAGGTTGCAAAAATGTATCAATTTAGGCTTTTCATATTAAAGGAAGATAAAGACCAGTTTCGGTTACAGTATTCTCCAGAGACCCGCCCGCCATGAGTGTTCAAGTGCAGCCCGTTTTCCAAAAACCCGACAGATATATTTGATATGGGCCGCGATTAATGCAACAGATGATAAGATGGCAACAGTTGTTCAAATTTATCAGTATTTTATCGAAAACTATGACTTTTACAAATTTTCGCAAGCTCCTCATACATGGAAGCGTGCAATAAGGAAAAGGTTATGTAGCGATCCCTGTTTTTATCATATTGAGCCATAATTTGTTGGAGGGTATTGGTGTGTATCACCGGCTTTTTCCTGTATCTATGATCAAGCAGACGGCAAAAGGCGAAGGGCCGTGTTAAAACCAACTAAGAAACGACAGTCGCTGCCAAGCAATGCACCAGCACCGGCTTCCAATGACGGTCCCGCCGTCAGTGACAACCCTGAGCCTGAGCCAGATTTCGCGTGCAGTTTCAATCAAGCTTGCATGTACCTAAGCAATTTCCAGCCTCATCAGCTGACTACAGGTGGACTAGTCCCGCTGCAAACTATCGACGTGGATGATCAAGAACACTGGACTGGCAGTGGACCGCCGCCGGCGCCAGCTGAATGTGAAATTCTGTGGTGAGTATTGTTGCCGTATTATTTTCTGTGTTTTTTTTATTTTGACAATACAGTATCAATATCGGTGCGATTCAAAAGTCAAGCGATTCTCCTGTAAGCAATATTATTGGCTGAGCGGCTTCTACAGTACTGTACTGCAGATACTGAACTATTGGTGGAACGCTAGGCGCATGCGCAAAGGAACCTTCTTGAAACGCATACAGTTTGAGTGTCATTACATCGACGGTAGGCGCATGCGCATGTGAACAGGAGATTCTCCCCGAGAAAATTATTGGTGGGACAGGCTGGGAACTTCTTTAGACCATTACAGTAAAACTTTTACTTTTGTTTTTCCTCAGAAAAGAAAACGGCTAATGGAGGGATTTCGATGGATAATATCGCTTTGTGTATCAATGCCTGCACATTACTGAATCAGATTTAAAAACCCACGTACCGGAGTCTACAGTTTAGTGGCTGGTGTACACTATGCTGATGTTTTGCGGCCGTACAGTATACAATACTTTTTTATAAACAGTATACTGTGTAATAAACCCGGGAAAAAAAACTATGCATTTATTCTACATGTATTACAGTACTGTACATACAGTATGTGTCTTCTATACAGTGCTAGTACATACAGTACAGTACAGTATTGTATGTGTCTTCTATTATTTTTTTTAATACTCATGTACTGAGCATGCCTACAGTATACAGTACAGTGTGCCTGGACAGTAGTGTACATTCTAGAAACACTGTATTTTGTTACAGTAGCAAAGGAGCCAATGGAACAATGTAAAACAAATCAACATGTTTTTTATTGGTGGAGTAAGTACAAAAACATTTATTTACAAATACTGTACAATGTAGAAACATTTTAAGTGCACAGCAATTCAAAACATCAACAGGTGTATGGTTTACTGCTACAGTTGTGAAAACATTTATGTATAGAAAGTAAAAACATTTACAGTCAGTCAGTATGGTTTACAGTCACATGTTTTAAAAATAAATTCTTTATTCATAAAATATACAAACCGCAACAGCTCCTTTATCAAAGAACGGCAAGTCAAAACATATACAGTGGGATGGTGTGCAAAACAGTCTGCACCAGTACAGTCCTTGAGGGCAGCAGACAGGCCCGGTTTTCAGGACAAGCTTGAAAACAGTGCCTGTTTGCGGCCCTCAGGGACTGGAATTGTGCAGGTCCTGTGTGTGTGTACAGCAAGTTAAAACATTTCTGTATAAATACAAGTTACAAAACACACAACAACATCTTCTTTATTTAAGTACAGCAGGTCAAAACATGTACAATACAGTTCAGCACAACAGTATGGTCTTACCTGTGATTAAAAAAATTCTTTATTCATAAAATACAGTATACAAAACGCAACATCTACTTTATTAAAGAAACATACAGTATACAGTACAGTGGGATGGTGTGCAGGATTGCATCTTCACTGACGAGTCTACTGTGTCGCTGGAGAGATTTGCAAGCTTTGCATTCCACAAAAAAGGCCACATATCTTTGAAACCGCGGCCAAAACACCCCGTGAAGCTGCATGTGTGGGGTGCCATCTCTAGGCGTGGACCAGGATGCATTGTCATCTTTCAAGGTAAACTATATGAAATATAAGGTAGCCTTATGCACTGTACTTTACTAGTGTAGCCTTACTGTATGCACTGTACTGTACTGTACTATTGCGCAGTTTTTTGAGCACTTTTCTTTTCTTTATATAGGAATCATGAATAAAGCTTTCTTCCAAGACAACATTGTCCCTGAGATAGTGCAATACATCACACGCGAGTTCCCGAATGGTCACCGCTTCTACCAGGACAACGATCCGCAGCACACCGCGTCAACAGCGCATATCCTTGAGCGCGGTATCAACTGGATCAAGACGCCAGCAGAGTAAGTGCGGTAACCGTGTCTCATTTTTCCCCCACAGTTTTTACTGTGTACTGTATCTCTTAAACTAATTGTCCTTTTTTTCCAATGACAGATCGCCAGACTTCAATCCGATCGAAATGGTCTGGCATCAGCTGAAGGACCATATCCGGAAAGTGGCGAAACCCTCCAAAAAGGACGAGTTGTTGAAAGGCATAATGAGTTTTTGGAACGATGTACCCATCGTGGAACGCTGCAATAAATATATAGAACATATTGCCACTGTGTTGCCCATTGTGATCGCGCGTAATGGGCAAGCATCAGGAAAGTAGTACTGTGCTGTAGTATTGTAAGTACAGTATGATACAGGTAAGTATGGCACAGATTTTTTCTTTCCAGATAGTCAGAGTATACAGTAGTTACAGTTTTTTCTTTACAGAGAGCAGCACCAGCCATCAGGTTACAGTACATAGTATTTAACAGTAGTCAGAGTATACAGTAGTTCCAGTATAGACTAGTTTGACAGTACTACAGTAACTGCCTACTAACTGCTCAATTTTTTTCTTTCCATACAAAGCTGCACCAGCCATCTATAGTAGTACTACACATCACACAATGCCATAATACAGTACGCACATAACTGCACTAATTTTTTGTTTTCTTGTCGTTTCAGGAAAAAAGGGTGGCCTGGGGGGAGGTGGGGTTTTGTGTCCAGTCTAATCTGTTTGTACAGTAAAATGTACAGTATATAAACAGCAGTAATGATGTACACAAAACCTCTCCTCTTTCAATGAACTACTGTACTGTACACAGAATGAGGAACAAGATAAAGACGGAAAAAATAATATTACTATATATATATATATATATATATTATACATTACAGTATATATTATTAAATAATATTCTTATAAATGTGCATTATTCATGTTTCCCCATGTTTTAGAAATGTTTTCTAAATGTTTATCCAATTTCAATCTGCCAAAATAACTTAATAAAGACTGCATTATGTATTATTCATGATTATTTTTATATTTGTATTTTTTGGTTCCTGATAAAATAAATATTTATTCACATTCCTGCTAGTCATAATCATTTACAACAACCACAACCCTTTCCCCCACCCCTACAGTACACCAATGAATCAGTTAATGGTTTTTTTAACTCTCAATTCTCACAATGCTGTGCAAATCGGATTTACATTTCAAAATCGAGAAGGGATTTTCCAAAGCGTTACCGTAAACAAAGCCTCAAAGGGTGGGGGGGGGGGGGTGATTACACGCAGGCGCACTGAGGCTTTGTAGCTCGGCTATGGACGGATTAAGAACACAATGGCAATATTCAGAAAATTAACGACTCTGTGGAGAGAGGGGGTTGGGTGACTCAGGCGCAGTAAGCAGCAAGCTCCCATCTCTAAAAGGATTAGAGTACACGCAGGCGCAGTGAGGCGATTGACGCCTGGCTAGAGATGGATTAAAAACACAATGACTAACTAACTTCAGAAAATGAATGACTCTGTGGAGGTGTCTGTCGATAAGAGTTTGTGTGTGCGTGGGGGAGGGATGAAGGATTAGTTGTGCAGCAGTTCAAAGAAATAACATACTGTACTGTAGAGTACAGTAATTTCAAAAGGCAGTTCATCATAATACTGTAATTTGATCGCTACACCCCCCAAATAGAGTACATAAAAAGCACACAAATAAACCATGTGCAGGCAAATGCACAGATTTAATATCGTAATATCAAGATTGTTTTTGCAGGCTTGTGGATAAAATAATTTTTTGGGGGGCACTCAAGCAAGCAGTGGTGGGTAATGTTACAGGCGCATCTCAAAGAGAATTATACGCAGGCGCAGTGAGGCTTTGTAGGTCGGCTATGGACGGATTCAGAACACAATGGCAAGATTCAGTAAATTAACGACTCTGTGGAGAGGGGGGGGGGGGTTGGGTGACTCATGCGCAGTAAGCAGCTAGCTCCCATCTCTAAAAGGATTACACGCAGGCGCAGTGAGGCTTTGTAGGTTGGCTATGGACGGATTAAGAACACAATGGCAAGATTCAGAAAATTAATGACTCTGTGGAGAGGGGGGGGGGGGGGGTTGGGTGACTCATGCGCAGTTAGCAGCTAGCTCCCATCTCTAAAAGGATTACACGCAGGCGCAGTGAGGCTTTGTAGGTCGGCTATGGACGGATTAAGAACACAATGGCAAGATTCAGAAAATTAATGACTCCATGGAGAGGGGGGGGAGGTTGGGTGACTCATGCGCAGTAAGCAGCTAGCTCCCATCTCTTAAAGGCACAGGTGCAGTGAGGCTTTGTAGGTCGGCTATGGATGGATTAAGAACACAATGGCAAGATTCAGAAAATTAACGACTCCGTGGAATTTCAAATCCTTGAGCTAGCGTTCGTGGGGGAGGGGGCTGCAGGGTACAGCTGCATGAAGTTCAAAGCTAAAGACATACTTTGATTCCAAAAGGCAATTCATCATAATAATACACCCCCAAATACAGTACGTAAAAAGCACACAAATCAACCATGTGCAGTCAAACGCACAGGGTCGCAGTCAAAAGCACAGATTGAATATCATAATACAGTAAGATAGGTTTTGCAGGCTTGTGGAGAAAAAAAATTACAATAATTTTTTTTTTAATTTTTTATTTTTTTTTTGGTCACTCACTCAGGCAAGCAAGCAGTGGTGGGCGAAGTTGCAGGCACATGCGCAGTAAATTCCTGCTGTCAAGCAGGGATGTGATTGAAACCAGACACACGTTCAAAGGAATGGTGTGGGAGAGATGTACTGCATTGCACAGAAGATAAGAAGTTGAAATACCCTGCAGTTTAGTTAATTATCCTGAGCGAGGGGAGAGCGCTGTATATGCCGAAATGTGACACTGTTACAGTACTGTACACACCTATGCGTTTCAACAATTTTCAAATGTGACATACCATACAGCAGCACAGCACTGCAAATGCATGTATACTTTAAATATGCAAATTTACAATTACTGCGCGCGCACACAGACTGTGTACTGACGTATGTTGAACCGCAAAGGTATTAGACTTCCAAGACAACAGCTCCCCTGAGTTTTTACACGGCATTGCAGTATTGCAGACAGCGAGAATAAAATGCTAATATCACAAGCGCGAAAATAACGCAGTTCACTCCGGGTGAAAATGACAAAAAAACGCACCTAACCGGGATAATCTGAGAGCCGCTGATCTAGCCATTTTAGACTCAGATCGGCCGCCACTGTATTTATAGCACAGAATACAGATATGAGCAATATAGAAAAGGCTTAACCATGTGCTAAAACTATTGGTTGTAACATATTAAAAATGCACTTCCTTTGCTATGTTTACAAAATTACTCACATCACAAATGTATGGTGTAAATGAGCTGAAGTCTCTGTGGCAATCTCAGTACCACTCCTAAACCATAGTGTATGTTGGCTCTGGCTCCTGGAGTTATTATTAGCTGACTTTTGTGTTATTGCAGTGACCTATTGTATTTTTTTTTTTTATAAGTGACTATGTCTTCCTTTGTTTATGGCAAATAATGTCCCTCCTTTTAGATACTATAACTATATTGCTCTTAATTACTTTTTTTAGGCCCAATGCCAGCTTTGTATGACCTTGAACATGTGACTTTAGCTTCCTACTCTTGTGGTGTTAAAAAATGAATTGAATGCATTGAAAACTCTTTGTCTAGAACAGGGGTGCGCAAACTGGGGGGGGGGGGGCGCGGGATTTTTTGGGGGGTGCAGAGGGTTGCAGAGGCCCCACGCTCTTCCCCTAGGCTTTTAAATTAAATGCCGGCGGACCGCGTGAGGCCTCTGCAACTTAAATTTACCGGGATTCAGCTGGCTTCTGGACGCATCGCCATGGCAATGCGGCATCAAATGACGCAGCGGGGTCACGTGACGTAATGTCACATGACCCGTGGCGTCATTTGACGCCGGTTCACACGAAAGGGGGGAGGGGGCAAGTGCCGGGGCTGGGAGGCAGGGGGGCGCAGCGCAGAAACTTTGCGCACCCCTGGTCTAGAACAAGTGCTGTATTTTTCAGTGTGTGCAATTTGAATTAAAGTACATTGGTACCACTACATATCATAAACTAATAATTATTTGAGTTTGTTATATGTAAATTTGGAATGTATACTGTTATCAAGTATTAGTCAGAAATGTTTTTCTTGCGTAAAGTTCCTAAATATAGTCAGGATAATAATTCAATATATCTGAGCAGGGAGTTTAAACTATGGGGATCTGCAAATCATTTACTAATGAATCAGACAGATTGTGTAATTTCTCCATTGTCAAAAATCAACTAAAAAAAATGCCCATATTAAAGACCATCATTTTTTACATCTCGACATAACCCAAGCTTTAACATAACAATGTAAAAAAAACTAAAAATCATAAGGTCAAAACCCACTGATTTAATTTACAATTTTATTTCACATTGTGTATGTTTTATGTATTTAATTTGAGTAAACTTGAATGCAGATTGCTGGGAAACATCAATAAAGTATATTTATGCCAGGGTGCCAAAGGTAGAACACAATGATCATAAAACGATTCATTAGATTGGTGGGGAAAAACATAGTACCCTTTCCCATAAATAAATAAATAAATGTATGTACAGTATTTGAAGCACATGGAAATACATGGAGGAGCAGTATAGGAAGCACATGGAGGTACAGTATATGACGCACATGGGAGGTGCTGTAAGGAATCACATGGAGTTACAGTATAGGAACCACATGGAGGTACAGCATATAAAGCATATGGATGTACTGCACTGTATTATTTTATTTATTTATTTATAAAATGTTTTACCAGGAAGTAATACATTGAGAGTTACCTCTCGTTTTCAAGTATGTCCTGGACATAGTTAATATGACAAATAATACATGGTTACAAATACAGTTACATAAATGAACAGGGTATACATTATATACTGTACAATAGATTGCATGCACAGTTAGAGAAGATGTATATTATAAGCTTATGTAACAGTTACAGACCAGATTAAAATGTGAGACAGCCTTAGTTTTGAAAGAACTTAGACTGGTGGCGGATGTGAGAGTCTCCAGTATGTTTTTCCAGTTTTGGGGTGCACGGTAAGAGAAGGAGGTGCGGCCGGATACTTTGTTGAGCCTTGGGACCATGAACAGTCTTTTGGAGTCTGATCTCAGATGATAAGTGCTGCATGTGGTAGGGGTGAGGAGCTTGTTCACATAGATAGCTTGACCAGAAAGTATTTGAAGGCAAGACAGAAAAGGTGAACTTTGCACCTAGACTCGAGTGATGACCAATCTAGTTCTTTGTGCATTTCGCAGTGATGTGTGTTGTAGTTGCATTGGAGAACGAAATGACAAATTGAATTGTAGAGGGTGTCAAGTTTGCTAAGGTGGGTTTGGGGCATATAAAGCACATGGAAATACAGTATAGGAAGTACATGCAGGAGCGGTACAGGAAGCACATGGAGGTACAGTATATGAAGAACATGGAGGTACAGTATAGGAAGTACATGTTGGTACAGTATACTAAGCACATGGAGGTACAGTATAGGAAGCATATGGAGGTACACTATAGGAAGCACGTAATGTACAATATTGGAATCACTTGAAGGTACCGTATGGGAAGCACAATGAGATACTGTATAGAATCAGAAGCCCATGGAGGTATAATTATTAAGTACATGGAGATACAGTATATGAAGCATATGGAGATACAGTATATGAAGATCATGAAGGCACAGTATATGACACACATTGAGGTACAGTATAGGAAGCATATGGAGATACAGTATATCAAGCAAATGGAGATACATTATATGCCACCACAGAACTGGCAGAAAAACTTTCTTGTGAAAGTTGGTGTCAAGATGCTTTCTAAGTAAGATATTCATAATTGATGCTTGATGAATTTCAAAAATCCTCCAACTTTCACATATTTCTACTTCTTATCTTCTCTCAATCACATACGCTGATAAAGGTAAAGCAAAATAAGTTCACAATAACGAGATACTAATATAGTTCCCAGGCATAATGAATTCCAGACTCAAACACCTCATATGATGCATGTCTATGCCGTCTAGAGAACATAAACAATAACATATATTTAAAAAGTTGACAAAAAACAGAATAACTATTTGAATTACTCTTCACTTTGCTGGAGATTGGTACAGCTCACCAGATACTTGATATCACATGTGCTGAAAGGATAATTTGAATTCTTTATGGTATCACAGGTCTAATTTGAGTTAATTTAGGCTGTAGTTGAAAACAAAAGTACATACTAATGTATCTTTCAGGTAGCGCACATACAGTAAAAGTAAGCTATTCAAAATTAAATTACCATGCAAACCGCAACTTGCCTCTTGCAATGTTACATATATTTCCATAAACTCTTCTTGATACCGTAACCGGTTGAGATAACTTTTTTAATAGAGCAGGCTTTATTATTTAAGTTACAATTCCCATTTCCCAAGGCCTTAGTGTATCTTCAAACTGCAATATTGTTGCTTTCATTTTTATCTAGAATATGGGCAAACTACTAATGTACCATATGCAAACCAGCCAAAAAATATTAATGATCTCTATGCTGAAAATTGTGCTTTAACAGTTCAGGCAAGGAGCAGTGCAGATTCATAGTAGTATAATGCTCATGGTCATACCAAACTAACCTTACCCACTTGCAGTGCAAATATGACGATGTTACTCTGTATTTCTCAGATGGGAAATAAACCTTACAAACCGATCTCTCGTATACAGTATATTTTCTCAATTGGATGGACCAAAAGCAGGGAGCCCTGACAAAGTATCATCTCATAATTCAATACATTTGAACTTTATTACTACATTTTTTGTTGCTTCCGCTAAAATTTCTAACGTCATCTGTAAAAATGTGTGCGTTGTTCATCTAGGATCTTGTCATCCTGTTAAAAAATCCACCCAGGTTAGAACAGATGTAGAAGATTTAATTGCTCCTGCTGATAACATATCACACTATAACGCAGAATATCCCACTTTAATGCAATAAACTTTACTACATCTGTATATACTAAGGATGGACACGGTCCAAATGGAATTTTTGTCAAACCAAAACACGAAAATATTTTACAACCAAAACAAAAATCAAAACATAATTTTTTTTAGCTCTTGACATTTTGACAATAAATATCATGTGATATTTGTAGCAACCGGACATCCACTGACAATGCGCATTGTAACCTGTTGAGAAGTTTCTTGATCGATTTTAAGGATGCATGAATACATTTCTCTTTTATGCTATTCAGCACAGTTGTCACAGCCTAGTGGAAAAATTCTGAAATCCTTTGTGATGTACTCATGAGGAAACAATTTTTTTACTGTCTGAGAAATACAGAGTGCCGCCCTATCTTTGTCCTACATGTGGGTAAGGTATGTTTCAATATAATCAATAACAATTAAACTGGTATCATGTTAGTAAAAATAGTAATTTTAAATTAGCCAATTTTACTGCATGTAATGTTACAATATAATCATTGTGTCAGTACGAGTTTAAATTATTGTGATAACGAAATATCTATCCATTTGTTCATCTGTTGTACAGATGTAGCCAGACTGTCGCCAGAGCCGGACGAAGAAAAGCAAAATGCTGTTGCTCCATAAAAGCTATGGCTCTCTGTGTGTGGGGGGAGGGTGGTGGTAACTTTTTTGTTTTTGATGGATCCCCCATGGAGAGATTTCCTGCTGCCGGGTGATGTTACACTGGCTACTTCTGTAGGCCTGTAAAAAAGATTGAAAATAATTTGGAACTTAAAAAAATACACTGCTCCCTCATTATTCCTGTGGATTGTGCAGAGGAGTTTTCCATTTACGTTCAAGACCCTTCCTGTTTGTATGTTGATCTAGAATGGGAGCTTAACCTAGGGGTATCACTGATTGCCACTAAAAGTGAAATAAAATGTATAGATTGAAAGTATGTAGACGATACACAGGTTATGAGCTGTAAGCCTCAAAGAAAACCTTACATTCTTGAAATATCCTCTGTGCATCACAGAGAGAGGTGATAAACATATGTACATTTTACATGTTATTTATCAGTATGGTATTGTCCCTACCTTTAGTGCACTAAGCACAGCTGTGAAAATATTCAGCTGCACAGCCTGCTGGCGAACTCCTTTAGCTTGCTTGACACATTCAGCAAAATGATCCAACATTTGCAGCCTGTAATAAACACAAAAACACAACAGCAACTTGTTGCAATGGGTCTTACACAGCAAAATTCGACACTAAACAGACCATTCATTTCATATCCATCATTTATTATTACTACCCGTAGGCACAATGAGAAAGCAGGAATTGCAGCAGCAGCTGAACAAAATGGCCAAGTAATGAAAAAGGAGACCACATTATACAGATGTAGCAAGAGTAATTGTTTCCCGGCACCGGGGCAAGCTGAAGTTGTGCGTACCACCTCGTCACCAGTCGATTACATCAGGGGGAGTGACGGCGCCTGTGCATTGGAGTGGAAACCTCACAGCTGTGTCTGTAGTTGCATCAACTCCAATGCACAGGCCCCGTCACGCCCCCTAACTTAATCGACTGGTGACTAGGTGGTCTGAATCGACAGAGCGTGCTGTGTGACCAGAGACTACTTACCATCCGAACAAGCGGCGTCAGCCGACATGGAGCAGATTGCTGTATTGGGATGTTGCTCACAGCGCGATTTTACTCTGCCAGATTGTAAGTGGCATTTTATTTTTGGGTAGTAAACCTTTTTTTTACAGTACTTCACCATATTGTGCTATTATTAATTTTCAGGACCGGTTTTCTTCTCTGTTCATTGAATTGGACATTCACCTCTGATTTCGACTTAGTAGAATAGTCTTCATTTTCCCTTTTTACTATTTATTTAGTATGTATATCTTTTTCCTAGTTATTTGCGCTTCTGTCATTTCTCTTTATATTTCTCTCTTGAGGATCTTGTGGGACCTTAGATAATAAGCAGCACCTACTAGGAGCACTATTACATGTTATATTATTCTCACGTGTAATTTGGAGGTGTTACAGGTGTGCACACCAATTCTTTTGAGAAATATATATATATATTTAGTAACTGGGCTTTGTTTTATAAATGCCAATGTTAAGAGTTACATAGCTGAACGCAAAGTAGGAGCAAATTTGAACGTGTCAACATTGCAGGAAAAAAAAACCTGCAAAAGGTATTGTTTAAAAACAAAACAAAAACACAGAACATTAAAATAAAACAATATTAAAATTCAACGGCAAGAGAGATTTTTTTTTTGAAATACAACAAGAAATTATGTTTTTAAATTGATGCTCTAAATGTTCTTCCAGAACGGAGAATAGGCCTGATCTCCCCCCCTGCTCGCGCCCCCCCACCCTCCTCCCACTCGGCTCCGGCATCAAATGACGAAGCAGAGTCATGTGACGTCATGTTGCCATAGCAACACAACGTCACGTGACCCCACAGCGTCATTTGACGCCGGGTTGCCATCGAGTCATATTGCTGGAAGCCAATCAAGGTAAGGGAATTTACAGAGGCCTTGTGCGGCCCCCTAGCATTTAATTTAAATGCATTCGGGGAAGCACTGGGCCTGTGTAAACACAACGTCCCCCCTAGGGGGCGCACCCCCCAGTTTGCGCACCCCTGGTTTAGAGCTTGAACTAGCATCACATTTTGCTAGGACGTCTCCTTTGCAGAAACTCTGCCTTCAGTAACACTCACCTGAAAGTGACCCAGTTGCTTTAGCAACTGCTTCCCAATTTGCTGCCGCAAATTGAAATGCCACACTGACCTGTGCTTGGATGACACGTGAGGGAACACCACCCCAAAGAGAGCCACAGAAGCATCGATCACAGACACTCCTAGCGGGAGGGGGCCAGGCACAGCTTCTCCGGCTGGGATGCGCAGATATATTGAGGAAGGGTCATGTTCTAAAGCCCCACTTCCAGATGCACTGTTGGGCTGCAGCTGCACAACATGCAAATATCAATTAATAAAAGCAGCAACAGAATAAAACATCTGTGTCACAATCCCCCATAAACCCTCTCTGCCCCCTCCCCCCCCTTGAAGGTTGCGAGTACTGTACCAACCAATGAGAAAACAATTCTCTGGTCTTAAGATGGAAGCTGTACAGCCAACTGGGAAAAATAAGACTGACCTTACAAGAAACAAGCCAAAGACAAGTCTTAGGCCTTGTCCAGGGTGGCGCTGAGCGGGCGCTCCCGCTGGCCGCGATGAAACACATTGCTGCAATGTGTGTGGCCAGCGTGAGCGAGCGTGGCGCTTACCTGCTTGGCGAGACAACCAAATTTGATATAGCTGCTCACTGATGCGTCACGTGAGCAGCTCGCCCAATGAGGGCGAAAGAATAGGAATAATTATAAAGAATTCTAAAATACGAACGCTGAAAGGGGGATGACCCAATCTGGTCTGTTCCATCACAGGGGTAAAATAACCAGAATTATACATGCCCACTGAGTCAAATGACAAACTGGGAAACTGGAAATGTAAGCAGAAATAAGGGTAGTAAACCCCATCATACACTTCCAGCGACAGTGCCTTTTCACAATAAGCTTACAAAAATAATTTAACACTCATTTCGGTACGATTGTTTTGTGAAGGCATCACCCAGCTTTAACTTGGTTCGTTCAATTTGGGACCACACTGATCATGCAACAATCAAGATCATTCGCTACCTTTTGTAGGGGGAGGGGAGGGGGGTGAGAAATATTGTTTGTCACTCCACATCAATCCCATACCTGATCTTCAATGGATTTGTGGTCAGTCTCCTGCAGCCACGAGCCAAGCAGCACACTGTCATCATAGTGACACAGAGAGCGGAGGAGGGATGTGGTGGTATTGGAAGAGTTGTCGGTTAAGGTGAACTCTGCCACTAGCTCACGAAGAAGCACGTTGAAGTTTCCTATACAAAAGAATGGATATTTAGGTATACATGAATATTTAGAAGAGATAAGAAAACTGTTAATAAATTAAAACAAAATACCATTGCAGATACAAATTAGAGGCTCATTCTATGTTCCTATCACACAGGATGTGAGAACTGGTGGGGGGGGGGAGAGGAGAGGGGTAGGGACCTTTATTCGTGAATACCAAGGTCAAAAACAAGAAGTTGAGAATGACAATTCCAATACGAGAATCTTGTCACATTTTATTGTTTCTTCCTGAGGCTCAAAAACATTGTTGTTCCCAGTTAAGATCCTGGAGCTAGAAGTCCACCAAGTTTTCTATATCAACTTAGCCATTCTTAAAAAAAGAGAACATTAAGAGGTTATCTTTACCTTCTGTGACATAGTCCAAAGATGTTAGGCAGCTTTCTGCCCCGTTTTAGAGCAGAAAGTGCAGGAATAGTTAAAAATGATCCGTTCCACAGCTTCACATTAACTCAGGCAGCTGGATGGAAAATCCAGACCACAGATTACAATGGCTCTAGTTCTCCCTTACCTGCTCTTCTAATCACATGCACAGGTATTTAGAGCAGAGAGGTTTTGCATTTCACTCTCTCTCCTTAGAGCCTGGGGGCTGGGGGTGTCGCTACTCTCCTGCATCCAGTATCGAGGTTGACGGCCTCTCCACGTATGACAGTACCAGAGGATTTGCCTGGACACCACGAACAGATAAGACAAAACAAATGATTACTGCTGTTGCTAAAAGACTGCTGTATCTTGTGTCCCTAAATGAGAGAGCATTGTTTTAAGCTGGGGAACCAGTTTAGTTGGCCAGCAGCTGTTAGAGAGACTGATTCTGATGTGTAGTTAGATCCCTGAAAGGGATAGGATTTGCTTATATGATTTTGGTTTTATTTCTTGAAATAACAGTGTGGGAAATATTGTAACACTGAAATGTGTGAACTGCTGAATGAAAGTATCTGAGTACCTCTAACCTACACATGTTAAAGCTGCAGTACCTTAATTGGATGAAAATAAAGCAGGCAGAAGCCTGAGTTAAGCAGCATAATACTTTGCATGATCCTGTTTGTTGTATAATTAACCCTAGAAGACTGTGTCGGGAAGAACCCAGACAGACGTCAGCACTACAAAAGAGGGGCGTTTGTCACATATGGTGGAGAATGCGGGTCGACACTAAAAAGTCTGTGGGTTTGCAAATAAATGCGGGGGTTTAAAATGGCCGCCCAGCTGAACTAAAGTACAGATGCTATGAGTGAAGTCTGTCCCACTGTGTATATCAGTTGTGCTTCTAGCATACACAGAGAATGTGCGAAGTGTGGATGCAATAGCACTTGAACCCAAACAGAAAACCAAAATGTTTTGCTGAAGAAGAAAAAAAAAAAAAATTGCATCTTGCCAGTGCTGTTTGTAAAGCTAATGCCTTTTGCTGAAGTGAGTGAATTTGCAGCTAGCAAGTGCTGTATGCAAGTTGCTGAAGTGAGTGAAATTGCAGCTAGCAGATTGTCCCTGCCGGGTTTCTAAAATGGCCGACGTGAAATGTTTGTTTTGTAATGTACATAATCATGAAAAGCAGTGTCCCTTCAGGCCATACGATGATGATGATGATGGCGACTCGTATGTGGCCCCTGGAGGAGAGCCGTACCCACAGATGAATTTAGTATGCTGGGCCTGTCATAAAGTAGGTCACATGGAAGATGTGTGCCCCAAAATTTTCAAAGACAAACAGCTGCAAAAACAAGCAACGCCCTATGTGTGCAAGCAAGATGTGGAAGCTGATACCAGTGAGCGTGTGCCCAGTACCACTGATATCTCTGGAGCTAATAAAGCAAAAAGAAAGAAGAAGAAAAAGAAAACTGTCCCTCAAGTCACAGGGGAAGTGACCGAGCCACTTGAACCTGCGCTATCAGGACATGCGTCAGAAAGGCGCCAAGATGTGCTGCATACCGGAGTGACCAGCAGAATTGTTACGGGAACAGTGGAAAAGGAGGAGCAAAGGGAAGCTGAATCCTTGAACCAGGATAAAGAGGCTTTGGTTTCTGCACTCCAAGCTGCCCGCCATGATTATGAAGTCCTGCGGCAGGGATTGATGAAGGAGCGAGAATGTTGGAAGAAGGAGAAAGAATCTAACAATAAGGTGCGAGAATGTTGGAACAAGGAGCGAGAAGCGAACGCCGAGTTACAGAGGTGTATACTCCCAGCTTTACAAGAGCACGAGGCTTTGAAGAAAACAGAGTCTCTCTTACGGAGTGAGCTGGAAGAGGTGACGACTAATCTGGAAAAGGCCAACACCGTAATTGCCACCATGGATGAAAAACAGATTAAGTCTGACAAATTGATTGCTATCCTAAAACAGAAATACGGGAAGGCTCTACAAGAGGTTCATGCGCTCAGCACAGAGGTGCAACACTTACGCCTGGAGGGCCACGGTCTGAACACAGAGCTGGGAATGTTGAAGCAAACCCATGAGAATGCCCTAAGTGAGTTAGAGACTGTAAAGCAAGAAAATGAGACTCTGAAATTGGAAAATTCAGATTTGACTGACCAAGCAGAAAAAGTAAAGAAACAGTTGACTCAGGAAAAATTAGAAGTGCAGGAAGCACTGATGCACACTCAGAGCCAGCACCAGGAAGAAATGGACGCTCTGAGAACAGAATTGCGACATGTATGCACAAAACAGAATTCTCTCGTGGAGGAACTTAACATTTTGAAAAAGGAGAAAAGCATTAGAATAATTCAGAAGCACTGCAAAGCTCTTGTCCAAGGAAGAAGGGAAAGAGAAAATTATCGGCGTAAACGCGCCGCAACTATCATCCTACAGGCTGCCTACAGAGGGATGAAAATTCGTCGGTTCAATCACCGGAATAAAGCAGCCTGTGTTCTTCAATCATTCTACCGTGCCCGCATGGTACGAAACAGGTTCCTCATTATGAAAGGAGCAACTATAAAAATCCAGTCTTTGACTAGGATGACACAGAACAGGATTCGCTATCAAACCCTGAGAAATGCGTCACTGGTTATCCAGCGGTACTTCCGCCTGAATAAATGTAGACCTCAGGAAAGAGAGGTCCAAGACTACATGCCTGCCGGCTGCAAAGGTAAAATACCACAGGGTACAGCCGGAGTTAGCGAGAGCCCCATCAAGGTGAAGGTGCTCCAGGTAATCAGTGCTTCATCTTCTAAGTACCATAAAGGTTCAAAGGTCGCAAATCAAAAGCGACGAAGGTCAACGCTGGCCTTGAATTTTTCCGGATCTCGCCACTCTGGGCCACAATATAAAGACAAAGACTATCCGGCCCCAGAGTTCCGTCAGAAGCTAAAGAAACAGTCCAGTCATTTGCAGTTTGCAGCGGCCTATGAAATAAAGTCAGGAAATGTAATGGACTGGAAGTCAAAGAAAAAAAAATGTGTTTGGGGAATTGACCGATATTTTTTTGTTATTACACGTGTGGACTATGTCACGGACACTTAACTATGCAAATAAGCTATTGTAGTTAAGGTATATTAGGCCTCTAGAATAAGCATTTTGTCAATGTTACAGTGTTATATTGGTTCTCTGTGTTGAAAATGTAGCTAAACTACAAATTAATATACAGGGTTGATGGCCCTTTCGGTTGGTAAATATATAATGAGGTTCATATTCTACAGTAGAAAAACTCAGGGAGATAATAGAAATTGTTTGGTTTTGTGAATATATTTAGCATATCCTGGGTTGTAAGAATGTGTGCTAGACACTTATTTTTCAAAATATGTTTGCCAAGTATAGTCTCTTATGACGAAACCTATTGTCCATAATTGCCATGGAAAAAGTTCATATTCGTATCATGTGAATACTTAATGTTGTACTGAGGAGTTAGCTCAAGTATTTCAGGTAGGACGCTCACCCCAGTGAGGTCCATGGCCGCTCACCCCAGTAGGTGTGAGCTGGGGAGGGGGATATGTGACATAGTCCAAAGATGTTAGGCAGCTTTCTGCCCCGTTTTAGAGCAGAAAGTGCAGGAATAGTTAAAAATGATCCGTTCCACAGCTTCACATTAACTCAGGCAGCTGGATGGAAAATCCAGACCACAGATTACAATGGCTCTAGTTCTCCCTTACCTGCTCTTCTAATCACATGCACAGGTATTTAGAGCAGAGAGGTTTTGCATTTCACTCTCTCTCCTTAGAGCCTGGGGGCTGGGGGTGTCGCTACTCTCCTGCATCCAGTATCGAGGTTGACGGCCTCTCCACGTATGACCGTACCAGAGGATTTGCCTGGACACCACGAACAGATAAGACAAAACAAATGATTACTGCTGTTGCTAAAAGACTGCTGTATCTTGTGTCCCTAAATGAGAGAGCATTGTTTTAAGCTGGGGAACCAGTTTAGTTGGCCAGCAGCTGTTAGAGAGACTGATTCTGATGTGTAGTTAGATCCCTGAAAGGGATAGGATTTGCTTATATGATTTTGGCTTTATTTCTTGAAATAACAGTGTGGGAAATATTGTAACACTGAAATGTGTGAACTGCTGAATGAAAGTATCTGAGTACCTCTAACCTACACATGTTAAAGCTGCAGTACCTTAATTGGATGAAAATAAAGCAGGCAGAAGCCTGAGTTAAGCAGCATAATACTTTGCATGATCCTGTTTGTTGTATAATTAACCCTAGAAGACTGTGTCGGGAAGAACCCAGACAGACGTCAGCACTACAAAAGAGGGGCGTTTGTCACACTTCATACGTCTTGGGGGGCAACAAAGCCAAAATGTCATACAGCCTCAGACGGACCATTGCAGCACTTGCCTTTAGATGTGTCCCATGTGCTTTAATTACAGAAAGGATGCTATAGAGTTAAATCAAGAGGGGAAATAAAAAGTTTGCATTAAACACAATAAATGATTTCAGAAGGACAGTTTATACCGAACCAGGCTCTCTTATTGCAACTAAAAATAAAAAAAAATCTAAACTATCTTGAATAGTCAACAGGTTTATTAGATGTTTGAGCACAGCTTCAACAGTTTCATTCATTGGTTCGTAACTCTGTCTTCAAGGCACAGTAGCTGGACCAAGCTTCCAGTAGCATCAGATTATATTCTAATAATATTTACACCAAATTCATTCAGATGTGACTGGCACAATCGGGTTAAAAAAAAACAAAACAAAAAAAAACAGTGTACTGGTCCCTTGGAGCAGCTGTTCCAGGGACCATACAGCGGTGGCAAGTGTGAGTAGGTGGTTTCTTTGGCGTCTCAGATTGCTAATCTGAAGAGGCAATTTGCAACATTGAGGGCCATTGACAATCTTTAACAGAGTTTAGTGCTCACAAAGCAAGCCCTAGCTGGGACTAGTGTTGCAGATGGTGGAGCTGTGAGTGAGGAACAGGTAGGTAGCTGGGTAACAGAAGAAGAAGCAGGGGCAATAGGGAGAGGCAGGCCAGTTCTGAGTTGACAGATCCCAATAGATTTGCCAGATTGAGTGAAGATATTAGGTGTGTCATGGCAGGAATGGCAAGGCTGGGGAGACCGATTCCTTTAGCAGCCCGGGAAATTGTTCATCCAGCACAGAGGACAGGATACTCAGAACAAAAAAGTCTGTGGTGGTAGGTGACTCCATTATTAAGAGGGTAGGTAGAAATCTGTTGTTGTGAACACATGAACAGAACCAACTAGTCTTCCGCATGGCAGAAAACTAGTTAGTAAATATATCTGTTGTATCTGTGGTTCCTTAGGGATACAGTATGGCTGTGAACTACTGGTTTAACCTAACCCATTTTTTCCAAACGCCTAAAAACACTTTGCAGGACACACAGTACGAACAAGAATACTTTTCTCTTCTAACCAATTATATGCGGATGTGGCAAAATAATATATTCTATAAAATAATAGTGGAGCACACCTGTGTGCCTCTGGTAACACATGTGTATTGTGATACCACATGTCAGATGTAAACAAACATTGGTGACATCACAGTATTATCAGCCACACAGGTCATTTCAAAACTACTTTTGTCATTTAGAAAAGAATAGAAGGGGGAAAAAAAAATGACACTAACTTGTGATTGGTGCCAATAATTTAATTAAAATAATCTCCTAAAAGCTTTTTTCACCCAGTTTAGTAGTGTGAATAGACCTATATTTTCCGATAGCAATGTAACTTCAGTTTCAGGGACAATATATATTTGGAATGGTCTGCAGTTCAAAAATTGCTCATTAATATATTTACTTTATAATGTTACAGGCGGTGATCAATAAAAACAGAATGGTATATTCTATATTCAAGCAGTGTGAGAGGGTAGCATTTATAATAAAATGCAATCTAGTCCAGGGGGGCGCAAACTTTTTTCCCTGCGCCCCCCTGACGGCTGTCCCCTCACTCCCGCGTCCCCCCCAACCCCAACTTACCCGCGCTCCGGCGTAATGACGTCACGTTGCCATAGCAACGTGACGTCACATGACCACGCAGCGTCATTTTGACGCCGCGTTGTCATGGCGCTGCAGGGAGGAAGCCGCCGGAGCCACGGTAAGTTAGGTTTACAGAGGCCCTGCAGCTCCCCCGGCACTTAATTTAAGTGCCTTCGGGAAGCGCGCGGGGCCTCTGTAAACCCCGCGCCCCCCGTCGGCAGTGTCGCGCCCCCCCTGGGGGTCGCGCCCCACAGTTTGCGCACCGCTGATCTAGTCAGTAGTTCTGACATCAGTGAAACACTCCACTATTTGGAAAACAGAGTTTCATTAGCTTGTTACACTGAAGTATAGATGCAGCGGCCGTTATTCGAACAAATCTCGAAATGGATTTCGAGATCTCACCGTGATCCGCACAAGTTTTGCCGGGCAGACTATAATGGCCCATCGGATTAACACAGCAGGGGTCCCTGCTGTGTGAGTCCTACCGGGGTCTGCCTTTCTGTAATAGACGCACAGTAAGAGATAGGCTGAATCAGTCACACTCACAGTGCGCGCCTCTCACAGGCGATCGCGGGGGGTTTATTTAATTTTAAACATTACAGTAATGTAGCAGGGGGTCTCTGTAGCTGAACCGCATTGATTTCAAGTCCGGGGACACCCTACTTCCCAAGATACAGGCCCCGTTATGGGGTGCCGGTATCTCTTATGCATGTAAATGTCTCGCGTCACGTGATCGGGACATTTCCATGCATAGGAGATACCGGCACCCTATAACGGGGCCTGTATCTCGGGAAGCAGGGGATCCCCGGACTTGAAACCAATGCGTTTCAGCTCCGGAGACCCCCTGCTACGATACTGTAATGTTTACAATTAAATAAACCCCCCCGTGATCGCCTATGAGAGGTGCGCAGTTAGTGACTGATTCAGCCTCTTACTGCGCGTCTATTACAGAGAGGCAGATCCCGGCAGGATTCACACAGCAGGGACCCCTGCTGTGTTTATCCGATGGGCCGTTTGCAGCGGCAAAACTTGTGAATATATCGCAGCCTACACGCGGCACAACACAAAATGTACCCAGGTAAATGTTCGGATAATGGCCGCTGCATCTGTAGTAGTTACCAACTATTTGTCTTTTCCACCAAATTTCCCTGGTTCCAATTACAAGCACGCAAAAAAATAAATACAAATTCAATGGTGCAGGTTCCTGATTTAAATGAGATTTAGATGTAAAGACTAATTAAACTGCAGAAGTGCCTGCAGAGTGTGCGGACTACCCCGGCCCCTTCCACCACCCCCCCCCCCCTCCCCACTCCCCAAAAACCACAGACCAGGGACTCCAGGAGATTGGGAAGACCCAGAAGTGACATCCCCTGGGGAAAGAGCACTTTTGCAGAAGTGCACAAAGAGCCTGTACACAGCCCACCCCCCATAATTAAAGGGGACATGCATGATTTTAAATAAAACCTAATGGGGGGACTTCCGGTGACGTCACCCGGTATGGACGGGTAGAAGAGGAGCTCCATAGACCCGCGCATTAAAAGACGCAAAAACCCACATTTTTCCCCAAAATTGCCGGGTAACACTTACACCCCCGGATAGCTAAAGAACTAGGCGATGTCAAAAGCCAAAAAAGCGAGCAATCAGGGAGTTGCCAAATATTTTTCTCCGTCGCAATGGGCCAGGGACAGCACGATGGAGCCTCAAGATGGCGGCGGACCGCATGGCGCCACGGCGCTTTCAGGGAAAAAAACCCAGCCAAAAGATCGCACCCCAGCAAGCCCTGATCAACCCATAACCAGGGCATACTTGGAAGAACTCCTAGGGGCTATGGCAACGACGCTCCAATCCTCCTTTCAGACTGAGCTCAGAACCGCAGTGAGCGACATAAGGAAGGAAATCTCAGGGCTGACAGAGAAAACAACTACCCTGGAGAAAAAACTCACTGAGTCTCAACAAAGACAGAGTGAAGCGGAGGAAGAGATAGGCCGTCTAGGAGAAGAGATCACCCTCCTTAAAGAAGCTATGGAGGAGCAAGAAAATCGTGACCGGCGCCAAAACATCCGCGTCCGGAACGTACCGGAGTCGGTCGCACAGGATCAACTCCGACCATACCTCATGGAGCTCTTTAACCTAGTATGCGGGGAGCTGGAGGAGAAAGAGCTCGAAATGGATAGGGCTCATCGTGCCCTAGGACCTAAATCAGACGACCCGAGGCGGCGTAGGGACATTATAATAAAGATGCATAAATACACATCAAAAGAAAAAATAATTGCGGCCTGCCGGGACCTGGGGGAAATAACCTTTCAAAATGAAACTCTCCAAGTCTATAACGACTTGTCAAAGGCAACGAGAGACCGCAGACGTGAATTAAAACCTTTAACCAACCTACTCCGCGAGAAAGGAATCCAATACAGATGGGGATTCCCTTTCAAACTCACAGTTAACAGGAATGGAAAGTTCCTGTCCATGAAATACCCCGTGGACATGGCCCCCTTCGCAAAAGCATTAGGCCTAACTCCACCTCAAACGTGGATAACGACCAATCCTACCGCTGAAAATACATCAGGAGACCCCCCCCGAACATCGGAGAGAATTGCGGCCCAACACCCTAGAGAAAAATGACAACCGCCGCGGCACTCAGATAAATCCCCCCGGACAGACCCGGAGAGGGAAGAGTGCCCCCACTTACCTTGTTGGTCCGGGGCCGCACTGGAGCGTGGGCTGCGGACCCCCATGGTAATCCGGCGCCAACCTCCACTCCCAATGTGAAGTCACGAGGCGCCTGTTCTCGAGATGGCTCTGAGGAGACTTCGAGGAGGGGGGACGCCTCTGCTCATCGTTAAAATCATCTTACCAGACCAGAACAGCACCAAGAAGTAAGCCGCCAACTTTTAAGATGAGCTGACACAGAACACCGCCCTCCAAGTTGGTTCACGAGTCGCCTACTCCTGCGATGACTCCGAAGAGGATCCCGTCCGCCGACGGTAAGATCGGGAAACCGACTGACTCAACCCGGAGCAGCAGGATCGCTGATCTTCTAACTCCGGAGCATAAGAGGAATTTAGATCCCGGTTTTGCCCCCACCAGCCTCAATCTCCGGCTTTTCGGTCCCGCTTTAAATATGATCTCCCTCCCCCTCCTTTTGCCGGTTTCTCCGGTCCCGTGGAGCGGAGCTCTGGATTGGGAGGAGGGGGGGGGGGGTCGGTGTCGGCATCCAGCCTTTCCGCCAACGATCCATGGACCCCGTTGCCACAGAGGACTCCCCAGTCTGTGGGACTAGGGGCGGCTAGGATACCAGGAAGACGGGCCACCCAGACTGAATCAAAGAACTTAAAATCATAAGTTAATAGTGATGATCCGGAGGTCGTGAGTAGATTAAAATAATATAACTGCTATATCTCAATTAACACCTTGCTTCCCCTCTATCCTTCCCCCCCCCTGTAACCCAGACACGCAATCGCCCCCCCCTCCCCCTTCCCCCCTTCCTCATGCATACCCCCCCCTCTTCCACCCCTCCCCCCACACACTCACATGTCCCACGTCCCCCCCCTCTTTTCCCCCCCTCCTCCCCCCCCTTTTTTCTCCCCCTCCCTCTCCCCCCTATTCCCCCACCCCCCCTCATCTCCCCTTCTCTTCCACCCCCCCTCCCCACCCTTACTAGCAAACCCACCTAGCACCCTACTTAAGCACAAAAACAATGGGAGAAACATACTAAGAGGAAACGAATATATAAAATAAAGTTGTATTAATCTTATTTAGTCACAAAACGATTCACAATATATCTTTAGCGCAGAGTTACATAATAGCTGTGTTATACAGAAATGGGAGATGTCTGAAATGTTTGAACTGCAACCAGGCCCACCTCATACCCCCCCCCCTCCCCTCTCTCCCTCCCCTCTTTCCCTCCCCCCCCTCCCCTCCCTATACTCCCTGTGTAGAGTTACATAATAGTTGTGCTATACAGAAATGTGAAATGCTTGAGCCGCACCTAGGCCCCCCCCCTCTTACCCCTGCTAACAAGCCTACCTAGTACCTCACATAAACGCAAAGATAAATAAGAGGGAAAAACACTAAGGAGAAAACAAACATACGAAAGAAAGTCGAACTTATCTTGTATGGTCACAGAATTGTATAAAATATGTTTTCGGCGCAGAGTTGTATAAGAGTTATGTTACACAAAAATGTGAAGTGAAATATTTGAAATGTTTTAATTGCACCTAGACCCTTCTCCCCTCCCCACCCCTCTCCCCTCCCCACCCCTCTCCCCTCCCCCCCCTCTTCCCCTCCCCTCCCCCCCTCCCCCCTCCAAACCCTTCCCCTCCCCCCTCCCCCTCCCTCCCCTCCCCCTCCCTCCCCTCCCCCCTCCCCCTCCCTCCCCTCCCCCCTCCAAACCCTTCCCCTCCCCCCTCCCCTCCCCCCCTTCCCCCCCCATCCCTCCACCCCCCTCCCCTCTCTCCCTCCCCTCTCTCCCTCCCCCCCCCCCCCCTCCCCTCCCTATACTCCCTGTGTAGAGTTACATAATAGTTGTGCTATACAGAAATGTGAAATGCTTGAGCCGCACCTAGGCCCCTCCCCTCTTACCCCTGCTAACAAGCCTACCTAGTACCTCACATAAACGCAAAGATAAATAAGAGGGAAAAACACTAAGGGGGAAAACAAACATACGAAAGAAAGCCGAACTTATCTTGTATGGTCACAGAATTGTATAAAATATGTTTTCTGCACAGAGTTATATAAGAGTTATGTTACACAAAAATGTGAAGTGAAATATTTGAAATGTTTTAATTGCACCTAGACCCTCCTCCCCCTCCCCCCTCCCTCTCCCCTCCCCCCCCCTCTTCCTCCCCCCCCCTCCCCCCCCTCCCCCCCCTCCCCTCTTCCTCCCCCCCCCTCCCCCCCCTCCCCCCCCCTTCCCCCCTCCCCCCCCCCCCTCCCTCCTCCCCCCTCCCTCCCCCCCTCCTCCCCTCCCCCCCTCCCCCCCTCCCCTCCTCCTCCCCTCCCCCTCCTCCCCTCCCTCCCCCTCCTCCCCTCCCCCTCCTCCCCCCCTCCTCCCCCCCTCTCCCCCCTCCCCCCCCTTCCCCTCCCCTCCCCCCTCCCTCCCCTCCCCCCCCCTCCCCCCCTTTCCCCCCTCCCCCCCTTCCCCCTCCTTCTCCCCCCCCCTTCCCCCCCTCCCCCCCTTCCTCCCCCCTCCCCTCCCCCCCTCCCCCCTCCCTCCCCCCCTCCTCCCCTCCCCCTCCTCCCCTCCCCCCCCTCCCCCTTACCCCCTCCTCCACCCCCCTCCCCTCTCCCCTCCCCTCCTCCCCCTATCCCTCCCACCCAAGGGAAGCGAGCATACAAAAGAAAACGGAAATTGTTTTAGTTAGATATTTAAGAGGTTACTCCACTCTCACAACGCATAGTTACAATATGGTTGTCTTTTTGAGATGTGAAATGTTTGAATTACTTGAAATGTTCCTATGCCTTCTTTGCTTCCCCACACACATGGACTGGGGGTCTATACTAAATGGGTTAAGTAAATTCTATAGAGGGTCTGGACTCCTCTGACCTCCAGCGGTTGACGAACCCGGAATCACCCCCAAGGGACCCACCTGGTCCAAATGCCGGCCGTTCTTAAGGCTGGTGAAAATATGTTAAGGCCTTTTGTGGGCCTTGTTACAACCTATCTCTATCTGTTGACCCTGTCCCAGCAGATCTCCGCCCCACCCCCACCTACCCCTTCCCACACCCCCCTTCCTCAGCTTAAGATATCTATTCTAACCAAAAAAAACACACAACCTCTATACCTTCAGAAATTTAAACCAGACTCAGAGTTACTGGATCATGGCCTCTCAAGTGGGAAAGAGAAGGCCTTATGGTATTATCCAAAAAAAAAAAAAGAACCCAAATGGCTAGCCAAGCCACAATTAAATTAACCTCACTCAACGTAAAAGGGCTCCAAAATAACCGAAAAAGGAGAGTAGCACTTCAAGATATGAAAAGATCAGGGGGAGACATCATATTCCTACAGGAGACCCATTTCACATCACAAGACCCCCCAAATTTATTCAAAAAAGTGTTCCCAATGTGTTTTTGCGCATCGTTTACTAGTAAAAAGAGGGGTGTAGCTGTCCTGATCAGACAGGGCACCCCATTTAATCATATCAAAACAACGGCGGACCCAGAGGGTAGATTTCTAGTGGTATATGGCTCCTTAGCGGGCTCAGCAATCGCTCTGGTCAATGTATATGCCCCGAACGAGAACCAAACAGAATTCCTAAGGAAAGTTCTCGAGGGCATAGACCCGGGATATCTGTCATCGATGATAGTGGGAGGAGACCTAAACATGGTCCTTAACCCTACCGAGGACAGATCAACCACAATGGGTCCCCCCCGCACAACCCCCTCCCAGATCATAGGGAAAAGGTTTAGGGGAATCTTAAGCGAGTTCTCACTGGTGGACATATGGAGGGCCCAACATCAGGGCCAGAGAGACTATACTTTTTACTCAGCACCTCACCAGACCTACTCTCGAA
Source organism: Ascaphus truei (assembly GCF_040206685.1). Classification (NCBI taxonomy): domain Eukaryota; kingdom Metazoa; phylum Chordata; class Amphibia; order Anura; family Ascaphidae; genus Ascaphus; species Ascaphus truei. Next base: position 303,367,931 of record NC_134483.1, on the reverse strand, counting down.
TAGATCACTTTTTGGCCACAAAAAATGTGGTGGCGGCGACATCCGACTCCGACATAGGACCAATCACATGGTCTGATCATGCCCCGATTACCTTAACCTTGACGACCCCCTTTGAAAAAACAATAAATTACTCATGGAGACTAAATGATTCATTACTCAATCATCCTGAGATAGAAAGAGAGATCAGAGCCGCTATTCGGGACTATTTTTTTTTTAACTCAGGATCCGTCTCCTCACCAGCAATCCTGTGGGAGGCCCATAAGGCAACCATTAGAGGGAAATTCATTTCTATCGCATCCCACAGGAAAAAAGCCCGCCAAAAATTAATAAAGGAGCTTACGGATAATATCAAAATAATAGAACAATCTCATAAAACCAACCCCTCAAAAAAAATATATAAAACATTGACAACAGCCAGAGTAAAACTTAGACAAATCCAGCTGGAGGATGTTGAGAAGGCCCTCAAATGGACTAATCAACAATATTATGACAAGGGGAACAAGGCAGACAGACTTTTGGCGACTAAATTAAGAGGGGTACATAAACGGTCCCAAATCACGGCAATCAAGAGTAGGTCTGGTGAAATACAACATAGTGATAGCAAAATAGCAGCTGAATTTACAAAATTTTATACCGAACTGTATAATCTAAGATCAAAAAATGGCCGGCCTGAATCAATAGCATCCGAATTAATAGCGCAATATTTAGATAAATGTAAGCTCCCCACACTAACGGAGGAGGAAAACACAGTCCTCAACGCTGAGATCTCAAAAGAGGAACTGGAAGAGGCGGTCAAATCACTAAAAATTACTAAGTCTCCTGGCCCCGACGGGTTCACTAATGTCTACTATAAGAGATTCTTGCCAGTACTATCCACGCATCTTCTAAAGATATTTAACGATTTCATGGAAGGAAATCAAATCCCCACGTCAATGTCCCTGGCCACCCTGGCCATTATACATAAAGAAGGCAGGGACCCGATGCAATGTGGAAGCTATCGTCCAATCTCCCTGCTCAATTGTGATCTCAAGCTATATAGCAAAATACTCGCAAATAGATTAAACCCCATCTTACCGAGATTAATAGATAGTGATCAAGTAGGATTCGTAGCAGGCAGACAGGCCTCGGACAATACTCGGAAGATAATAGACATTATCGAACATGTCCATCTCACAGAGACCAAAGCACTACTCCTAAGCCTAGATGCAGAGAAGGCGTTCGATAGAATAGACTGGCTATTCATGGACCAAGTTATGTGTAAATTCGGATTCAAAGACGCATACCTAGAAGGAGTCCGTAGATTATATCAAAACCCGTCTGCAACAGTAAAACTACCAGGGGGCAGTAACCAGAGATTTGAGATCACTAATGGAACTCGACAGGGATGCCCCCTATCTCCTCTCCTCTTTGCATTAACCATAGAACCCCTAGCATCTGCAATTAGAGCCAATAGAGACATCAAAGGAATAGAAATTGGACACAGGCAGCACAAAATATCGCTATTCGCAGATGATGTCATCCTAACCCTTACACAACCCCAAACATCCCTACCTAACCTCCAAAAAGAGCTCCGGGACTTTGGAGATATCTCAGGTTATAAAATCAATAATGACAAATCGGAAGCACTAAATTTAAGCCTGCCAGAGCCAGAGGTGAAACTCCTCAAACTAAACTTTAACTATCATTGGAGCTCCTCGAGTATCAAATATTTGGGAGTAAAGATAACGAGGAACTACCAATCCCTATATCAACAAAATTATCCGACTCTGTTCCGGAAAATCAAACAAGATCTAGAGAAATGGGGAGGATATCAGATATCATGGATCGGGAGGATGATATCAGTTAAAATGAACATACTCCCTAGATTATTATATTATTTTCAGACTCTCCCGGTCCACATCCCTGGCTCAGAATTAAAGAACATTCAAAAACTAATCTTCCACTTTATTTGGCAGGGTAAGAAACCCAGAATCACCAGGACAGTTCTTTTGGCATCAAGGGGGAGAGGAGGACTTGGTGTTCCAGACATCACAAAATACTACCAAGCCGCCCAATTGCGACAGGTAGTAGTCTGGAACGCCAACCCAAACCAATACTGTTGGCTAGATATAGAATCATACTATGCCGGGACGCCTTCACTGCCGGCTTGCCTTTGGTCCCTGAGCAGGGAAGACATGCAGAACAGTAAATTTAAGTTAGGCCCAATGAGACACACATGGGAGATTTGGACAAAATGCAAATTTAAATTTAAGCTCACCACACCTCAATCCCAACTCATACCAATTTATAAAAATCCGAAATTCCCCCCTGGCTGTGAGCCCAGACAATGGGACCAATTTAAAACAAAAAATATTAGAGCGGTTGCTGACCTCCTGAGCTTTGAGGAGTTCCTGAGTTATCAACGCCTAAAAACCAAATATGAAATAGCAAGATTGGATGTCTTCAAGTATCTACAAATTCGGCATTTTATTCAAACTTTATCCCCAACGTTGAAATTTCCCCCTCTCACCAGTTTCGAGCGGCTCTGTAGAGAAACAGGCCACCAGAAAGGTCTTATAACACAAATCTACGGTGAATTGGAAAGGGCCATAGAAGCCCCTACACATGACTATATGCTGCATTGGGCAGCAGAATTGGAAATAGTTATAGACCGAGAGGATTGGGAAAGAATTTGGGAAAATGCCTCAGGAACTTCCATATGTACCACAATCAAAGAAAACATATATAAAATACTGTTTCGCTGGTATCTTACCCCAGTTAGAATAAATCAAATTTACCCCCAGGCGTCCGATTTATGCTGGAGAGGTTGCGGTCAGAAGGGGGACATGGCCCATATTTGGTGGACATGTCCGGAAATTCAAAAATATTGGGGAACAATACAAAAATTAATAGAGGAGGTCACAGACCTCAAAATCCCTATTGACCCGTTGACCTACCTGTTGGCCAGGCCCTTAGAAAATTTGGACCGACCAACAAGTAAATTAATCTCCTTAATTCTTACAGCGGCTAGATGTGCGGTGGCAGCCGCCTGGAAGAAGGTGTCTCCCCCCTCAAAACAAACGGTAAAAAATAGGGTGCAAGAGGTGATGAATATGGAGAAACTATCTGCCTTCTTGAAAAGATCCACTGACTCCTTTAACAAAACATGGGATCCGTGGCTATCCCATATGGCACCTCTACGCCACTAATCCACATATGGAAAATAAAAAAAGAGAGAGAAAGGAAAACCAGGTCAGGGGCACCAATGAAAATAGACTGAGGACACGGGAAGCAATGGGTATCCCCCCCACCCCCTCCCACCCTCCCCTTCCTATTCCCACTCTTACTCTCTGTTTCCATACTCGCGCTCCCCACATAGCCCCTGGAGGGTCAGGGGAGCGGTGAGCTTTCTTCTTTTATTTCCGGTTTCTCTAACCAACAAAAGGAGAAAATCTGTATTAGGCTGTATTATCGTTTGTTTCATGCATACTGTGAATTATCTAAATGCCTAATAAAAATTTTTGGAAAAAAAAAAAAACTGCATAACTTAAGCATTTTATCCAGCCATGCCCCAATTACTTACTGTGACATCATGGTCAAGGCACATTCAATGGGTGTCATCAACTTCCTGATCACATCCTCAGTGAGCAGCTCAGGGCAGTGAGCAACAAAACTCCGCATAGCTTGAAAAAAAGTCAATGTTTCATCAAAATATATTAACATAGATGATTCATGATTTAGTCTGCTGTACAAATGGAAAACATTTAATTAATGGCATTTATAGATCCAACTGAAACATTACTGAAATTAAAAAAACGTGTGTATAATACACAAAACAATGTGTATACTATACATTTATACACACATATATACATACATATACATATATATATATATATATATATATATATATATATATACACATACATATATACACACACACATGCATACATCTTTATAGCGCCCATCCAAGTACATAGCGCTTTGCAGTAGTAATACACCTGACATCATAATAAGATACATGATAGGAATAAAAGTAGACATTAGGAAAAGGAGTCCTTTCCCCGAACAGCTTACAATGCTTACATATTTAAATACAGGTCTATTTTTTTATTTATTTTTTATTACTCAGACTAGACCCATATTAGGCTGTGATACCTTTTAGCGGACAAAGAGTTTTTCATAGATTAAGTTAGTGTACAGAGGTTTAATTTTCATTGTACACTAGAAAAATAAACTTTTGAAGTTTCGAAAGCTCTGTACACTATAATTTCATCTATGGAGGACTCTGTTTTTCCACTAAAAAAGGTATCACAGCCTACAACACATTTACACTTCTCCAGCACCAATGCGGCTACTAAAACGTTGAACTATAGAATTACCCAATTAAACATCAATTCATTTTTATTCCTAAGTCGGACTGCACCAATAAGGAAATCGGGGGTGTACCATCCTGCTTCTTACCACAGAGAGCTCCAGCGCGACCTTCCAGAGTCACCTGCCAAGTAAAAGAGTCTCCTCTGGCTTTCTCTGCCTCCAACTCTTTTAAGGAACGAGGAAACACAATTCGCCAAAGCAGAAGCATCTTAGGGAGATGGTATCGCACAACTGAGGGGCCTGTGTAAGTTTGAGACAAGAAATTGGTGAGAAGCCATAGGGACTATAGCAATGGACTGTGAACGGAAAGGATGTGAGCAGACAAGACTTGTCTCCATGTATGTTTGGCAAGGATATGACAAGCTTTTACTACAGAGAAGAACAAAAACAAACAAGTACTCACAACACTCACATTTATTTGTAAAAATGCGGGGACTATGGGGAGCTAAATAAGAGGGAGCTTCAGACGGTATAACCAGTGCAGTACTCAGCTTACAGCAGCCCATCTATTCAGGTTCTGAGAGAGAGTGTTAGCTTGATGATAAATCCAAAGGAAGTAGGTTTATGGATCAGGCACCACATTATATTATCACTAACCCAACTACTCTGTTCCCAAAAAGCGCCTATGAGCGATGCACACTTTTCCATTATCCTTTTCTATTATCCCAAGTTACAGAAATTCAACTTTTGCCATAGAAATGAGTTACATAGCAAGACAGGGATTCATCCGGCTGTGATGCAATTACCAACGGATTGGGGTGCGATACCCCGATGAACCCCAGCCAAAGGCAGGTATTCCTTGTGCTTGGTTTCTACTTTGTGCATCTCTCAAACAGGAAGGGTACAGAGAAGATGCAGAGCAGCGTACGTACCTAATGTCATTAGAGCTCCAAGCAATAGCCATCCAGCCTGCGTGCGTTGTAACGATAGTCTGCTATTTTGTGAAGCAGTGCGTAACAAGTCTTCGGCTATGCTGACAACCATCTGCAACAACAAAATCAAAATAATGAGACGGACTTCATACAGTATACAGATTGGCAACAGTAATACTCAGGAACCAGAATAACCTTCACTAAACTGCTGCAGTGCATAATAGCATGTGTTGGATTGCTTAGCATGGGTTTAGTTGCCATGGAAGTGAAGAGACCTAGAGCATGAGCACAAAGTAGATTGCATTTGAGAAATAACTTGGAAATTAGGTCAGAAAGATGAGGAAGGGATGTAGATTGGCAATATTGCAGAAATGGAAACAAAATTTGGCGAGGTACTGATTGTGCGGGGTGAGGGAGGAGTACAAAAATGACACCCGTGCATCTAGCTTGGAGTCTACAAAGTATAGTGGAGACTTACAATTCAATTGAGAAATTAGGTACAGATGTAGGGTTAGAAGGAAGGGAACTGATAAGCTCTGTTTTTGACATGTTAGGTTAGAGATGATAATGGGACATCCACGAGCAAATAGCAGAAAAACAGTTACACACAATTGGAATGAAAGAGGAGAGGTCAGGAGATGAGAGGATTGAGAGAGAAAATTGTAGAGGGGGGGTGAGGGGAGAAGATGGGAGACTTTCTCCTTGGTAACTGGTGTGGATGTGGCTTGACAAAGTCGTGTCGAATAGCGTTGATTTCATCTCTAAAGTGGTTAGCTAGATCTTGAGCTATAAGGCCAGAAGTGGGACCTTGGGTGGAAGGACAAAGAGAGTTGAAAGTTGAAAACAGACATTGTGAATTGGTGGATAGTAGATATGTGAGAGTAAAAGTAGTTTTGTTTAGAAAGGATTTGGGCAGAATTACAGGCAAAGAGAATTAATTTGCGGTGCATAAATCAGCTTTAGAGAGTGATTTCCTCCATTGACATTTAGTGAGGGAACAGAGACAACAGAACATAATATTAAGCAAGTAACCATCACAATGTGAAGCAGAGCTGGACAACCGCTCAGAGACCAAAGAATGAGGTCAAAGAGGAAATAAGAGGAAGCTGGAGTATTAGGGTTATCAATAGGAATATTAAAGTCTGCTAGAATGAGTGAGGAAGTCAGGAATGAGCAGGTGTGGAAGCCAGGCAACAAAATTGTCTGCAATACGGAGAGACAGGGGAGTGTTTTTTTCAAATGAGGGTAACGAGAGGGAAGGACAAGGGGGTATTACTTGGAAAGTGCATCAATGAGAGAGAAGAAGGCCTCCTCCACCATGTCTGCTCCCTGGTCAGGGGTATGACTAAAGGAAAGGCCACTGTAAGACAGTGCAGCAGGTGAGATAGTAACAGGTGGCGTTAGCCAAGTTTCAGTAATGTCTATTAGGCTGAACGAGTACGGTATATACACATATAAATACAGGCATACCCCGTTTTACGTACACCCGCTTTACGTACACTCGCAAGTACGTACATTTATTTTTAGTTACACCATACCCCTTTGTACGTACGCATGCTTCGTGAGTACGGACACCAGGGGGCGGCGTGCGTACCTCTCATCAATACTGCAACCTCCTTCATTGTGGTCCCTAACTGAGTGGGAGTGCAGGTAAGGGGTAAGGGGGAACGGGGCCAGATGGCAGGGGGAACGGGGAGATCGGGCGCACCATCAATCAGCTGCTATAGCAGTGATTCCGCCCACACTGCAGCTCCTTGCTTTTCTCCCTCCGCTCTCCTCCTCCCTTCTCCCTCCTCCCTCCTCAGAGCTCGCTCTAGCCTGCTGCTGCTGTAGAATGGAACTTTGCATGTGAGTTACAGGCTACGGGGAGGAGGAGGAGGTCCTCTTCTACTGCATTCTGTGCTTGTGTGTGTGTTTCTGTGTCTGTCTGTGTGTGTGTCTGTCTGTGTGTGTGTGTGTGTGTGTCTGTCTGAGTGTGTGTGAGTGTGTCTGTCTGTGTGTGTGTGTGTGTGTGTGTGTGTCTGTCTGAGTGTGTGTGTGTGTGTGTCTGTCTGTGTGTGTGTGTGTTTCTGTGTCTGTCTGTGTGTGTTTCTGTGTCTGTCTGTGTGTGTGTGTCTGTGTGTGTGTGTGTGTCTGTGTGTGTGTGTCTGTCTGAGTGTGTGTGTGTGTGTCTGAATGTGTGTGTCTGCCTGAGTGTCTGAGTGTGTCTATCTGAGTGTGTGTGTGTCTATCTGAGTGTGTGTGTGTCTGTCTGCGTGTGTGTGTGTCTGTCTGCGTGTGTGTGTGTCTGTCTGCGTGTGTGTGTGTCTGTCTGCGTGTGTGTGTGTCTGTCTGCGTGTGTGTGTCTGTCTGCGTGTGTGTGTCTGTCTGCGTGTGTGTGTCTGTCTGCGTGTGTGTGTCTGTCTGCGTGTGTGTGTCTGTCTGTGTGTGTGTGTGTGTCTGTCTGTCTGTGTTTCTGTGTCTGTCTGAGTGTGTGTGTGAGTGTGTCTGTCTGTGTGTGTGTGTGTCTGTCTGAGTGTGTGTGTGTGTCTGTCTGTGTGTGTGTGTGTTTCTGTGTCTGTCTGTGTGTGTTTCTGTGTCTGTCTGTGTGTGTTTCTGTGTCTGTCTGTGTGTGTGTGTCTGTGTGTGTGTGTCTGTCTGAGTGTGTGTGTGTGTCTGAATGTGTGTGTCTGCCTGAGTGTCTGAGTGTGTCTATCTGAGTGTGTGTGTGTCTATCTGAGTGTGTGTGTGTCTGTCTGAGTGTGTGTGTGTGTCTGTCTGCGTGTGTGTGTGTCTGTCTGCGTGTGTGTGTGTCTGTCTGCGTGTGTGTGTGTGTGTCTGTCTGCGTGTGTGTGTCTGTTTGCGTGTGTGTGTCTGTCTTCTACTGCATTCTGTGCTTGTGTGTGTGTCTGTCTGTGTGTGTGTGTGTGTGTGTGTGTCTGTCTGAGTGTGTGTGAGTGTGTCTGTCTGTGTGTGTGTGTGTGTGTCTGTCTGTGTGTGTGTGTGTGTCTGTCTGAGTGTGTGTGTGTGTCTGTCTGTGTGTGTGTGTGTTTCTGTGTCTGTCTGTGTGTGTTTCTGTGTCTGTCTGTGTGTGTTTCTGTGTCTGTCTGTGTGTGTGTGTCTGTCTGAGTGTGTGTGTGTGTGTGTGTCTGTCTGAGTGTGTGTGTGTGTGTGTGTCTGCCTGAGTGTCTGAGTGTGTCTATCTGAGTGTGTGTGTGTCTATCTGAGTGTGTGTGTGTCTATCTGAGTGTGTGTGTGTCTGTCTGAGTGTGTGTGTGTCTGTCTGAGTGTGTGTGTGTCTGTCTGAGTGTGTGTGTGTCTGTCTGAGTGTGTGTGTGTCTGTCTGCGTGTGTGTGTCTGTCTGCGTGCGTGTGTGTGTCTGTCTGCGTGTGTGTGTCTGTCTGCGTGTGTGTGTCTGTCTGCGTGTGTGTGTCTGTCTGCGTGTGTGTGTCTGTCTGCGTGTGTGTGTCTGTCTGTCTGCGTGTGTTTCTGTGTCTGTCTGTCTGTGTGTGTTTCTGTGTCTGTCTGAGTGTGTGTGTGTGTGTGTCTGTCTGAGTGTGTGTGTGAGTGTGTCTGTCTGTGTGTGTGTGTGTGTCTGTCTGAGTGTGTGTGTCTGTCTGTGTGTGTGTGTGTTTCTGTGTCTGTCTGTGTGTGTTTCTGTGTCTGTCTGTGTGTGTTTCTGTGTCTGTCTGTGTGTGTGTGTGTCTGTCTGAGTGTGTGTGTGTGTGTGTCTGTCTGAATGTGTGTGTCTGCCTGAGTGTCTGAGTGTGTCTATCTGAGTGTGTGTGTGTCTATCTGAGTGTGTGTGTGTCTGTCTGAGTGTGTGTGTGTCTGTCTGAGTGTGTGTGTGTCTGTCTGAGTGTGTGTGTGTCTGTCTGAGTGTGTGTGTGTCTGTCTGAGTGTGTGTGTGTCTGTCTGAGTGTGTGTGTGTCTGTCTGCGTGTGTGTGTGTCTGTCTGCGTGTGTGTGTGTCTGTCTGCGTGTGTGTGTGTCTGTCTGCGTGTGTGTGTGTCTGTCTGCGTGTGTGTGTCTGTTTGCGTGTGTGTGTCTGTCTGCGTGTGTGTGTCTGTCTGCGTGTGTGTGTCTGTCTGCGTGTGTGTGTCTGTCTGCGTGTGTGTGTCTGTCTGCGTGTGTGTGTCTGTCTGCGTGTGTGTGTCTGCGTGCGTGTGTGTGTCTGCGTGTGTGTGTGTGTCTGCGTGTGTGTGTCTGTCTGTCTGCGTGTGTCTGTCTGCGTGTGTGTGTCTGTCTGCGTGTGTGTGTCTGTCTGCGTGTGTGTGTCTGTCTGCGTGTGTGTGTCTGTCTGCGTGTGTGTGTCTGTCTGCGTGTGTGTGTCTGTCTGCGTGTGTGTGTCTGTCTGCGTGTGTGTGTCTGTCTGCATGTGTCTGCGCGTGTGTATGCGCGTGTGTCTGCGCGTGTGTCTGCGCGTGTGTCTGCGCGTGTGTCTGCACGTGTGTCTGCACGTGTCTGAGTGCACGTGCGTGCGTGACAGAGTGCGTACGTGACTAAGTGCGTGTGCATGCGTGACTGAGTGAGAGTGCGTGAGAGATTGTGTGACTGAGGGAGTGCGTGAGAGATTGTGTGACTGAGGGAGTGCGTGAGAGATTGTGTGACTGAGGGAGTGCGTGAGAGATTGTGTGACTGAGGGAGTGCGTGAGAGATTGTGTGACTGAGGGAGTGCGTGAGAGATTGTGTGACTGAGGGAGTGCGTGAGAGATTGTGTGACTGAGGGAGTGCGTGAGAGATTGTGTGACTGAGGGAGTGCGTGAGAGATTGTGTGACTGAGGGAGTGCGTGAGAGATTGTGTGACTGAGGGAGTGCGTGAGAGATTGTGTGACAGAGGGAGTGTGTGCGTGACTGAGGGAGTGCGTGCAAGCCAAGCTGATCAAGGACCTGAGTAAGGCCGTGCGTATAGTGCCGGCGATGCCACCCAAAAACAAACACATTGCCGCCGCCGCCGCGTGCGCTTATAGTAAGCGCGAGAGCGGCAATGCGACGGAGCGGACTTTGGAAGCCGGGAATATTTGATTTTCAAGGGCTGTCACCTCATGTGACAGCCCCTGAACAAATCAAATGCCCGGGAGCATATAACTTTCGCTAGCTATGATGGGTGACGTCGCCGGTCGCGGGCACTATACGCACGGCCTAAGGAAGCACAGCATTGTAAAACACTGTACAGTACTGTACAGTATTGTACTGTACTGTTTTCACCAAAGTCACAAAAAATAAGTCCCAAAAATATATCAGTCAGTCAAATAAATGCACCTCACCTTCATGCCCTTTCAGTAAAAATACTGTACAGTAGCATATATGCCCTCTCCTTCATCCTTCCTACATATTTTTAAAATAATTTTCCATTCATCCATGTTGTATCTGTCAGCACATAAGAAAAATCAGCTGACATTAAAGATTTTATTTCAATAAAGCCTACTGTATTTATTTTGGTTACAAATGCATTATTTACATCAGTTATGCACATATATGATGTTTGCAGTACAGTACATGCATTGTAAAGTGGAAAAAAGGTAGTGCTTCACTATAAGTACATTTTCACTTTACATACATGCTCCGGTCCCATTGCGTATATTAAAGCGGGTTATGCCTGTACACACATGCACAGACACACAGTTTGTGAGAGACATAAACAATGAGCAATATTTACCAGGCGGTGCTAAGCTGCAAGGCTTACAGTAACCTAGTAATTATGGCCCATTAAGTATTGAAAGACCAGATACATTTTGTTTCTTACCTTTCCTTTGGCGTGAGGAATACCCAAAGGACACTGATGTACACCGCCTAGTAGAGCAGCCATTGCAAAGCTGTAACCGCTAACCGCTTCAGGGGAATTCTTCAAGTTGTTTAGTCTTTCTACACACCTGTCCAGCAGCGGTGTAAGCTGAAAGGGTAGTGCCACAGCAACACAGCGCAGGCACCATGCAGCTGCGAGTCTGGCTGCCATGCTGGGGTGAAGGAGGACAGACGTCAATGTGTCCAAAAGTCCTAAATACAAACGGCAAAAGGTTGAAACACTTCATAGCAGTGCAAAGGGGAAACACGAAGACAAACTGCACTCACATGGTAGTTTCAGCTTTATGTGCTAAGCAGTTTTCTTGATTTGGCTTGTTTTAAAAATAGCCTTTGGGGCAACGCAGGTGTAGGCTGAAGAGGTTCAACATAGAGGGGTGTTAGGCCAAATAACAGGTGGATTCTCATATTTCTTCATATCCTCTTAAGGACTTTAGCATGTGAGAACGTATTTAAGTTTTCTGTTTTTATCCCATTATTTTCTAAAACGGTCTTTGAAACGCTTTTTCTTTAAACAATCACTTTACCACTTTTCGTACATTATACCTAAAATGGAATAAGTACTGTTTTGGAGCTCTAATTGAACCTTGTAACCTTTTAGAAGAGATAAACTGTATTTTCTGACACATTTTGCTACATTGTTACATATTTTTCCAGTAAACATGGGCTGTGAACTCCAGGGAGCAAGCCCTTCATTTATTCTTAGTGGTGGCAGCGTATTGAGTTTTTTTGGGGAGATATTGCTCGTTTTGAGGGCCTTGCGGGAAGGTTGGCAAGTCAGCTGGACCGCCAGATGTATTAACCCTTTTCACACACAGAAATCATGTGCTCAAGGGTGCGGCGTACGTGACAAATTCTTATCAATACAATCTACTGTTTGTATAAATTACGCCTGCTGTGCATCTGGCTGCAGTTACCTATAGAAGGCTCCAGTATGAGAGGTGATGCTGTGGAGTTCAGGCTTTGTACCAGACTCCCCAGCTCCTGCAGGGCACACACCATGACATGCTGAGTGGCAGAAACGTCGGCAGATCCGCCTTTATTTTCATTGTTGGCATCATTCACCACAGCTTCTAAACAACAACAAAAAAAACACGAAACAGGACAATTACACCGCAAAAGTTGATATGTCATATCGAGCACGACCATAAAAAGGATCTAAATAAACAGGAGTAAGATTCTAAATTGTTTATGCCAATATTGGGCATTACATAAAATGTAGGACAGTGCAACAAATAAGGTTCTAAGAAAGAGTAATCGTATCAGGCTAGGAAAATCAGCTGTTCCAGTATTTCCATGAAGGGCCGCTGCTCTGTAAATGAAGATAAAATCCTGGTAACCAACCAACCGGCAAAAAGGTGCAATCCCTTTTAGGATGAAAGTGAACGAAAGGCAATTACATGTTTTAGAGGCCATATTTATGAAGCAGTGCTAAGCAATAAAGCACCATCCTGCCCATTCAAGTAAATAGGAGTGATTTACTTAAAAATAAATATAAACAAACACTTGTACAGTACGTATTTGTATGCACTTTTTAAAGTTAGGTTGTAAACATGGTGAGCGGAGACAGAGGACGAGGACTTGTTGAACAGGGGCCTGCGCGGCTAACTCCCTCCTTCCTTATCTTTACTGCCCGTCAACAGGGACATGTGTGAGCTAGGGGTAAAGAAAATGGTCGAATTTCAAGCTCTCCATTGTTCAGATTCACCCATTGAAAAAGAAAACTTCTCTTCATTTCCAATTAAACCCGCACAGCCAAATGTTTGCTATAATCATGGCCAGTGTTCGACAAACCTATACATTTGCTCGCCCCGGGCGAGTGGATTTAACCCCCGGGCGAGTAAATATTGGCCCAAGCAGCACACGTTCGGTACTAGGTGGCGAGTAGATTTTTTTGTGTGGCGAGTAGATTTTTTGGTGATTTGTCAACCACTGATCATGGCAATTGAAGAGAGTACAGGGAAAACGGCGGTGCATCTGCTGCTGCTGCTGCTGAAGATTGGAAACCACAAACTGCAAACCACAAAATATCCTAGGTGCAAAAATTTATTTTAGGGCATAGTAACAGCCAAAAAGAACACTCTGACGCGTTTCCCGTGGTATCCCACGCTTTATCAAAGAGTAAAATCACTTACAACGATCACATACTTAAATACCCACAATTCCCTCTCCTCTCCTATGACGCTGTGTAATTTGGGCCAATCGGAAGCGTGGGAGGCGTCACTCCCCTCTAGCTGGTGTAAGGCACATTAGCCTGAAGCAAACCCAGCTGTGCTTCACAGTGCAATTGCATGGGAGGTGAATGTATCCTCCCCTTGATGACGCGACGTCCCTTCTGGCCAATCATAGGCCTTAAAAAACGGGACGTCCTAAATGTAAACAAAGACTGACTGACAGCTTTATCCAAGAAAAGGAAATGGTGGGTATACTCCTAAGAACAAATAACATTAGGATCATCACTCAAGACACATTAAATCAGTATGTCTAGCACTGTTCAACACTGCAATATATAAAGGAACAATGATCCATATAATGAAGTAAGACAATTAAAAAACCACTATTAACACTATAGTGGAGTAGTACATAAAAACACACAAATTGCTGTGTATTACCCTCACAGTACACAAAGAAAATATATACAGTTAGAACCTAAGTTAGGAATAATTGCCACATATGCATGATATCTAGATCATGCTAAATCTTTCTAGTTAAACATAATGATATTCAAAATGACATTGTAGTTTAGCAGGATAGGGTCCTATGGACTATATGGTTACAAGAAGATCAAAAATGATTGTACCATCAAACACGGATCTAGGTGCAGTACAATTTACAAGTTTAAGCTAAGATAAGGAATTAATTTCAATACATTTGTATTCTTGAAATAAGGACACTTAGCCTTGAATATCATTTGATTAAAATAATCAATTTGATAAACTCATTATACCGTGGTGTAACTTTCAATATTAGGTATAATTGGATCAAACAATATTGCACGTATTCCAAACTTGTGTCTTTTATAATCACAGACTCTTTACTTAAGTCATTCTTTTACCCTCTTTATAAAAAATGCTGCAGTTCCCAGTCTACATTGAGCCCTTGAGGGGTCCTGGTATTAAATTGAAACATCCAATACATCTCACGTTTATTTAAGATGTTTAGCCTGTCACCCCCTCTTTTTAACATTTCTACATACTCAATTGCCATGAATTTGAAATTTAATAGCCCGCCCTGGGGACATTCTATAAAATGTCTTGACACTGGATGTTGTATGTCTTTGATTCTGATGTATCTCACGTGTTCCATTATTCGCTGTTTTAATGGTCTTATTGTCCTGCCAATGTATCCCTTAGAGCACTTACACCAAATATAATAAACTACAAATTGTGTATTGCAATTTATGAAAGTACTGATCTCATAGGGTTTTTTTAATCTGTGAATTTCAATGTTTTTGGCTGGCCTTGCATATTTGCAGATCTTACATTGGCCACATCTGAAAAAGCCTTTTGTTTTTATCAATGTAGTAGTTTGAACATTGGGAGTAAAGAGACTGGGGGAAAGATAATTTCCAAGTGTTTTTGCTTTCGTAAACACTGTTCTTGGACCCTGTTTGATAAACGGGATCAAATCATTGTTAAGGTGTAAAATATTCCAATGTCTGCTTATGATGCCCTTAATTTGTTGTGCTTGTGTGCTATATTTAGTTATGAAAAAAGGGGTTCCCAAGTCATTTGTGTTTTGATTCAAATTCCTTTTAGCCGTCTTTTTAATTGTTTTAGCCCCACAATTAGCAATAAGACAATCCCTATTTGATTTTAATGCAGATTCAAAAGCATTTTTTAGAGTTAGTTCATCATACCCACGTTGTTTAAATCTCTCAGTCAGGCTCCTAGAGTGGTCAATGAATGTCTCATCCGAAGAACAAATTCTTCTAAGTCTCATATATTGACTTTTTGGAATGCCTTTTATTAATGGCCTTGGATGACTGCTGTCAAATCTCAAAAAAGTATTCCGTGAATTGATTTTCCTGTACACCTCCATCTGGATGGTACAGGATAAATCAATATATAAATGTACATCTAAATAATTTATACTTGTGGGGTGATTTTCAAATGTAAAGTTCAGATTAAACTGATTGGTGTTGAGTATATCGATGAATGTACCTAACATATCAATAGTACCATCCCAAATGAGGATCAGGTCATCGATATATCTCTTATATTTTGTGGTTTGCAGTTTGTGGTTTCCAATCTTCAGCAGCAGCAGCAGATGCACCGCTGTTTTCCCTGTACTCTCTTCAATTGTTCCTTGGTAGGAGCACGCAGGACAGGACCAGGATATCCCCAAGGTCAGCAGTGAGTAATCCATTTACTTCATTTATGTGATCAGTCCCACACACGGTTACCTAGACCACCACATAAGACTTACCTATATGGCTAGTGGCATAATCTATGGGAGTGTGTTTAACATTGGACTATCTGGAATCCTGAGTCTTATGAACTGTCCTATGCTATGAAGATGTTTATATTATTATATTTTTATATCATGATCAAACATTGCCTACTCCTGGTTAGCATCACAAGTGGGAATTAACCCTCCCCTTCCCTTTCATATAATCATGGCAACAATTCTTTAAAGGAGACAATTTCATTGTTATGTTGTTAAAAAAAAAAAAAAATAGCATGTTAATTGAGAACGATTGTACCTAAAATCTTAGCAGCTTTCAGTAAATCTGCATTTATGGGCAATTGAGAACACAGAAACTACATTGTACGTATCCCCAATTCTTATATTCAAGTGGCAAAAAGGCAAATCATATTTCAGCCTTTGATTGTTGTACTTTTTTTTTACATAGTTACATACATAGTAGAGGAGGTTGAAAAAGACATATCCATCAAGTTCAACCTATGCTAATTTAGGATGACAAATACTTATCCTATATTTGTACTTGCAGTTTATTGATACAGAGGAAGACAAACAAAAAAAATGATTTAAAGCACACAATCATCTTTGTAACTAGAGACTTTTCCCCCCTTATTCATCCTACCTGGGCGATGAGGTGTGAGTCCTCCTTGACGACTCTCGGGATTGCCTTCCACATAAATAGACTGTTTACACTCCATAAAAAAGTTATACTTGCTGATGTCTTTACTTGAGCGCTATAACATTAAACTGCTGTACCCCTCCCACCCCCAACTCCCCACTCCATTCCCTCATTATTTATGTATCCTTACCTTTACATCCCCCCCTCCCTCTTTTGTTATACCTTGAAAACCTCAACAAAAACAGGACGATAAAATAAAAAATAAACACAATCATCTTACCCACGGATTTCATCTGCTTACTGATGGCCTGGCAGATCTCCTTAGCCGCTGCGTTTTGGGCTTTCTCCTCTAGTAGGCTGCCCACGGTGGCTCTCAGGATAAAGGACACGCACCTCCGGGAGTACACGGCCTCCACATGCGTCTGGGTGGCACTGGGGTGTGAGAGCAGGTCAAGCACGTGAGACAGGAACGTGGCAAAATTGCGCTCCAGCCACTCGCCTCCTAGTGTCGTGACAAAAATCACGTACGCCTGTGACCAACAGAAAAGTCAAGTCAACAAGTCACTTTAAAAGGATGTTATTAAATAGAAACAGTTTTAAGAAGCATTACATGGACTGTAAAAAATAAAAATATTAAATATATATATATATATTATATATGTAGAGGTATCAGTACCGTGTTAGCCGAGCTTCAATAATCAAAAAATAAATAGACGATACCGTTCTGTGGCTAACGAAATGCTTTTATTTGTGCGAGCTTTCGAGATACACTGATCTCTTCTTCTGGCGATGTTACAATGAATGAAGCAAGCAAAGGGTATACTTAAAAACAGTGTCTCTAGGAATGTTATCTGTGCTCGTCCCTCCCCCGTGTGTGGATGTGATTTATGGCTAGAGGTGTTAAATGGCTCCTGAAAGTTAGTGATGTAAGAGTGTGTGTGTGAATCTGTATGAATATAAATGAATGGAGAGCCCACAGTGTATACAGTGCTTTACAAAAGGTGTGTGTGGAGTGGGAGTTAATATAAATGATGTGGGTAGGTATTCAGCAGCACAACTGAATGCGGGACGAAACCATGCCAAGACGCAAGATGCAAAACCTGCACAATGCTCTACACAGCGGACACACATTTTAGTGCACCGTCAGGCCCAGTCAAATTAATACATCAAGGCTAAGCACCGTTTAGTAATCTGGGCCATTTAGGTCTTTCAATTCCATATAAAAAGCCTAGTTTAATGGGATAGTGAGCAGCCAACATGCATTAAAGATCTATAAACGGTCAGTAAAAGTGGTATCAACCCATGGTTACAATTCCCAATAAACCAGTACTTAAATGACAAAACAAAGCTAACAAATTGAACAAGATTTGATTCCATTATTATTCACAACACCATTCTTTACCAATAGAAAAAGCTTGCAATAATGTGACCAGTCAAAAGGCCATTTTGGTTTTCTTCACTGTCTAGTGCAGGGGTGCACAAGATTTTTCTGGTGGGGCGCAGGCGGTTGCAGAGGTCCCACACTCTTCCCCAAGGCATTTAAATTAAATGCCGGGGGACCGCGCAAGGCCTCTGCAACTCAACTCAGCCATGGCATGTGACATCACATGACCCCACTGCGTCATTCGACGCCCGTCATGGCAACGCAGCATCAGGGTCACATGACCCCGCAGCAAAAAGGTAGAGGGGGGGGGGGGGGGCAGCACCAGAAGTTTGTGTACCCGTGATCTAGCATATTATTGTAGAATGTGGAGACAATTCTGCATGTAGAACAAGAGTAGCTAAAACAAACATGAAGGAGAGACATTATTTTGTAATAAACCTTAGCATCACGTGGGATTTTAGTTTACTGCAAACCCAATGAGCATCCCATAAAAGTGACCTAATGAACTGACAGTATGCACAGTACGATTGTGTTTTTCTTTGTTGATGGCCGAGATCTCTCCCTTGTGTCCTCATTGCATGGAAGTCATGTTTGAAGTAGTTACAAATTACTGGCGAGTGTCACCTCTGTGGTGGACACGAGGACAGGTGATCCCCTAGTGAAAGATCTAGTGTAAGCTTCATGTGATCTCAAACAAATTACTTTCTGTGGTGTGTACTAAAATTAGGTCAAGCTCTTTGGTAGAGAAATGCATTGGCTTGGTTTCATTGTGTGTACAGCCAGGCTCTTCAACTGCCTGCCCATAGGTCAAATGGGGCCCGCAAAGAGCCTTCATGTGGCCCTTAAGACTCTCTGCTCCTGCTAATTTCATACTACTAGTTGCTTAGGCAGCTAAATGCAGTTTTTTCAAACTGAAAACACTTGTAACTTAAGGTAGCTTAAATATGTATTTAAATACAAATGTTATCAAAGGTTTGTAAAATATTAAAATACATGTTAAATATTTAAATGAAATTTTTTATATATATATATATATATATATATATATATATATATATATATATATATATAAAAATTCATTTAAATATTTAACATGTATTTTAATATTTTACAAACCTTTGATACTTTGATAACATTTGTATATATATATATATATATATATATATACACAAAGAAACAGCGCACAATCCTAGGGCATTACCAGAAAAATTGGATTTATTATAAAAAGTAGGGGGGAAGACAATGCCCACTTACAAGATGGATTAAATAGAAATCACATAAACGTTTCTTTATAACTGTGTCGTGGTACGGCTTTAAATGCCCACCGCCAGCTGAGGGAACCTCCGGATTGTAGCTCGAGACACCATCTGCCTCTCGGGCTACGACACACACACACACACACACACACACACACACACGCACACGCACGCACGCACGCACGCACGAACGTGTAACCTTTCCACTCCAAAATGTTGTCCGATATGGAGAACTGGTTGAAAGGTCCCTGTGTGTACAGGTCAACGTAAGAGCAGAATGCACAATAAAAATATTCATTACTATTACTGTACTAAATTAAACTGATGCCAGGGAAACCACAATGCAGGTTTCAATCACTAAATGAATGGTAAAAGCAATTATTTGGAGATGTGGTGCAAGGCTTGGGAGACGAAGCAAAACAAAAACACACACCTCAAAAATAACTAGTTTAGAAGCCTGCTTCCATTATTTAGACTTTTAAGGATATTTTAGCAAAGAATTACAATGTACGTCTTGCTTTCTAATACATCCACACTATTACTGCCCTCACTTACAGAACAGGTACCTTGAGTAAAGTTCGGTAGTAGAATTCAGAGTTGATAATGGTAATATAGAACTCCAGGGTTATCACTTTGTAGGATGTATTAACCATCTCTTAACATTTGAGAATTCATGTATGTGCAGCCATGTAAGTTTTTCATGGCAGGGACTACCCAATCACATTGTTTTCAAAATGATTTATTGTTGACACTGTTACTAGCCAAAGTTGTATTTTTCATTTCCAAAAATGCTAAAAAATAAAACTCTGCTTCATTGTTGTACAGAAGTAGAAAATAATACACACAAGATGTTAATGGCTATTTTTTACTTTCTAGGCTATGTACGGCTGCTTATAGGTTTATACATATTGCAGAACAAACCTGTGTAACGCCAACTCTCACTTCTCGACTGATTGATCCTCCGCCTTTCAACATTTCTCCTCCACTCTTAAGGAATCCGGAGCCTCCCCGCAGAAATCCTGTGGCCATAAGTTCCAACACCTCCTCTAACGTGGCCCTCTTAACATTCTGTCGCATGACTTTAGTGAATAAGATAAAAAGTAAAACAAAACAAATTAAAAAAATAAATCTAACTTGAAATGTACAGGTCATTGACGATGGCATTAGGAATGGAGCTCTTGTAGAGAAATAGAGATGTGCAAAGACAGCTGTCTAGGGATTTACACTAATAGTGTCTTCATCCCTCATTGGACTCTGGCTTTACTGCTGGGTTTCCTAATCCAAGAAGAAGTTTGATGCTTTGTTATTAAGCCGCACATGGCAAGACTCTACAATAATGAATTTCTGAGAGATTTCTCCTTGACCACTGGAATTTTACTAGAAGTACTTTGCTGGTTACTGACTGGGGATTTTGGTTATTCCCACCCACCTTCTGTACGAGTCCTAATGAATGCAACCGAGCTGCTGTAAACCTACCTGTTGCTTGCTTTGGCATTAATGCCGTGGCCATAACCGTTCCCAAGAGTTTAGAAACTGCGACTCTCACTCCATAGTTGGAGCCTTCTAAGGCCTTAAAACAAAGTGTTGCTACGTTCTCCAGCTCGGCTGTCCACATGAAAACGGCCTCGGTCTGCAGCTCCAGCAGGCACTGCGAAAAAAAACCATTACTTAAGTAATAATCTCCGAAGAACAGGGCATTACTGGCCAATAATTCCCTGGCTGGAAGAGTTGAAGAGTTGAAGGCCCGAGGCGAAGCCAAGGGACTTTAACCCAGACAGGGCATTATTGGCCAGTAATACCATGTTCTGAGGGGATTATTACTATTATAGGCTAAATGTAGGCTAATTATGTTTTCTTTACATTTTTCATAAAAAAAGATAGGACACTTTTGTAGTCATATTGATTTTTATCAGCATGATCATCTACATTCTTATGTTTTTACTGCAAGTTTATTAAAAGAAAATTGTACATACACACAACCACCCTTTATAAACACACACACACACACACACACACACACACACACACACACACACACACACACACACACACACACACACACACACACACACACACACACACACACACACACACACAGCAGCCCCCCCTATACACACAAACACACTCTGCAACCCCCCTCTATACGGAAACACACTCCCTCTCTCGCTTACACACACACACTCTTTGACACATGCTCTAACACTGACACTCCCCCCTCCTGTACACCCACAAACACACACAGCAATGCCCCCTGTAAACCCACAAAACTGCAGAGACACACACACATACCAAAACACACTCAACTCGTATTAACTCAATACGGCATAAACTGCAATACTAGGCAAGCTCCACAGGCAGTGAAAGGGTTACATTTAAAATGTTGAGCATTTCTATATAGCCACTTCATAAATCTGTTCCTGATCAACCCCATCCATAGAGGAGGAGCATAAATAAGTCTCAAATACCTTTTTTGTGCTCAAATTCAGTTTTAATGATCAGTACACTTAAGCCTTAAAGAATTTTACTGAGTTTTTAATGGAAAAAAAAAAAGGCACCTTTACAACAAATGTGAAAATTGAATATTCTCTAAAAGTAAAGTAGTAGAAGACTATGAGGCTTATTTGATAAGCTCCAAAGCACACCGATGTTGAAGTCTCTGGCATATATGGTTTAGTACTAAATTAAAAAATCTAACCCACGTGAATAATTGCGATAGGTATAGTATCTGACATAGTGTTGAACAATTATATCCAATAGTGTCTTTAGTATGTTGGTTCTTTCTTCAGAAATTACGAAGATACCTCTCAGATCTTAAGCTTAAATGCAACAATATGCAGGTAGTGTTTGTTATCCAACGTTTCTCTTTTGCAACAAATGGAATATCCAACGCTTTACAATGCAACCCTAAGGGCCGGTTTTTTAAGCCAGAATGCGTTATCCGATGCCTGAATGCGTTATCCAACGCTCACCGCCACTGATTAACATGGGACTCACTTTACAACGGTTTTACAATCCAACGCTACTTCCAGAACAGATTCCGTTGGATAACCGAGGACTGCCTGTACATGTATAATTACTTTCGTTCTACAATTGCTATTTAAATCTGAATAAAATACTGCTTTTTCACCAGAACAAAATGGTCATTTGCTACAAATTTGAGATAAAGCTACAAGCATCATCAGAAAATCATAAAAAGATTGACTACCCATTTGGAAGTTCATTAGTTATGTTATCAAGCAAACACAATAATATCCATTTAGTATTGCTTTGCATGATTGTCTACACCAGTGATTTTCAACCAGGGTTTCGTGGAACCCCGGGGTTCGCGAGCACCCCTCAGGGGTTCCACAGCCGCCATGGGGGTTAGAGCTGGGAGAACTCTCCTATGCTGTCCCAGGGCCCCGCGGCGGAACCCCCACATAGCAAGGACCCGGCGGCTACGGAGCTCAGCAGCAGCCACACGGTCACTGCTATCCTTCCTCTCCCTGCGTCGGAAGTCGTGTCAACTTCCTGCTGACAGGGGGGAGAGGAAGGATCAGGCAAGAGCACGCAGCTCCCTCAAAGAGAGAGAGAGAGGGGTGTGTCAGTCTCTGTGTGTCAGTGTTAGAGCATGTGTCAAAGAGTGTGTGTGTGTAAGCGAATGGGGGAGTGTGTGTGTAAGCGAGTGGGGGAGTGTGTGTGTAAGCGAGTGGGGGAGTGTGTGTGTGTAAGCGAGTGGGGGAGTATGTGGGTGTATGCGAGTAGGGGAGTGTGTGTGTGTGTGTGTGTATGAGAGTGGGGGAGTATGTGGGTGTATGCGAGTGGGGGAGTATGTGGGTGTATGCGAGTGGTGGAGTATGTGGTTGTATAAGCGAGTGGGGGAGTGTGTGTAATGGGGGAGTGTGTGTAATGGGGGAGTGTGTGTGTAAGCGAGTTGGGGAGTGTGTGTGTGTAAGCGAGCGGGGGAGTGTGTGTGTGTAAGCGATTGGGGGAGTGTGTGTGTGTAAGCGAGTGGGGGAGTGTGTATAAGCGAAGTTGGGGAGTGTGTGTGTGTAAGCGAGTTGTGGAGTGTGTGTGTGTGTAAGAGAGTGGGGTGTGTGTGTAAGCAAGTGGGGGAATGTGTGTAAGCAAGTGGGGGAGTGTGTGTGTAAGCAAGTGGGGGAGTGTGTGTGTGTAAGAGTAGGGGAGTGTAGGTGTGTGTGTAAGCGAGTGGGGGAGTGTGTGTGTATAAGAGAGAGGGTGAGTGTGTGTGTATGCAAGTGAAGGAATGTGTGTGAGCGACTGGGGGAGTGGGTGTGTGAGCAAGTGGGGGAGTGAGTGTGTGAGCAAGCGAGTGAGGAATGTTAGCGAGTTGCGGAGTGTGTGTGTTTGTGTAAGCGAGTGGGGGAGTGTGTGCCAGCGAGTGGGGGGAGTGTGTGTGTATGTGTAAGCGAGTGGGTGAGTGTGTGTGTGTAAGCGAGTGGGGGAGTGTGTGTGTGTGTAAGCGAATGGGGGAGTTTGTGGGTGTGTAAGCGAGTGGGGGAGTGTGTAGGTGTGTAAGCGAGTGGGGGAGTGTGTGGGTGTATAAGCGAGTGGGGGAGTATGTGGGTGTATAAGCGAGTGGGGGAGTATGTGGGTGTATAAGCGAGTGGGGGAGTATGTGGGTGTGTAAACGAGTGGGGGAGTGTGTGGGTGTAAGCGAGTGGGGGAGTGTGTGGGTGTGTAAGCGAGTGGGGGAGTGTGTGGGTGTGTAAGCGAGTGGGGGAGTGTGTGGGTGTATAAGCGAGTGGGGGAGTATGTGGGTGTATAAGCGAGTGGGGGAGTATGTGGGTGTGTAAGCGAGTGGGGGAGTATGTGAGTGTATAAGCGAGTGGGGGAGTATGTGGGTGTATAAGCGAGTGGGGGAGTATGTGGGTGTATAAGCGAGTGGGGAAGTATGTGGGTGTATAAGCGAGTGGGGGAGTATGTGGGTGTATAAGCGAGTGGGGGAGTATGTGGGTGTATAAGCGAGTGGGGGAGTATGTGGGTGTATAAGCGAGTGGGGGAGTATGTGGGTGTATAAGCAAGTGGGGGAGTATGTGGGTGTATAAGCGAGTGGGGGAGTGTGTGTGTGTGTGTGTATAAGCGAGTGGGGGAGTGTGTGTAAGCGAGTGGAGGAGTGTGTGTAAGCGAATGGGGGAGTGTGTGTGTGTAAGCGAGTTGGGGAGTGAGTGTGTGTAAGCGAGTTGGGGAGTGTGTGTGTAAGCAAGTTCCACAGCCGCCATGGGGGGGGGGGGAGCTGGGAGAACTCTCCTATGCTGTCCCAGGGCCCCGCGGCGGAACCCCCACATAGCAAGGACCGGCGGCTACGGAGCTCAGCAGCAGCCACACGGTCACTGCTATCCTTCCTCTCCCTGCGTCGGAAGTCGTAGTGTGTGTGTAAGCGAGTTTGTGTGTAAGCGAGTGGGGGAGTTTGTGTGTAAGCGAGTGGGGGAGTTTGTGTGTAAGCGAGTGGGGGAGTTTGTGTGTAAGCGAAAGGGGGAGTTTGTGTGTAAGCGAGAGGGGGGTTTGTGTGTAAGCGAGAGGGGGAGTTTGTGTGTAAGCGAGAGGGGGCGTTTGTGTGTAAGCGAGAGGGGGAGTTTGTGTGTAAGTGAGAGGGGGAGTGTGTGTGTAAGCAAGAGGGGGAGTGTGTGTGTAAGCGAGTGGGGGAGTGTGTGTGTAAGCGAGTGGGGGAGTGTATGTGTAAGCGAGTGGGGGAGTGTATGTGTAAGCGAGAGGGGGAGTTTGTGTGTAAGCGAGAGGGGGCGTTTGTGTGTAAGCGAGAGGGGGAGTTTGTGTGTAAGTGAGAGGGGGAGTGTGTGTGTAAGCAAGAGGGGGAGTGTGTGTGTAAGCGAGTGGGGGAGTGTGTGTGTAAGCGAGTGGGGGAGTGTATGTGTAAGCGAGTGGGGGAGTGTATGTGTAAGCGAGTGGGGGAGTGTATGTGTAAGCGAGTGGGGGAGTGTATGTGTAAGCGAGTGGGGGAGTGTGCGTGTATGCGAGTGGGGAAGTGTGTGTGTAAGCGAGTGGGGGAGTGTGTGTGTGTGTATGCGAGTGGGGGAGTGTGGGTGTATGCGAGTGGGGGAGTGTGTGTATTGTATTGTATGTCTTTATTTATATAGCGCCATTAATGTACATAGCGCTTCACAGTAGTAATACATGTGGTAATCGAATAAATAACAGATAATATAAATAACAGATCATGGGAATAAGTGCTTTAGACAAACATAACATTAAGGAAGAGGAGTCCCTGCCCCGAGGAGCTTACAATCTAATTGGTAGGTAGGGAGAACGTACAGAGACAGTAGGAGGGAGTTCTGGTAAGTGCGTCTGCAGGGGGCCAAGCTTTATGTATCATGTGTTCAGAATGTTCACAGTGCTATTCGTATGCTTCTTTAAGCAAGTGTGTCTTAAGGTGGGTTTTAAAGGTGGATAGAGAGGGTGCTAGTCGGGTACTGAGGGGAAGGGCATTCCAGAGGTGTGGGGCAGTCAGTGAAAAAGGTTTAAGTCGGGAGAGGGCTTTAGATAAAAAGGGGGTAGAAAGAAGACATCCTTGAGCAGAACGCAAGAGTCGGGGTGGTGCATAGCGAGAAATTAGGGCTGAGATGTAAGGAGGGGCAGAAGAGTGTAAAGCTTTAAACGTGAGGAGAAGAATGGAGTGTGAGATGCGGGATTTGATTGGAAGCCAGGAGAGGGATTTCAGGAGGGGAGATGCTGAGACAGATCTAGGAAAGAGTAGAGTGATTCTGGCAGCAGCATTTAGGATAGATTGTAGGGGAGACAGGTGAGAGGCAGGAAGGCCGGACAGCAGGAGGTTACAGTAATCAAGACGGGAGAGAATGAGGGCCTGAGTCAGAGTTTTAGCAGTCGAGCAACAGAGGACGAGAGGGGGAGTTTGTGTGTGTATGTGTGTGTAAGCGAGTGGGGGAGTGTGTGTATGCGAGTGGGGGAGTGTGTGTGTAAGCGAGTGGGGGTGTGTGTGTGTGTGTGTATATGTAAGCAAATGGGGGAGTGTGTGTATATGTAAGCGAATGGGGGAGTGTGTGTGTGTAAGCAAGTGGGGGAATGTGTGTGTGTAAGCAAGTGAGGGAATGTGTGTGTGTGTGTGTGTGTGTGTAAGCAAGTGGGGGAATGTGTGTGTGTGTAAGCAAGTGGGGGAATGTGTGTGTGTGTGTAAGCAAGTGGGGGAATGTGTGTGTGTGTGTGTGTAAGCAAGTGGGGGAATGTGTGTGTGTGTGTAAGCAAGTGGGGGAATGTGTGTGTGTGTGTGTGTAAGCAAGTGGGGGAATGTGTGTGTGTGTGTAAGCAAGTGGGGGAATGTGTGTGTAAGCAAGTGGGGGAATGTGTGTGTAAGCAAGTGGGGGAATGTGTGTGTAAGCAAGTAGGGGAATGTGTGTGTAAGCGTGGGGGAGTGTGTGTAAGAGTGGGGGAGTGTGTGTGTGTAAGAGAGTGGTGGACTGAGTGTGTAAGAGTAAGAGAGTGGTGGACTGTGTGTGTAAGAGTAAGAGAGTGGGGGAGTTTGTGTGTGTGTGTAAGCGAGAGGGGGAGTTTGTGTGTGTGTAAGCGAGAGGGGGAGTTTGTGTGTGTGTTTAAGCGAGAGGGGGAGTTTGTGTGTGTGTGTAAGCGAGAGGGGGAGTTTGTGTGTGTGTGTAAGCGAGAGGGGGAGTTTGTGTGTGTGCAAGCGAGAGGGGGAGTTTGTGTGTGTGTAAGCGAGAGGGGGAGTTTGTGTGTGTGTAAGCGAGAGGGGGAGTTTGTGTGTGTGTAAGCGAGAGGAGGAGTTTGTGTGTAAGCGAGAGGGGGAGTGTATGTGTAAGTGAGTGGGGGAGTGTGTGTAAGCGAGTGGGGGAGTGTATGTGTGTGCAAGAGGGGTAGAGTGAGGGGGGAGGGGAGAGTGTGTGGCGGAGGAAAGAGACAGGGGTAAGGGGGTGGGGGAGAGAGACGGGAGCGACGAGAGAATGGGGGCGAGGGTTGGGGTTCTTCAGAATTTCAAAATCGAATTCTGGGGTTCCCCAACCAAAAAAAGGTTTAAAACCACTGGTCTACACAGTATATTATTTGTTTTGTAGCTTCATGCAGTTCTTATTCACATTACACAGTGGTTACTCACCTTGGCTACAGCACATCGTACAGCCATGGACCTGTCAGTCAGAAGGGAACGAGCGTTCTTGTAGATGTCTCTGTGGCTGGAAGATGCAGCCCCTCCGAGACCGCCAAGGATCTTCTGCAAACTCATTAGGATTTCACTGCGACCCTGCGACTTAAACGGCACAAGAGAACAGTCACAATACCAGATAACGTAGGACAACTTAAGCTTTATACAGTTGCATTCGCCCTTCTGTCTAAAAGGAAGTAAAGATAGATAATTGCAGCGACTATAAATCATAAATAAAAAAATTAAAAAAGTTACTTAACACTAGGTTTTAAATAAAAGAAAATAGCTACTTTATACCAAACTGAATATAGCAAATTTATGTGGAACTCTATTTTGATGTTATTTTCAGTGTATGTATGTATGTATGTATGTATGTACCGTGTATGTGTTTCACTAGATGTGCTAAAACTGAGCTTTGTCTGTGTTTTATGTTCTGTCTCTGGTTTTAAATATATATTGCCATGCTCTGTAGCACTCCTCTGTGACACTCATATGCTTATATATATGTTGTGGTTATTTTGGGGGTTCAATAGGAGCTTGTTAGGTGTCCAGTATATATATATATATATATATATATATACACATTACCGCATAGCAGCAAAAAGGAGACAGCACTCAGGTGAATGAAAATGAATGTATTAAATACAGCACATAACTTGGAGTATAACTTGGAGTTATGTGCTGTATTTAATACATTCATTTTTCATTCACCTGAGTGCTGTCTCCTTTTTGCTGCTATGCGGTAATGTATACTTTTATTATTTATATGGGACATGCACCTATTCATTATTGAATTTCTATTGGAGTGCCAGTGATTTTTTATCACATATACATACATACATACATACATACATATTTTACATTGAAAACCGCATGCAGTCGAGTTGATCATAGTTTAGTCGCACCATCCTGGAGACACCTTCACTAGACTGATGATTTCCAGAGGTTAGATATGTTTCAGATCACTGCTTAACCAATAACGGAGTGTGATGGCATCTTTGGAAAGATGACTATGAGCACATGACTTGCAAACACACTGTTCCGCGTACTCCAGCTACATCAGAGGTACTTGTAAAAAGCCAAAAACAGCTGTTACGATATGACTGCTCTTGAGAAATGTCCTAAGGGAGGACCGAAATGTTGAAAGCTTCATAAATAAATTGTATTATTCATGCATCGAGACCCGTCACCCTGCTTATATGATTTTGTGTTCAATTTTCATTAACTTCTTCTTACCAAGGCTCTAGAGCAGGAGTGGCCAACTTCAATACTCAATGTTCACCAAAAGGTAAGGTTTTCTGGCTATCCCAGCTTCATCACATCAGTGATCAATCAGTTGCTCCGTTAGAATGGCAGCCACCTGTGCTGAAGCAGGGATATCCTGAAAACCTGGCCTGTTGATGGCCATTGATGAATGGAGTTGGCCACCCGTGCTCTAGATATTCGTAGAAACTGGGATCATAAACTCGAGAAGTTTTTAGAAGGCCATCTAATTGTGCATCTTACCTCAGCACTTTTCAGTGACTTTAAGAGGTTATTCACGGTTTCAGGAAAGGAGCTTCCCAGCATCCTACCCATCTTCTCATAAAATGCTCCGACACAAGCAACAGCGGCCCTGAAAGAGGCAGAAGCTATCAGTACCCATTTCAAGTACATACATCAAAACAAGCGTTTAGAATAAGTGCTAATGTATGGTCCCGTGTGTGACCCGGATATATAGATACAGATAAAATATACACAGATGCTGGTGACCCTGATAGTACCTCAGCAGAACAGTTTTGTCTGTAATTAGCATTCAGTTATGCATTTGTTACAAATTGTTGCCAGAGAAGGACCGCGGCTGATTAAATAGTCTGCTTCAGTATGTACAAGACTATTAAAAAGAATATTAAACTAAATACCTCCCAGTCCAGTGTACCAGACTGGTTGCAATATGGATATGAGGGACCTTGTAATAACTGGCACATGCAAAGATAGATGGATAGCTTGTGCCTCAGTGTGGTATATATGTTGGAACCAGTCTCATGTCTGTCAATGATGTACCGGACAGACAGCTGTATATATAACCACAACTGATTGAATGGTTACTCTAAGAGAGTACACGGTGGAGTTAGTAGTGAGTGATCAGTGCACAGTATCTCAAACTCACATACTAAATATTTCCAGAGGTTGGTATACCTAGAAATAGTACTCAAATCTTAAGGGTAAACAAAATAAATGAAATAAAAAGGTCCTTAAAGGCGACGCAGGGTATTAAAAATGAACACTAAAGCTACTGTTTAGCTAGGGAAAAGAGGCTTCAAAGTGGGAGCCTTAGACACCCTAATGGGTTAAGTATACACAAGGTCTCCCACAAGGCGCACTAACAGTATCTAGTTAGTGCCATAGATAGCCTAAGCCTATGTGGAAGCAGTGAAACAAATGTATAATACAAGCTAAACTGTAAGCTGCTTCTCAGGGTCCTCCGTGGAAACAGCACAAATAGTACAGTAGGGATAAGCAGGTATCTGGGTATATTGCTAATATGTCAGTAGGTGTTTAAAAAGATACCCGAAAACCAGTTGGTAATAGTGACCTATGTATAGGGTATGTATATATAAGTAGTGTCACCCAGGTTGCTCAGGGAAGTGGACACAGTTCAAAGGGTATCAGGCAATCAGACTTATCAGTTGACCTGAATATATACACTATTCCACATTTAATGTAATGGAGATCTATACAGGTCGCTGGGTATATACTGTGCATATGTGCAGTGTGGGTGCAGCGGATATGGTCTCCAATATACTCAAACATGTAAAAGTACCAAGATAGATAGTACCTGAGTGGATGAGACCAGAATGCGTTATGAACACTGCATCAATCGGATTATATCTACAGAGATTCCACCCGGCGTGGTGTATTCATGAACACCACAGAACGTTAGCTAGCCGGGTGGAGAGAAGTATATCTCATATAGCAGCAAGCCTAGATATAGCTCAGCCCTGTGAAGGCTGCCACGGGGCTACGCTAGACGCCACCGCACTGACACATGTGCTGACGTCACAGAGGAGTGGCCACCACCGACGGCCGTTTCGCGTCGCACTGACGCTTTCTCAAGGTGGCCACGCCTCTATGGTAGCCGAACGTTTAAATAGGCGAGCGTTGCCTTGGCAACAGTGGCGCTAAGTTAAGTATATGTGTTAGTAATAAAACATGTGTTTGTGTTGCTATTTATTTGTGTGAAAGTTCTGGCTGGCTTCCTGATAGAACCTGAGTAAATTCAGAACAGTAAGGCAGCAAATGAAGGGTTGCCGAGACGGATAAGCGAGTGATTGTATGCAATAGACACTAAATGGTAGAATGGAGGCATATACCATCAGGGGTAAATATGTTTACAAATATATCAATACATCTATAAACATGTGCCATCCAAGAGGCTCATGATGATAGGGAACAGAGAGATAGTACCTAGCTGTAAATGTGCCAGTACATAATGCTGGGATATGGAGTGGATACAGTATAGGCTATGGTGTATAAGGGGTGTTACAGCCCAAATGCTGGAGCCAAAGTGAATATCACACTTACACCCCATGGTTATCAGATCCTGGCAGTATGAGTACATATGGTCTTATCGTGATGTCAAAAGTGGCATAAGGTATAAAAAATATTCTAACCAATAAATGGGGCAAACATAAATCCCTCATTTAAACCCTGCGGATAGAGTTCCTAGGGTATAAATCCACTTTGCCTCGTTTTTGAGGAGTTCTCTGTCCCAGTCACCCCCTTCTGATTGTTTCTGGGAGTTGGTATATGCCCTTAAAACGTAAGTTGGAAATGTCACCTCCATGTGCAGTGTTAACGTGTTTGGCAAGTGGGGTGTCAGTTTTATTGCGTATGGTCCCTATGTGTTCTAGGACCCTACGTCTTAGCTGCCGACTTGTTTTCCCCACATATTTCTTGCCGCATGTGCACACTGCTTGGTAGATCACCCCAGTAGTTCTGCAGTTCACAAAATTCCGTATTTTAAAGGTTTTACTATCATCCCAATTACCAAAGGTTTTGGTGACCTGAGCGTACTGACATGCACGGCACCCCTTGCACTTATAGTTACCCGGAGATCTTTTGTCTAGCCAAGTGCCTGAAGTGATGGGTTCAAGATGGCTATGGACTAGAAGATCCCTGATGTTAGTAGATCTTCTGCTGACCATAGTTGGTCTGGGTTTCAAGACTCCCCGTAGATCCGTGTCCTCTAAGAGAACATGCCAATGTTTGTTGACAATGTTAAAGATGGTTTTCCATTGTCTATTATAAGTGCCAATGAGGCGAATTGTTTTTTGCTCACGTGGTTTGGGTTTGGGATTCAGCAGAGATGCCCGGTGTGTATGCTTGGCTCTATTATAAGCCTTCCTAACGCTGTTCTTACTATAACCTCTCGCGAGCAAGCATTGGCACATAGATTGTGCTTGTGATTCAAATTCTTCATCATTCGAGCAATTTCTCTTAACTCTCAAATATTGGCCAGTTGG
Source organism: Ascaphus truei (assembly GCF_040206685.1). NCBI lineage: Eukaryota > Metazoa > Chordata > Amphibia > Anura > Ascaphidae > Ascaphus > Ascaphus truei. Next base: position 303,336,609 of record NC_134483.1, on the reverse strand, counting down.
AATGCCATTTATGAGATTCTGAGGGTGATGACTATCAGCGTGGAGTAAACTATTAGTTGCGGTGGTTTTACGATGAATTGTAGTCTCAATTCTACCATTGGTTGCACAAGTTATTTTAAGATCTAGGAAGACTATGCTGTCAGGCCCTATATCGTAAGTGAGTCGAAGGTTAAGGGAATTACAGTTAAGTTTGTTGATGAAGTCAACAAACAGTGTACGAGGTCCCTTCCAGAGAATAATGATATCATCAATGTATCTTGCCCATAAAATAATATGGGTAGTGTAGATATCATTTTCTTCAGAGAACACTATTTCTGCCTCCCACCACCCCAGGTACAGGTTCGCATATGAGGGGGCACAAGTCGTCCCCATTGCAGCCCCCTGTACCTGGTGGTAGAGTTTGTTGTTAAACAGAAAGTAGTTCTTCGTCAGTACAAACCAAAGCAGTTGTTCAATGAATTTGTTATGGTTATTGTACAATAGGCCCCTGGTTTTCAGAAAGTACAGTGTGGCATTTATGCCATGTTCGTGTATGATGCTCGTATATAAGGCCTCAACGTCCATGCTAATGAGTGTTTCATTATCAACCACAATATCATCAATTCGTGTGAGAATATCCGTGGTATCTCTCAAATAGGACGGAAGTGCTACCACGAACGGTCTCAGTACTTTATCCAAATAGACACTTGCCTGTTCACTCAAGTTGTTAATCCCGGAGACAATTGGTCGTCCCGGTGGTGGCCTCGTAAGCTTGTGGATTTTTGGGAGGCTATAGAATGTGGCTATTTTAGAGACCTTATTGTACATGCCATTCAATTCATGCTTGTTGATCACTTTATCTGCTAAGCCTGTATTGAGGATGGTGAGTAATTCCTGATTGTACTGAATAGTGGGGTCCTTACTCAGGACCTCATAGCAGGTTCGGTCGGATAGGAGTCTCAGGTTTTCTTTGATACAGTATTCTCCTCTCTTCCCATAATCACAATGTTCCCCCCTTATCAGAGGATTTGATGACTATTGACTAGTTTGAACGTAGATCATCCAAGGCCTTTCTTTCCTGAGCACTAAGGTTACCAGTGTTGGTAGCATATCTAATATTTTCCAAGTCGGTAACCACCAACTTGGTAAATACCTCCACATTGGGACAAATTCCTAATGGAGGAATAAACGTGGCTCTGGGTTTGAGATCTGTGAATGGCCCCTCACCAATAGGTCTATTGGACTCTTCTTCAAGTGAGGCCAGGTTGAGAAGGTTCTCACGGTCAAGTTGGTCTAAGTCAGGTAGGCTTAGGTTCTTATTAATAAAGTCCTCTCTCCGTTTAAAGAACTTATGTAACAATAAATTACGCCCAAAAAGGTTAACGTCCTTCACCCATTCAAAGATGTTACGGTCGGATGAAGGGGAAAATGACAAGCCTTTTGAGAGAGCTTTCAAGTGGAATTCGTCAAGGGCTAATTGAGACAAGTTAATCACTTGACTATTCTCCTCCTGTGATGTTGTCAATACCTGCGCCTCCTTCTCGACCGCCTCCTCCCTCCTTGACCCCTGAAACCCCATTGGTCTCTGTCTTGAAGATCTACTCCTCTTACCCCTTCGTGTCTTGGATTTGGAAAAGGAATTACACTGTCTGTATCCTTGCCTAAAAAAGAGTTTTGCCCACCTTCAACTCCTGTATGTCTAAGTTCTAATTCGCCCTCATCGTTGGAAGTGTCCCAATCAGTGCTGGAATCATTGGGTGGGCCTGAATGTTTTTTTAGGGTTATCGTGTTTGAACACATACTCATCCACTCAGGTACTATCTATCTTGGTACTTTTACATGTTTGAGTGTATTGGAGACCATATCCGCTGCACCCACAATGCACATATGCACAGTATATACCCAGCGACCTGTATAGATCTCCATTACATTAAATGTGGAATAGTGTATATATTCAGGTCAACTGATAAGTCTGATTGCCTGATACCCTTTGAACTGTGTCCACTTCCCTGAGCAACCTGGGTGACACTAATTATATATACATACCCTATACATAGTTCACTATTACAAACTGGTTTTCGGGTATCTTTTTAAACACCTACTGACATATTAGCAATATACCCAGGTACCTGCTTATCCCTACTGTACTATTTGTGCTGTTTCCACGGAGGATCCTGAGAAGCAGCTTACAGTTTAGCTTGTATTATACATTTGTTTCACTGCTTCCACATAGGCTTAGGCTATCTATGGCACTAACTAGATACTGTTAGTGCGCCTTGTGGGAGACCTTGTGTATACTTAACCCATTAGGGTGTCTAAGGCTCCCACTTTGAAGCCTCTTTTCCCTAGCTACACAGTAGCTTTAGTGTTCATTTTTAATACCCTGCGTCGCCTTTAAGGACCTTTTTATTTCATTTATTTTGTTTACCCTTAAGATTTGAGTACTATTTCTAGGTATACCAACCTCTGGAAATATTTAGTATGTGAGTTTGAGATACTGTGCACTGATCACTCACTACTAACTCCACCGTGTACTCTCTTAGAGTAACCATTCAATCAGTTGTGGTTATATATACAGCTGTCTGTCCGGTACATCATTGACAGACATGAGACTGGTTCCAACATATATACCACACTGAGGCACAAGCTATCCATCTATCTTTGCATGTGCCAGTTATTACAAGGTCCCTCATATCCATATTGCAACCAGTCTGGTACACTGGACTGGGAGGTATTTAGTTTAATATTCTTTTTAATAGTTTTGTGTGTCTATTCCTTCATTCATTTTACCCTTATATACTGTATTAATAAAGGTCATTTTATTCATTTAAGTTCATTACCACACGAGTGCTTGTTTAAAAGGGGTCCTTTCTTGCCTAGGCAAGCGTAGTTTTTGTTACCTGATTTCTTTACCCCTGGCACCGTCTCTTAGACAGTAGCTTGAGGTTACATCCCCTCTTCCCCCCATCCCATTTATTTTCAGTATGTACAAAACAGATGGTCACCCTACTGCAGCCTTCAAACTTACAGTTTAGTTGGTAGATAGGCAGCAGTGTCGTCTTTACTCTTGATCATTTCATTGCACTTGTCCAGGATTTGGAAGACAGTGAAAGTGTCTCCAATGCTGTAGAGCAGGCATGTCAAACATGCGGCCCGCGGGCCGCATGCGGCCCCCAATGGATATTTTTGCGGCCCGCTCACAACCAGCGCGGCGGCGGTAAAAAGTTTTGGCCGCGGGAGAAGCGAGCGCGGGTGTTGGGGAAGCGAGTAGCACGGGCGGAAGTAAAATCTGTCCTGCAGGGGCTGGAGGCGTACGGTGGCCGGGTGCAGTCAATCTGCACTCGTGCCGTGTGTGGGAGGGCATGGGGGCGGAGTCAAAACCCCGGCGGAGAGACTGCATTCTCCTTGAAGCCTGGTAAACCAGAGAGATCATGGCCGCCCCCCTCCATGAGGTGCAGAAAGTTCAGCAGTTCAGTGGAGATCCCACGGACAGGGGTATGTCTTCACAGCAGCCCCCCTCCCCCCTGTCAAATCTCTGTGTGAGCTGCACGTGCAGAAGGAGATCTGTGTGTGTGTGTGTTTGTTTGTTTGTGTGTGTGTGTGTCTGAGTGTGTGTGTGTGTCTGAGTGTGTGTGTGTGTGTGTGTGTCTGTGTGTGTGTGTGTGTGTGTGCGTCTGAGAGAGAGAGAGAGAGAGAGTGTCAGGGAGAGGGAGAGAGTGCCTGTATCCATGTGCCCCTGTCCCTCTGTCCCTGCCCCTGTGCTGCTGTCCCTCTGTCCCCGTGCCTGTGTCCCTCTGTCCGTCTCCCTCTGTCCCTGTCCCCTGTGTCCCTGCCCCTGTGCCCCTTTGCCTCTGTCCCTGTGCCACTGTGCCTCTGCCCCTGTGCCTATGTCCCTGTCCCGTCTCTGTCCCTGTGCCCGTGTCCCTGTGCCTCTGCCCCTGTGTGCCTCTGCCCCTGTGTCCCTGCCCCTGTCCCTCTGCCCCTGTGCCTCTGCCCCTGTGCCTCTCTCTCTCTGCCTCTCTCTCTCTCTCTCCGCCTCTCTCTCTCTCTCTGCCTCTCTCTCTCTCTCTCTCTCTGCCTCTCGTTTTTATCTTAACTGCCCTATACCTACACCGAAATAACCTATTCTGCTTTCTTCCGGATCTGACTCAAGTTTCACGCGGGGGACATCGGAAGACAGGTAGGAAACACCTCCCCTGCAGTATAGTACCTTGAGGGACTGCGGATGGGATCAGGTAAGATTCCAGGCGGGATTGCTGCTTTGGAAATCAAGAGGGGCATCCTGACACTGGTTAATGGGTTCAGAAGTCATTCACATCTGGCTTTTTTAGTTTTTATTTTCGTTTTGTGAGACACACACACACACACACACACACACACACACACACACACACACACACACACACACACACACACACACACACACACACACACACACACACACACACACACACACACACACACACACACACACACACACACACACACACACACACACACACACACACACACACACACACACACACACACACACACCTTTTCGAAATAAACCTACGTTTCTATGAAAATGTAAGTTTTTTTTTTTTTGCGGCCCACCTAGACTTAAACCTTGTTTATTTGGCCCTTGTTAGCATTTGAGTTTGACATGCTTGCTGTAGAGTGTGGCAAGGTTCTTGGCTAATAGTTTGCGAGTGGGCGGTCCTGGGGAGCTGCTTATGAGACCGGTGACCTGTTCCACGAGCTTCTTCTGGTTGTCTTTGATGTCCGTCTGTGATAGGAATGTACTTTTATTTAGTTTACATCTCGTGTATGCAGCACAATACAAGAAGTTTGCAATCTACACTTTAGTTCCTGAAACACAAAAGGGTCGAACAGCCTTGCCCACGGTCACAAGGAGCAGACCCACAGCTCACCAGTTTACTGAACAGTGCCTTAACCCTTCATTGCCAGAGAATAAGCAAAATATTGGTAAGTGAGAGATTCCATGTTCTAAATATACACATTGAATAAAGCATTGCCAAGCAATAAATCCCTTTCACTAAATTGGTATACATAAATTGAGAAACAAATGTCATGTGAAAGGTTTCGGGGACAATATTTAGCTTTGTCCATTAAGTGAAATGCAATCAATTGTGCTGCCTTGTTTGCAGTAAAAAAAAGCAGTTAATGTATTTGTGCTAGTCATTGTGCCATCAAGAAATAAAATATGGGTGGTATTCAGCACTCCAAGCTGGATGACATTTAAAGTGTCAAGTCCTCAGTAGGAACCAAGTGTATTGATGGCAGTGACATGGTTAAGGGGTTACATCTGGGTGATCGATTACTTGAAACCACAATCTGACATCTATAAGTATTTATAAAGACATTTTTTTTACAGTTTGTTTGGAAACATGAGCTGCGACTCAGGTGTTATATTGCCTCTAGTTACTACCTTCTGTGTTTATCACTGTTTCCAACATGCATTTGTCCACGCAAAACTCTCCTCTTGCCCCTCTCCTTATCTTTGTTGGCTCTCTGATAAGGACAGTGAGGGCTATGGGTAAATTAAATACTTCATTGGAAAACTCACACTCATTCAGAACGCCTTAAGACATACAATTTGTAACTAACTTCAAATGCAACAAAAGTAGCCAGATCTTAGCTTTTAGCATTGTTACATGTATTTAAGGAGGCAAATTTAAAATGGTTAAAAAGTGTTTTCAAAAACGATTGTGGTTGGTTACATGGGATTTAACTGTTTCCAAAGAGATAACACACAAATAATGTATTAGAATGTTAGAAACAGAAGGAAATATAGAAGATACTAGCTGATATACCCGGCGTTGCCCAGGCGTGGAAGGGCAGGGGGCATGGAGTGGAAGGGCGGGGGGGGGGGAGGGGGTGTGGAAGGGTAGGGGAGGGTGAGGGGCGTGGAAGGGCGGGGGGAGGGGCGTGGAAGGGCGGGGGAGGGGCCAAGGGGCGTGGAGGGCAAAGGTCAGGGGGGCAAAGGTCAGGGGGGCAAAGGGCAGGGAGGGGCGGCAAAGGGCAGGGGGGCATCACAGGCACCCACTGACACGGGGGCATCACAGGCACCCACTGACACGGGGGCATCACAGCCACAGGCTGCACCCAGACACAGGGAACTTCACAGCCACAGGCTGCACCTTGTCCCACACAGAGCTGCACCCACTACCAGGCTAAGGACAGACCCAGTCACGTTCTGTACAAAGGCCGTGGCACTTACACACCCCCTGCACACAGGCCGCGGGTGGCACTGACCTGCCGGTAGCCGCTGTCCGTGGGGTTGAAGTCGCTGCCCCTGGGCCGCAGGGAGAGCTGCAGGTGTGGGAACCCGTGCAGCCAGTAAAGGAGGCGGGTCACAGTGCGGAGAGTGCGGGGAGAGGACACAGCGGCATCCCTGGGAGGAGAGCGTGGGGGCGCGCAGCGCGTGCACACAATTGAAAGCCATGGGGGGTGTCCCGGGCGCTCGATCCGCTCCCCCGCTGACTGTAGCGGCCCCGGGGGTGGGGGGGGTGGTGGTGAAAGCGCAGGAAACAGGGAGACACGGGGAGAGGTGTGCGCATGGCATCCCGGGGAGGAGAGCGTGGGGCGCGCGGCGCGTGCTTGACAGCTGTGGGGGGTGTCCCGGGCGCTCGCTCCGCTCCCCCGCTGACTGGTGGGGGGGGGGGGGGGGTAAAAGCGCGGGAAACGGGGAGACACGGGGAGAGGAGGAGGTGCGCGCGGGTCACGATGAGTTGTAGGCTGATGTTCGGGGAGGAAGAGGCGGAGCCTCCGGGACCGGCGGGTAAGAGAGCGGGAGATGTGTGTGTGTGTGTCGTCACTCCGCCTCAGGCCAATGAGAGGTGTGCGGGGGCGGGCGGCCCAAGGGACCAATGAGATTTCCCCTAGGGACACAGGAGATGCAGACAGGCATACAGTGCTTTCACAAATATATAATAAGATATGATGTGACTTCAGTCAACTAAATGCATTATTGTATAATGAGAATTAAGAATCTATGGGCAGCACTACTATGTGTCACGGGAGACCAGGTTTATTAACACCTTTTTATGCCGGGATCATTGATTGAACAAAGCAAGGAGGTAAAAGAAATTGTAATTTATTTCAGGAAAAGACATACACACAATGTAACACAATTTACAACGTTAACACACTTACTGGGAACAGGGCTAACGAATACATCTATCCTAAGAATGAAATTCCCAAAAATGACCTCTGTAGGAACCCTTTTCCTTGACCGGTAGGTACTCACGAAAGTCCTGGAACTGATCTCGGCGCAATGTCAACTGCGACCGCTACGTTCTCAAAAAGCGGGACTTAGAAACTTTTCTGAGTTGAAAATCTTTAAAGCCGGCTCGAGTCTATTCAGTAGAGAGCATCTTTGAATTTGCCGCTGTTGGTTTGGCACTTGGAATCTGCGCTCCTGATTGGCTGCAAGTCCCTTTATGGGTTTCAGTGTCTCCCTCACTAACATCTGCAGCCTATCAAAGCGTGGGAATTCTCCTGCCAGCCAATCACCGATTTGCCAGTATTGTAAAGCTGGGTGGGCACCTTTCTCAGTCTGTCAAGGGGCATGCGCCAACCTGGCACCTCTGCCTTTTTGCATACTGAGCCCACCCGCTGTCCAGGCTCCACAGAGTATGGGTTCTGGCAAACGGTGGTCGGATAGCCCCGTGTTAGCCCAGGAGGCGGGTACTCAAGCAGAACTGCAGTACCCCTCCTGTTCTAACACCTTGGCATCCCTGAGACTTTCAAGTCCTGACTTCTCACAGACCCATAGGCACCAAGCGTGGTAGCCATCTGGTCTGCTCGGAAGCCATGACTTGGAAATCCCACAGTTCATTTACAGGTTACCAGTACATATACCTATTAAATATAATCCTTTAATAAAATATACTGTGTCTTATGTGTGGTAAAATATATAAGTCTCTGTTCTGGTGTCAGGGATGGAGTGAGTGTATATAGCACCTACCCTCACTAGCCTCATACTTGGCACACTTTAGAAAAATAACTTGTAAAACTTTTACACACACGAACCACTCTCAACTTTATCACTTACCTGGAGTGCCCCCTGAACCGCAATACTAGGTGCAGGGTACCTGGGCATGTATCTGGGTACCACTCTTTATACTAGGGACCCCATGGGTGACCGTAGGTATACATTAGCCCCTTCATGCCCGTTTACCTTGTCTGGAAGATGCTGCAGCAGGAATCCTGGCGGTGAGTCACAATAGCGTTTTCAGAGTCAGGGTTTGCCCGGAGCAATGTGCTTGGCTGTATCCGAGAATCTCACTCGATTCCCGGATCCAATTCCTGGGGTATCCCATAACTCTGGAACCCCGATACATAGCCACATTCTGTGAAGAATTTCTCCGACAAACCAGCTCTGAAACTTACAGCCTAGAAACCTCCCGATCCCAGCATCCCAGGAAAGGCAAAACACACATGATTCTTTATTGTCGCATAATTTGCACCCAGTCACAGTAATGCATTTAGGACATCTGGGTCCAAGAGCTGACACTCTAGGACCTCAACTCACGGATCAGGGGTAAGCAAGTGGGCTGAACCTTTATTAGTGAGCTTGGTTAACCCCTTCACCGTTACACTATGGTGCTCAAAACTTCACAGACCAGTGTTTCTGTGCAGGCAATACATATTACTTCTTTGCAACTTTTTCTGTGTACATCAGTGCCGCCCCAAAAGCGGGCGCCTGATGGGGTTCTCCCAGACCTGCTCCCATCTGCACAGAACCAGCGTGCCAAGGATTAACATTTGCTTGTACTATGTGGAACATCAACTCTACCCAATGGAATGTTAATGAGCCAAGAGGGCAAAGGCCTTTGAATTCACAGCTGCATTCAATCTGAACCATTTCACTGTACATCTGTGTCGCCCCAAAGGCTGACAGACTTTGGCGCAGCCGTTGGACAGTCAAAGGGTGTGAGCTGTTTGCTGATGTTAAAGGTTCTTATTTCAATCTGAAACTCAACAGCCCTTTTATCCCCTCTACCCAATTTTCCAACTCGGTCCATGAAATGTATAACTTCTGTTCTTGTAATGTAACCATATATTGTAATAACTCTATGCCAAGGACAAACCTGAAAACGAGGTTACTACCTGGTAAAACATTTTTATAAATAAAAAAAAAAACTGACCTGTTGACCTAAATAATTACCGCCTCATTTTTTTAAATACTCTTACTTTTCAATTAAATATAATTTTCCAGAAGTAAATAAAACACAAGGATAGGATCATTGTTGAGCCTTGCAGCCACAAATCTACCATGTAAAAAGTGCTTACAAAAAATATTTGAGGAACACTACTTGGCTCAGGAGTTGCTAGGGCAAGTCCAAAGCTGCAGAGACCAGGGCTGAGGCATTCAAGGAGCCGTCCTACAGGGCAGCAAAAAAGTGAAACAAATTATTAATCATGATGACTCAATGAAAAACATGACTGAGGTTCCTATGAATAATGTGCATCTTTCTATTATCACTAGGTCCTACGTAATGGCTTGATACAGTGGCTCAGTGAGTAAAGACACTGACTTTGATAACGACACAGAGTTTGAAAATGGAAACTGAGCAGGGGTTCAAATCCCGGTGTCAGCTCTTCGTGACCTTGCACAAATCACTTTATCTTGCTGTGCCTCAAACTAAAAACAAATTGAAAAGCTCTTCAGGGCTATATACAATGCTGCATACTGTGCACTATACTGTAATTGTGAAGTGCTTTGTGTTTAGAAGAAACGGGCTATATGAAATAAAGTTATTATTGTCACCCACCTTTGATACGTGAATGAGACCGCAGTCACCATTATTAATATATGCACAGGAGTGAATGACAGGTGCTACAAGAGTATTTATACAGTAGTACCAGTGTTGATCAAAAGAATGATCAGAAAGAATCCCCTTATATATAGCACTCAATTGTCATATATATTATTTAGAGTGGACACAAATGGTCCTGCTGTAAATTACAACAAGTCTATTGTTGTAATTTACAGCAGGACCATTTGTGTCCACTCTAAATAATATATATGACAATTGAGTGCTATATATAAGGGGATTCTTTCTGATCATTCTTTTGATCAACACTGGTGCTACTGTCACCCACCTTTATCTGTTTGGCTAATAACGATAGCATAATTAGTTCTTAAATAGAACAGCTGCGTTGCACAGCGACATATATATTCCCAATAGCGCTATGTACATTAATGGCGCTATATAAATAAAGACATACAATACAATAGTGGTGCTATTTTTCTTGCAGAACCTAATCCTCAATACAATAGCTGTAATGAAGTCACTAGGATAGCAATATAACCAAGAAAACTTCCATAACGAAAAAGTAGCCGACACGGACATTCTACCTCATGGCTTTTTGCTATAGGACTTTTCTGTAATGTGTTTCATTTGACTGTGCATATTATTTTTGGTTTCGATTATTTATATGATTTATCAAAGCGCGATACAGAGTATCACTCTCTTTCTGGCTGTAACTGCCATTCAAATGTTTTTGGAAGTTTCTTACTTTTTTTGCCTTCGTTACAGTTTACATGCAAAAAAAATAAAATAAAGAGTGGGTCAGCAATTTGCTTGTAGGTAGAGCTCACAATGGGTCTTATCCCTAAAACACACCAGAGCATTTGGTTACCATGGAAATACAGTATGTCCAGCAACAAATATACACATACTGTACTTGTGTTACATTTAACCGGTTATCTCTCTTTGTCCTTATCTAGGATTGCCCTTTAAGCACTTTTTAGATAGAATACTAGTTATGTAATTATTCAAAGGAAATACAACCGATTTCCACATAAAACATGTAATGAATGCTGAACACAGACTTCTTGGTGTATTAATTAAATGCATTGACAGAATGGGTGACAGTTTATAAAATGGTAATCAAGAAACCTACCCTGTTTGCAGCGGTAAGTACTTTGTCCAGGAACCGCAACCATTCAAAGATGAAGACAGACTTCTTAGCCTCTGTGATCTGCACCAAGGCATCTTCCTTCAGCAGCAAGCTGTGAGCCAGCTCCATTCCTGCTCTGATGCTTTGTCCACCTCAGATCCCTGATGCCCGAGGAAGACAAACAAGTTAGCACCTATTTACACACAATGTCTTACTGCTCTCTCCTGGTCAGACACCCGCTAATGATTTGTAATGGATATAAGAGCCCCTGCTACCACTCCCCTGGGTATTTGCATCTCTCTAAATCCTCCCCAGATTATGCACCCTCCTTTATTACCCTTCCAGGTTACACTCTCCCCCATTATTATCCCTCCCCAGGATATACAGCCCCTTATCTCCCAAACCTCAGGATATATACCCCTCTTATTTCCCCTCCCAAGGATATATGCATCCACTTTTTTTTATCACTCCCCATGATATATACACACATCCCTTATTCCCCTTCCCCAGGATGGGTGGATACATCCATCTCACATTAGCCCTCTCTGGTTATACAGCTGCTGTCAGATGCCTCTGCGGATTCCTCTTCCAGGAAGCTTCTTCTCTCCCTTCACCACACGTCTTGAGCGCGACAAGCAAAAACGCGTCATGAGCGCGACAAGCAAAACCGGCTGCTGGTCCTCGGCCGCGCGTTGACACAATCACGTTTGCGGTAGCCATCTTGGATACGGTCAACTGTGCTCCTGACAGCCTCGCTCCCCGGCAACAAATCAATAATATAAAACCACACACTAGATGTGACAATACAGTAGTTTGCACCACTGACACTGAGATTTTTAACACCAATAAATATGTATTTACAGTGTATCGTTTTAAACACAATCTGTACTATAGACACGAATACACGGTTATCTCAGCATATGAATCTTTCATGTCAACTCACTTCTTGAGGCGCGGCGGGCAACGTCTTATTTTGCCAGAAACAGTGATGACGGGAGAGTTGTTTTGCCAGTAACAGTGATGGCGGGAGAATTGTTTTGCCAGTAGCAGCGAGGGCACGTTCGGTGCGGTCACGCGTCAGATATCATACGTTGCAGACGTCACCTCGCTGACATACTTGACTATAACTGCTGCCGTCGTCTCCGCGTGGTAAGAACACGGGGTCACGTGGAAGGAGGGGGCGGGGTGAGGTTATATAAAGCCCCGCGCAGTGTGACGCTGCTGCAGTTGTTGTGTTGGGGAGAGCAGTAGTGTGTTATACGGCACATGCTGGCAGGGTTTACGCATCATTATAAGGACACGTGTTATCTGTAGGAGATAAGTGGAGGGGGTGACATTGACCTGATGGCAACGGGTTTGCTTTATTAATGCAGTCCATAAAAAGTAGCCCTCCCACGAGGGAAACATAACCGCAGTGTATAGCAATCCTCGGCACGTGCGCAGCAGATACTGTGCTATCTCTAGTAACCCAGCAAGGCCCATGCACCGGCTGAAAGTGTTTCTGTAACATGCAGCATGGTGGCATTCTGTATTTTAAGTTGACCTTGATAACAGGGCTGGGTTTTCAAGGGAAGTGAGCGCCATCGCCTTATGTAAGCAGCTAACCAGAAACTAAAGTGATTTGTACAATTATTTGGAAGGGGGATGAAAGAAATACAAATGAGCCTCTCAGATATTTCTATATTAAAGCTAATTTATTTACTGTAGGCTTAGATCTGTTCATTTCCCCCCCTCAGGTTTCTGGCAACTTATTTCCCTACAAAAACACCACTGACCTTGACAGAAACAGAGAGGCTTTTCTTAAGAGAAGGATCAACCCATGCTTTGAATTAAGGGATATTTTTAACAGATGGCAGAGGTATATGGAGTATAAACAGTACTGGTGGATTATGTACATGACTATCATCAAACTAAGTAGTTGTCTAGGAGCTCTTCATTAGGCTACCACATAGAGACAAGTCTAAGGGAGGCATTTCTGTATTAAAGATTCTCCCAGACAAAATATAAGTACCGCGCCATAACTACCTTTTATGATGTTTTATTATCTAAAATAAATAAGGCACATCCAGTGACCTAGGGTTTGGAAATATAAAAAACTACAATAATTAGTATAAAACAAATGTGATCCATATATGTACAATAGAAAAATATATCAACTCTTAATTATTGGGGGGGGGGGGGGGAATCTATAATGTATAAAAGGGGAAATGTAGAAGGCATTGGCTCTTAACATTTATTACAGATTAAATGTTTTTTTTTTTTTTTTATCAATTTCATTTTAAAATAAGTCACACTTCCCCCTGTCCTTGAACATTAGAGATGGGTGGGGAAGTGATTAAGAGGCAGAGTGCAAACACTGGGCAAAGCGATCCTCCAGGGGTGTATCACTGCATTTGAGGGTTGGGTGAAATATAGGGGTCCAAAGATCCTGGTTTACTTGGCGGCTCTGCCTTCTTTGAAGATGCCTCGTCTGAAACTGCATATTACTAGCTTACCTTAAAATGTCAACAATTACTATGGCTGACTGATACAGCAGTAATAAAAAATGTACATATCGACATCGTCATTTTTTTTATTATTGCAATATTACTATCATATCAGTATAACGCCCAACTCTACAGTGACGGTTGAGGGATTAAGTACTTGGCCTAATATGGTATGCCAATAATGAACTGATCAGTGACAATCAGTTTTATGAGCACAGAGTGGGGAAATCGTTACTACTATAAAGGGTTTTTTTTTTCTGTTCAAAGCAAATTTGTTGTTGACTGGGCCTTAGTATTAAGAAATAACTTTTTAAGTGCAGTTTGGGAATAAGTCCAATTAATAATATGTTCTTGTATAGCGCTGCTAGTTTTACGTAGCGCTTTACAGAGACATTTTGCAGGCACAGGTCCCTGTCCCATGGAGTTTACTATCTTATGTTTTTGGTGCTTGAGGCACAGGGGAGATAAGGTGACTTGCCCAAGGTCACAAGGAGCCGACACGAGTAAAGAGTTTTAGTGCGCGCTGGCTGTCAAATGTCTCCCTGGAGATCCCTCTTCAATGCTGCTCCCCGTCTCCCGTGATCAGCGAGGCTTGAGAGGACTCACACACATATAACAAAAAGAATGGGGGCGCAGAGAAGAAGGAAAAGAATCACTGAAAGTGCATAAGTACATTTGTAACGGGTTTTCCCCCCCCCAATCGCAGATTACACTGTGTGGGTGCAGGAACATACAAGGTTACTCAGTTGTGGTGCATTACCTGTTGGCTCACAGGAGGGCTGAGCTTCCGCCACGGGGAACCTAGGGGCAATTATATTAGGGGTATTCACATACGATGCAGCGCCTCCACCTGCGATGGCTCCCACCAGAGGGGGAGTGGTTCTTCGCAGGACAATCACAATAACCAAATACACATGTGTGAGATAACCAAAGAGCTTTTAGTTGGGAACACAATAACACACTTCATATAACACTTGTCCCTCTCTAGAGGAGGCACTAATCACAGCCTATCACACCACTCTACCTATGCTCCACAGCGGAAGCCCACACTTTATTCGCCACGGCGGACGCTAACGCTTGTACAAAGAGATCCCTCCCCAAGTCCAGTAACCCCAACCCAATGTCTCGTACTCCCAAGTCATAAACCAGTGTATGTGTGTGACTGCGCAGCCACTATGTCTGTTGATAGGCCTTGTTGGTGCACGTGAGGGTGTGGGTTACCTGCCGAGCACTCCTGTACTCGGACCTGCAACGGCTTCTCAAAGGGTCTAGGCTAACTCCTACACGAGTTCCGGATCCAACACAGGCTGATTCTTCAGGGGCGATCCCACCCTGATAACCTTTATTATTACTGTCCAGTAGCTAATGGGGCAGATCCCTAACTTAGGGCCTGTCCCTACAATACTTCACTAAGATGACTCAGGGCTATCTGGGGCCTAGGGGAATTGCTGGCCTAGTGCAGAGAGTCACTGACTCCCGCACCCTACCTCCTTCCCCTAGCTGCTCCGGTCACCAACTGACGTGTGCAAAAACCCCGCGAAAAGTATCTATTCCCTGCAAGCAGGGAGCTCCTCCAGCCCTATTGGCTCCCTGGCGTCACATGGGGTTCCCTAATGCTCCTGGTATCTGTAGTCCCTGGCCAATACCTTCCCTGGTAGGCTAGGGCTTCGCGGGCTTACTTCTGCGCATGCGCGAGCTGACTGGAGTTCTCCCGCACCTGCTCTAACTGCGCATGCGCGAGCTATCTTTCAATGGCGGCGCCTGGCTCCGCTAGCCGCCGGGACCCTAACGACGCGATCGCGGCCCCGGCAACCGGCCCGATCGCGTCCCCGGCAACCGGCCCGACCGCTTCCCTAGCAACCGGCCGCAATTACAACCATTTGCGGCTCGCGTGCTAGAAGGAGGGGGGTGAGTACGTGAGGGGGGACCTGGCTACATCCTCCCCCTGGTAAAATCCCCAATGTCCTCGCTTGGGACACCATGCAATGCAACTATATACAAAAGTTATATAATGAAAATGGCGTAACATACTTATATAATGAAAATTTCAACAACCAACCGTGATTTCACTATTATCAGCTCTAAATCAGATTGCACATTTCATTGAACATCACAATAACTGACTGTACTTTGCTGCAAGCCCATTGCTGAGCCTCATAATGGGGTGCCCCAACTTGATCATAGGTTACCCGGTTTGGAGGGTACCTGACTCTTTGGCTCCTACGGAGTTGTTCTTTTGCGACTCCTTCGGGGGAGTAGTAAACACAGTCCTGAGGCTCAGCCTCTTCCCTTGAGGGGATAATTGTCTCTGAACAGTCTCTGTTAGGCACAAAGCACGGGCTCTGTGCATCCAAAGGCTGGCCCGTTGGGGCCACCTTAGTAGGCATTGGCCTACGGGGCCCTTTACCCGTAGCTCCTCCAGGAGATGCCCCTTCTGTGGGGAAGTACCTTTGAGAGGGTCCCTCCATAGGATCCTCAGAAGTTTCAGAGTGGGTCTCATTATTGACAGTCTCTTGACCCATCTCTGACGACTCAGACTCACCGTTGAGCGGTGTGGCCAGTATCTCTGTCTCTTCATCTTCTACTTGTGGAATGGGGAGAAGATGATTGCGGTGCCATACCTTTACCCGGCCATCAGTGTCTTTGATGCGATAGACCGGGAGGCCCGGCATCTGGGATTCTATTTCATACACTCCGTCTCTCCATCGGTCGGCCAATTTGTGCTTTCCCGGGACTCCCAAGTTTCGAAGCAATACCGCATCCCCAGGACGAAGTTCCCGATATCTGACCTTATGGTCGTATCGCCTTTTGTTGTCAGCGTTCAACTTAGCTGTAGCCTTCTCAGCTTGTTGATAGGCCTGCTGTAAACTGTCTTTGAGTCTTTGTACGTATTTAAAATGGGTAGCATTGTGTATCCCATCTGTCGACACTCTAAGACGTATGTCCACTGGCAGTCTTGCCTCTCGCCCGAACATGAGGAAGTAGGGGGAGAATCCCGTTGATTCGTGTCTAGTGCAATTGTACGCATGCACCAGGGCCTCTACGTGTCGGCTCCATTCAGTTTTCTGAGCACTGTAGTGTTCCGAGCATATCCAGTAAGGTTCGATTAAAGCGCTCGGGCAGTGCATCTCCTTCGGGGTGATACGGGGTTGTTCGAGACTTGGTGATATCCAGCATTTTGAGTAACTCTCTGATCAAAGTACTCAAAGTCCCGTCCTTGATCGGAGTGCAGGCGGTTGGGGAGACCGTAGTGCACGAAGTACTTCTCCCATAGTATTTTTGCCACGGTGATGGCTTTCTGATCTTTAGTGGGGAAGGCCTGAGCATACCGGGTGTAATGGTCCGTGACGACTAGCACGTTGCATATTCCCCGGCTGTCAGGCTCAATGCACAGAAAGTCCATACACACAAGGTCCATGGGGCCCGAACTTTTTAGATGGCCCATGGGGGCTGCTCGTGTAGGCAGAGTCTTGCGCTGTATACACCTAGTGCAGCGGCGACAGTGGCGTTCGACGGCCTCTCGCATCTTGGGCCAAAAAAAACGATCTCTGACCAGCCCAAAAGTCTTGTCTATACCCAGGTGTCCATGATCATCGTGTAGAGACTTCAACACCAGATATTGTAAGTTCTTAGGGAGGACTAGTTGTCGCCTATCCGGGTGGTTGTGGTATTGCACCACCCGATAGAGTAAGCAATTGTCTATCTCAAATTTGTCCCATTCCCGCATGAGCAAGGCCACCAAGTCATTGGGTGCGCGTTTCAGAAGGGCTGGGTTCTGCTTTTCAACGGCTCGCCTGATGATACTAACGACCGGGTCTCGTATTTGGTAGTCTACTAGATCCTTCCACCGTAACACCTTGTCATGCGTGATGTTCATCCCTTTTGGGTCGCAGTAGGCGGCTGGGACAGCCTGCGACCGGCATCCCACTGAGTCGGCCACTCTTAATTCTGAAAAGGCCACTTGGTCGTTGACGATAGCGGCCATGCTACACATAGCTCGCACTCCGGGTCCTGGGATTTCCTCCCATTCCTCGTCATCTGGATTAGCACTTCACCCTGGTCATCTGGATAGGGCGTCAGCCCCTATATTCAAGGGTCCCGGCTTATACTTCATGGTGAACCGGTAGCTGCTTAGAGCGGCCAGCCAGCGGTGTCTAACTTAGCCGAGGTGTTGACATAAGTGAGGGCATTGTTATCCGTCCTTCGAAGGTAACACCATACAGGTAGTCGTGGAGCTTCTCGGTGATAGCCCACTTGAGAGCCAGAAATTCCAGCTTGTGGACGGGGTATCTCTGTTCACTGGGTGTCAGGCTGCGGCTGATGTAGGCTACAGGCCGAAGGCCCTCAGGGTGCTTCTGATGCAGGACGGCACCCAGTCCATTGAGACTGGCATCCACATGTAGAACGTAAGGCTGTTCGGGGTCAGCATACGCAAGCACCGGTGCCTCAGTTAGACACTTCTTCAATTTCAGGAAGGCCTGCTCGCACTCAGGCGTCCATTTATCACCAAACGGTTGGCGTGCCGATGCAGCTTTCCTCCCGGTCTCTGAGGGATATATCTTCAACAGACTGTTCAGGGGTTTAGCTCTACTAGAGTACCCTTCCACGAAGCGACGGTAATACCCACAGAACCCCAAGAAGGATTGCAGCTCCGTGACATTCTCGGGACGAGGCCAGTTCACTACTGCTTCTACCTTGGCGGGGTCGGTGGCGATCCCTTGGGCGGACACGATGTGTCCCACGTAGGTTACTGAGGTATGGCAAAACCGGCACTTGTCTAGGGACAATTTCAATCCTTCGTTTCCCAGACGGTCGATCACTTTGAGTAATCGCTCTTCGTGCTCTTCCAGAGTGCTTCCGAAGACGATGATGTCATCCAGGTATACAAGACACTCCCGCGGGCTCATGTCCCCGATAGTCTTTTCCATCAGCCGTTGGAAAGTAGCGGGCGCCCCACATATACCTTGGGGCATACGTGTAAATTGGTAGAATCCCAATGGGCAGACGAAAGCTGTTTTCTCCTGATTTTCCGTATTCATAGGTACCTGATAGTACCCGGATCGGAGGTCGAGCACGCTAAACCACTGACTTCCATTCAGCGCATTCAGTATCTCTTCAATGCGCGCAAGGTTGTACTGATCCGGTATTGTACGATTGTTCAGAGTTCGATAGTCGACACACAGTCGTACGGATCCGTTCTTTTTACGCACTACCACTATGGGTGATGCGTAGGGCCCCCGAGACTCCGTCAAAATCCCGGCATCTTCCATATCGTGAATGGCGTTCCTTACATCGTCCACATCCCGTGGGGCGATGCGACGAGAGCGTTCTCGGAACGGGGTGACATCACTCAGACGAATGGCATGTTTGGCGCTGCGACTGCACCCCACATCCATCTCACTCGTGGAGAACACCTGTCGTCGTCGATTCAACTGGGTTGTCAGCCGCTCCTTCCACTGGTTGGACAGTGTCGACTCACCGAAGTTGAAGTCCAGCTTGACTAACCGTTCATCCACGGCCACCGCCTTCACCTGAGGCGTGGTTTCTACAGGGCTGACTGGATATATGCAACCTAACTTCTGGTCGGCATCAAATTCCATCGGGAAGGGGGAGAGGTTCTGGACATACACGTGGGTTCGGAGTGGGATCTTGGTTGTCCACTCCCTCACTTCGGGTAGTACCCTATACCCTCTCTGGACCTCTTCTTCTTCAGGCGCATTCTCCAGAGAGAATAGCTGGTCGCTCTTATCTCGTTCGGGATAACAACACCAGACGTCCATCTTTTGCACTCCCCCTGGTAATATGGTCGTCAGTCCCCGTTGACGGTTGTAGAGATCCCCATGGCGCTCCAGGGCATATACCCGGTTGCACTCTTCTCGCAGGACTGGATCTAGGAGAGCAGTGGCTAGCGGCAGCTCGTTAGTCTCTTTCAGATACGCTCGGATCACCGCTTGTACTATGTCAGCGTTGGTGCCCAAGATGATCGGGTACTTGCACTGGTCTTGGGGCTCCGGACATACCAGGGCCGCCACATGCATGGGGTGCCTCTTGCCGGTATTCAGCTGGAGTATTTCCATTTGAACCCGTACAATCCCATCGATGGGGTAGTCTTCATTACTTAGCCCCCGTACGGTCACGTGATCAGCCGCTCTCAGGGTGCAGTGTCGGAGGTGTTGTTCATAGAACGGGCGGTATATGATGGTCACTTGGGACCCCGTGTCCAGAAGAGCCGACGCATAGATCCCTTCTAATAACACCGGTATGATAGCTGCAGGGCCCACTTGGCTGTAATCTTCCCGGTTGGAGGCGTCATCCCCTGCGTCGGCATCCGCAGGGGCCTCGGTGGTTCCCTGAGGGGTCTCCACGTCAGACCCGGCGGTTTGTACTCTGCATACCATCGACCGGGCTGTGTTCCTACGGTCGGGAGTGTTGTCTCCGGGGAGGTCCTCCCTTTCTGGGCAATCACGGAAGAAGTGGCCCGTATTACCGCAGGTATAGCAGAGGAGGTCTCTGGGCCCAGAGCGGCCCCTAGGCGGGGAAGATGGCTTACGGGCGGCTCTAGCTTTAGAGGCTGAGTCCTTAGTTGCGACCTCCACGTCCTGGGTCGGGGTTGTCTTGGCCTTGGCCCCAGCGGCCTTAGCAGGGTCACGGGTGGAAGGCTCCTTAACCTTGGTGGGAGTATGCAACCGGGCGTAGGCCTCGTGTTCTTTGATCTCATCCATTAATTCCTCCCAGGAAGGGGGGTCACCTCGCATCAAGGAGCGCTTCATCATAATTACAATATGATGTTCGGGTAGAGCTCCTCTCAGAAATTGGTTACGGCAGTATTCGTCCACCTCGGCGGCCGTAATACTCTTCCTTTTTCGCATCTCCCACAAGACTGCTTGGATCCGCTGTAGGAAATCAGATAGCTCCTCCCCGTCTTTCTGGCACAGATTGAAATACCGCTTCATCAATTGCCCTATGTCCTCGGTTCGCCCATAGGCCCGCACAAGAGTCTCTAGCATTTGATGAGCGGTGACGTCCGCGTGCTGATCTTTAGCCATCTGTATGGTGGTAGATGCGGGAGGGCGTAAGCATTCCATTATGCGTTGTCGCTTCACCGGCTCAGAGCACGTCCACTCTTCTAGAACCTGAGACGTGTATTCTCTCCAGGCGTCAAACGCCTCTTCGCCCGTCGGGGTCGGCTTGGTTCCTGAAAAGATTTTTAGCTTGCGATACTGTTGTGAGGTCTGAGCTTCGGATCAGGACGGCCCTAATTCTAGGAGTGCCTGAGCTAGCATTCGGATGTCATCCCCAGGTTTATAGGACGAGCGGGCCATACTTAAGGGTGGACTATGGTCGGTGAGAGCGGGCCTGTCGGCCCCGCAACAACTTTCAGAAGGAGAAGGTGATGTATGCATAGCAACCTCTTGTAAATTTGTGCGGGAGCTGTCGGGTTCTGATTTTACGTACAGTTCAGGATAGACAACAATACAGCAAGAACCGGTTGACGTTGCCAGCCACAAGCTGGACGGCCCCTGATCTTCGGTTATATCCTTCCCTACACTCACTAGCACGGAGCAATACTCCCGGTCTGTATCCTTGCGTCGCTCTAACACTCTTATTTTGACAGCATCCCGGATATGTGGGTGTTGCCTCAGGGCCAGTTGTATGGATGAGGACGGCTTATCAACAGGGACCCGGCTCACCGCGAGCGTGTGAAGCGGCGGCACTTGTAGCTCCATGGCCCAGTCGCGTACTTCAGAGCGAGACGGTGACGGTAACGGGGATGACATTTTGAGAAAAAGAGAAAAAAAATGGAACAGGGCACCCCAGGTCTAAGCTCTCAGCAGCGCCTCCAAATGTAACGGGTTTTCCCCCCCCCAATCGCAGATTACACTGTGTGGGTGCAGGAACATACAAGGTTACTCAGTTGTGGTGCATTACCTGTTGGCTCACAGGAGGGCTGAGCTTCCGCCACGGGGAACCTAGGGGCAATTATATTAGGGGTATTCACATACGATGCAGCGCCTCCACCTGCGATGGCTCCCACCAGAGGGGGAGTGGTTCCTCGCAGGACAATCACAATAACCAAATACACATGTGTGAGATAACCAAAGAGCTTTTAGTTGGGAACACAATAACACACTTCATATAACACTTGTCCCTCTCTAGAGGAGGCACTAATCACAGCCTATCACACCACTCTACCTATGCTCCACAGCGGAAGCCCACACTTTATGCGTCACGGCGGACGCCAATACCTTATGCGCCACGTCGGACGCTAACGCTTGTACAAAGAGATCCCTCCCCAAGTCCAGTAACCCCAACCCAATGTCTCGTACTCCCAAATCATAAACCAGTGTATGTGTGTGACTGCGCAGCCACTATGTCTGTTGATAGGCCTTGTTGGTGCACGTGAGGGTGTGGGTTACCTGCCGAGCACTCCTGTACTCGGACCTGCAACGGCTTCTCAAAGGGTCTAGGCTAACTCCTACACGAGTTCCGGATCCAACACAGGCTGATTCTTCAGGGGCGATCCCACCCTGATAACAGTCCAGCTCGTTCCGCGAGGCACGCAGTATCCTTTATTATTACTGTCCAGTAGCTAATGGGGCAGATCCCTAACTTAGGGCCTGTCCCTACAATACTTCACTAAGATGACTCAGGGCTATCTGGGGCCTAGGGGAATTGCTGGCCTAGTGCAGAGAGTCACTGACTCCCGCACCCTACCTCCTTCCCCTAGCTGCTCCGGTCACCAACTGACGTGTGCAAAAACCCCGCGAAAAGTATCTATTCCCTGCAAGCAGGGAGCTCCTCCAGCCCTATTGGCTCCCTGGCGTCACATGGGGTTCCCTAATGCTCCTGGTATCTGTAGTCCCTGGCCAATACCTTCCCTGGTAGGCTAGGGCTTCGCGGGCTTACTTCTGCGCATGCGCGAGCTGACTGGAGTTCTCCCGCACCTGCTCTAACTGCGCATGCGCGAGCTATCTTTCAATGGCGGCGCCTGGCTCCGCTAGCCGCCGGGACCCTAACGACGCGATCGCGGCCTCGGCAACCGGCCCGATCGCGTCCCCGGCAACCGGCCCGACCGCTTCCCTAGCAACCGGCCGCAATTACAACCACCCGCGGCTCGCGTGCTAGAAGGAGGGGGGTGAGTACGTGAGGGGGGACCTGGCTACACATTTATAAATTCATATTAAAATAACAAGTACACAACTTACGATAAAAGTGGAATCATATGGATCCAAGTACACAGAATGGGTATATCACTCAAACGGAAGGTCTGTAGTCCAGGCAATATCCCCCTCTGGATCGCAGTTGGCGTGTGCTTAGGGGAAGTTCTAAACTGGCGTCCACGTGTAGTGATCCCTGCACTCATGTAGGCAGTGCTAGGCGTATAGCGTTGTCACGTAATTACCCAGCATGCAATGACTATCCTATGCGTTTCGTGTCACACTTCATCAGGGGGACAGGGAACAGGTTCCCCTGCTTCAAACTCCGTGCCAGTCAGTGTCTTTACTCACTTAGCCGCTCCTCCAATTGACAATAGTTTAAAAATAATGTTGCTCTCTTTCTCCCTCCTTTTATCTATTTTTGATTTTAAAAAAATTATTTGGGATTTCTTTCTTTTAGACACCAAACATTCACAAAATATGAATGTAATTGAGATTTTTGTTGCATGAAGTGATTGGTTTATATACACATCCTCTCAAATTTTCAATGTGTGAGTTATCTG
Organism: Ascaphus truei; assembly: GCF_040206685.1. Lineage (NCBI taxonomy): Eukaryota > Metazoa > Chordata > Amphibia > Anura > Ascaphidae > Ascaphus > Ascaphus truei. Next base: position 303,313,509 of record NC_134483.1, on the reverse strand, counting down.
AGTGACCCTTACATCTCACTTTTTGTTTTGGGTAATTCCAGTGTGTTACCTCCATATGTATAGACTTGGGTACGGTACCTCGCATCAGCGGCTAGAGAAATATTCCTCAGGCTGAGGTCTCCCCTCCCCCACCCCCCCTTTGCTTCAAGGAATCAAAATTAGATTGTGAAGTCTGCAGAGATTTAAAGTGTCTACTGTATTTTGACTTTTACAGAATATTGCATAGTTTGTGTTATAAATCTACATATATCAGTTATAATACATTTTGCACCATACGAGGCTTGGCCAAGTATACATAAAAGGGTTGAATGTCTTTCTACTTTAAAAAAAGGCTTTTTACCAAAAATATCCAGGTATACGACTACATTGAGAACAAAGATTTAATCTAGCCCATTGGTCTGCAATTGGGATTTGTGAACAGCCAATTCATGTACACAACGCAAAAATATGTTAAAATCAAGTGTCTGATGTTTGCATCAAAATAGTGCTGTGCTATTAAATGTAGTTTTCCAAATTCCTTGTTTTATTCATTTTAGTAATGGGTACTAGAACACAATGGGTGATGCAGTATGTATGAAGACTTGCAAAATGAAGCATGACTCAAATTAAGTCCTGCAAAAATGTCTATCATTTTTACTCTGTTTTCACTTTGCTGGCACCTTTAGTGAGTGGTTTGGGGAGTTGTAATGGCTGAAGAAAATGGATTAATCTTGATAAACATTCCCATGGTCAGATGATAGCATGACAACAATCTACTGTACAACAAACTTGGAAACGGGAAAAAAAACTAGAATGCATTTGCTATATAAGGAATTAGGGTGTTATCCGGTTCTAAGGAAAGTTCAAAGTTTCAGCACTTATTCTAATTATATTGTGTCCATCTTCTGCTGTTGTACAGTATTACATAACTGCAGAATAATTAGTGTGCATATTAATCATTTACTCACATGGTGCAAATGCAGCACAGGAGTATATAAGAAGCAAATCAGTGATGTCAAGATAACTTCTTAGAAAGCAATATATTTTGGTAGAATATACTAATATAACATATTAAGTCCCTGTTTTTAGGGTATTACAATGTAGATTAGTGGTTAGAAACCTACATTTCAAGATAAATCAACCTGTGCCCCTTCCCGTCTGTCCAGTTTTTATTTCTATTTAGTATAAACGTACAGGGGGTTATTAGACTGCAGCAGATGTAAGTTATTTGAATAATGATGAGTGGTGTCGTGAAAATGTAGATGGACTACCGCTTTAAAATAAACCTTAAGACCACTATTAAGTTACGTTTTAAAATCGCTTACACAGAATGTGCCAAAGGTGTATCGTAATTGTATTTTATGCATACATCGATAATTTTATGCATACATCGATAATTTAGTGTACAGTATGTTTTTTCTTAAAAGGTTGTACTTTATTCATAATATACATTTTTAAGTAAATCAAACTACAGTTTAAGCACAACACCCCCCCCCCCCCCCCCTGTTATCAGATTCCAGGTTGGTCGTCAGCATGGAACCCGTCGCCAAGAAGATCTTGAAAGGCATTATATTGCTGGAAGTGGCCGGTGTGGTTGGGGCATACGCTCTGTTTCATAAATTGAACGTGAGCCAAGGTAGTACTGAGGTGCACTCAAAGTTACACAACACAAAGCACCTGCAAGTAAAGACAACTGTATGCAGTCTCGTACACAGAATAGCACCTGCAACATACATATCTATTTTTTTTTTTAATGCGAAATAATATCAAAATGTGAATTTTCATCTTTGGGTATTTATCTTGATTTAAAGGGGCAGTCCCACGTGGCAGGTAAAAAAACATGAGTATATTCCACTAACTTAGAAAAATTAAACTAATCTTAAAGTAAGTATCCTGTTAAAAAAAAGCACGTTTTACTTTTCTCCAGGCCCATTGAATTCATGCATACAGGTAGCAACTTATCTGTTTAATCAATGATGGTTTTGTAGCCCTTTTTCTGACGCCTTCCTAAGGGACTACTGGTACTGTACACAACCTGCGGCTCCAGGAGATCTGAGCCTCCGCTAGCTGGGAGCCTGGGGTAACGGTTCTAGCGCAGAGCCTCCACTTGCCCAGGATCCCCGTTATGTAAGATTGCCCTGGGCAAGAAACATACCATACAGTGCGTGCAACCAAGTTTTACTATGCATAGGCAGTCTTACCTTATTCTCTATATAACATCACACATAACTTGCATATATATTATAACGTTAGAGTCCTTATACTATAGTGGCTCAGCCACACCTCTAGGGAATTTGTCCGGTATAACAGTGGCTCCGCCACGCTCTTATAGAGGTTGTCCTTGTAAAGTATTGGGTAGTATGCTCAGTCCGCTAGCCACTTGCTAGTGTCACTACAGAGGTATTCCTAAGGCGGGATCAGCGCCTGATGAGCGGTGTTGGTGCACTTTCCATTACAATGTACCTTCCGGTCACGGCGGTGACCGTTCCTTCTTCACAAAGGATCCGTGCCTCCGCTCCTTGTCCTCCTGATGTCGCGGTGTCCCGCCGTCTGATCCCAGATGACGGCGACCGGCCACAACTCGGTGCGTTGTCCCTAACTAAAGTGACAATTCCTTCCGCTATCGAGCGTCCCTGCAGTACCGCAGCCTACGGTGACTCGGAATTCTCCTATGGGCCTGAGGGGAATAGCTGACCTATGCAGGCGGGTCACTGACCCCCTGCACTCACACTACCTCCTCCGGCTCTGTCCTCCTCTCCTCCCTAGCGTGGTCTCCCTCTCCACTTCCTTCTAATCCCACCTTTCTCATTGGCTCCTAGCGTCAGGTGACTGATCCAGAGCTCCTGGAAGTTGTAGTCCATTAATAGAGCCTTTCCCTTATTGGCCTGGCGTTCGCGCGCTTCCATCTTTGTTAGTGCCCTCTGCAACATTGCGCAATAACATGGCGGCACCCTGTACTATCGTGCCGTCGCGGAACCTGCCGCACTCCCTCCGCGCGCACACATAAAGTACCTAACACACCCTTACAGTTTTATACCTATTCTTATACCCAAAAGGTCGAAATAGATGTTGCCTGTGAGTAGGTTTACTGGCTATGCACTTCTTTGCCCAGGCTGTGCTGGAAAGCTGTGTAATACAGCAGGCATAAGCTTTTAGGTCCATGTTACAATGGATAAGAAGTAAAGAAGGACACTGCTCATTTGCATGTCATTACCCAGAGTACCTGGCTACAGTGGAAGCACTGTTAAGCGATAATGGTGAAAGACAGGGTTGCAGACCTCTGAGCTATGCAATTTCACCACATGGCATTTTTATTTACTGTATGTACGGTGGAGGGTTTTTGTCAATTTTGTTTACCCACCATAACTATTTTTTGTCTGGTTATACCTATTTCACAAACAATGGACAAAACAAATACACAAATTTACCTCTAATTTTGAGAAGAATAAGATAAACAATGTAAAGACCAACAGATTTGGTTAAGGCCTACCATGGAAAATACGGTTAAAAAAAGATGTGAAATATTTTTTTTTAGATTGTTCATCTCCATTTAACCTACTAACATGCCACTGTCCTTCGTTCTTTTTTTGACTCTGCAGGGACTGTTCCTTTAAACTCTGTACGTTGAAGTGACATGGTGTTAGTTAGTTTTGTTTAGACAGCTTGTACAATTATCTTAAAAAAATATTGTTTTACTCTGGTTTCCACATGGTTTGATAGATCCAAAACAAGGGATGATTGACTCAATATGTAATAAGGTGAGAGATAAAGAGGATGAGCCCCAGCTCAGCTAATACAGTGTTAATATGTTCTAGAGGGGTGCTGTCAGGGAATAAACATGAGGCATATACAAGGAAAGAAGAATCCATAAATGACTCACCCAACCTCTTCCAGATTAAATAATATATTAATGTTAATAATACTTTATTAATGGTTAAAACCTACTAGGTCCTTCAAAACCAAGTGATAACCCCTGTTAGGGTTTATGGTGTAGAAGTGTCCTTACATTTAAAACCTCAATAGCGCTGGCATGTGGCATAAAGCCATGTATGAGACAGTTGGTATGACAGCCCACCCATGAAGAAGTTCCTCCCGGAACGAAAAGCGCGTCGGGTGATGTGCTGCTTTTCACGTCACTAAGTGTGACTGAGACGCAGGTCTCAGTCAAGGCATTAGACAGGCAGTGTGTTCTATTACGCTAAGCTCTGGCTAACAATCTATAGCTAGATAAAAAGATGTGGACCCACAAGGTAAACACTAGCAGTCAGTATATTAAACCAATACTGTCTATGGAGCACTAACTCGATTTCAGTATACCATTACTCAAGCCGATACACAAAATATAATCTGTCCGGTAAATAGAGGCAGGCATGTGAGACACAGTACGCTACAGCGTCTATCAATAGTAACAGCCTACCCTCATCTTTACTATTTGGATAAGCATTCAATTAGAATGATAAATATTTGATGGTTGTGACAATTATCCACACACCTATTTTATCTGTATATACATTGAACACGATCACTCTTCTGGAACCAGGATCACATGTACAGTAGGATGTGAATGACTCCAGTGATTTAACGCAACCCCTTTTGAAAGCACACAAAGTCCTTCTATATTCTTTAACTTTATTGGGGGAGTCAACAGAAATATAAAAGGTACTTAAAGATGGTGTAATGTAGTGCGTGTGCTTCAATAGCTGATGGTGCCTTGGTATAAAGGGGGGGGGGTAAAAAAGGATGGCCTTTGCAGGGGTGTAATGGAGGAAGAATGTACTCACTAAGCCAGCTAGTTAGATCTAAAGCACATGTTCCTGTGACAAGCAGGAAGAGTCAAAGGACCATTCCATAAACAGAAATGGGTAGGGGAACAACAAGGCTAAACCAAACGCATGGTAATGAGAATGGGAGGTTGCCGTAAAGATAGAAAGTGTCAATAATGTATCTTTACACATGCAGCTAGCTGCTGGAACAGGGGAACTAACAAGCAGCTGAATTAAGGAGACAGAAATCTGTGAGCTGCTAAGAGACACAGAAAATGTGTAATCCTGTTCCAGGACAATCACAGATGTCCCAGTTACTTCCTGACACAATCCATGAGACAGTTTTTTTTCACGGTTTTTTTTCTTTCATTTCTGGGCTCTAAAACGGCCCATGACTTATTTTGTATATATACCGTTCACATAATTATCACTAACAGTATCACAAAATTGGCTATTACCAGTCTCGCCATATATCAACTTTAGAATATCAATATATTATACAGTGGCTCTCTTGGGATCAAATATTATTACTAGGAATGCTTTAACATCCTATTACTGCTCTTACTGATCATACAGACAGTAACATTAATTTCTATCTGACCCTACCAATAGAGACACCAATATATAGGATTCAGTATACTGACTCTTCAAAGGTCACACCAACTGTGTGACAACCATACATGGCTTTATGCCACATGCCAGCGCTATTGAGGTTTTAAATTTAAGGACACTTCTACACCATAAACTCTTACAGGGGTTATCACTTGGTTTTGAAGGACCTAGTAGATTTTAACCATTAATAGTAGTTCTCAGTAATAAAGTATTTACATTAATATATTTATTTAATATAGTAGTTTCATAAAAGTTATTGTAATTTGTTTTAAGAACTTTGTAAATCAGCAAAATGTTTGAGGGAAACTTGTTGATTTGCACTCAACACTTCTCAATTTTTGTATAAAAATATTGGAAAAGTTGACAAATTCGATTATTTTCAGGAACATTTCTAACAAGTGGCTTTCTACGTAAGGTATTTGCTTTTGAGGATTTTTTAGTGAAGTTTGATAACTTTAATAACTTTTTTGGAAACTGCAAATGGCCAACATTTGCTAAGCTTCACCAATCTGTAGAACAGGTGTGCAAACGGGGGGGGGGGGACACACACAAAATGTTGAAAGGGGGGGCGCTGCGCTTGCAAAGGCCCCGTGCTCTTTTCCACAACATTTAAATTGATTGCCTGGGGAAGAGCGCCGGGCCTCTAAATTGCTTCTTCCGTTCTCTCCAGCTTCTCTTGACACTCGTCGCTATGACAATGCAACAAAATGCCAACGCATCACATGACAACGCAACATCGCAATGCCATGACGATAACGTCTCAACGTCAGAGAGAGATGCCAAAGAGGGTGGGGGGTGTGGAAGTTAAGAGCAGGCAGAGGATGCTACTTAAAAATTTTGCACACCCCCTGCTCTAGAAAATATTTTCCTTTCGATCTCTGGACTCTCTCCGTTTCTATTTTTCTACTTCTGTCTAAGTACTGTAACGGATTTTCTGACCTGGCCTGACCCACCCAATCCCATATTGGCCCCTGTGGTCTAACCAGTCCCCATTACAGTGTGATGTCCGGTGGTGCACCTGTTGGCAACAGGACTCCTGAGTCTCCCGCATGATGTTGTGTGGGGATTGCCAACCCAGACAGGCAGCTGAGGTAGTGTGCTTGAGTCCTACCTAGATCCAGTGCAGCGCCTCCACCTCATCAGGATTCCAGCGTGAGCTTGTGGATGGTCCTGGTGAGGAACTCCTCTGTGGTGCTCCTCTCTGTGCAATGATTCCACACTTACACACGAGAGTGTCTTTAATCAGGAGCATCTTTATTGAATACGGTGGGCCAGCTGCCCTCCACAATGGGTGTATTTAGCCCTCCATTGTTCACCGTACTTCCCTTTGAAAGGTATAGTCCTCCTAATGTAGGGATTCCCTATCCCCGCAGGGATATCTACCCTGTGCCAGGTCCCTGGTCACAGTCTCATAAGCAGCAGCTTAGAACAGAATCACTCTTAACTCCTTCCAGAACTGGGAAGAACTATTACCTAATCCTTCAACAGCTTAGCAACTACTTCTGAACTCCTAACTTTTGATCAGTGCTGTGCCTTATGTATCCTCTGGGGGCTGACACAACTCTGACATCACTAATTATGGATTCAGAGCATGTGACCACTCCCATCCATACATAGGGCACCTCACCAGGGTGTGAGGGCAAACCTCCATAATTACTGCTGGCATGCCCATAATTTACGAGGCCTTATTGTCAGCAGGAGAGATGACTGCAGCCATTTTACAGCATGGTTACAGTACTCTCTGGGACTGATTGTAAAAACTCCAAGGCCAGTCGCACTTTGGGTGAAAACTCCAATTGACTTGAATCAGCGTTTCTGCCATCAGCTGATCCGGAGTTTAAGGAATCAGACCCTTTATGCTCAGTTTGTTTTCTTATTTGTGACTCAATGGGATTAACTTTGCTCCTAATCTGTTTTTCAAGTCTAGGTTGTACCCTGGCTAAACAGTAAATGTATTTAAATTTCACCCAGCATCCATCTGTCTAAGTCTTCTGGTGCATGTGTGAGACAGACCGGGAGTCATAAAAATGCAATGACGAATGTCACTCTCAGTCTGACAGTATCTCCCGATAAAGTAATTTGCTCGATACCCTGCATCATCGTGTTTGACTATCCCGCATCGTGCTTTGATGACTCCGGCCTTAACTTCTAACAACAAAGCTCTGTAACACCATATGTCATAGGTGGCAAATAAGTGAAAGACTGTAAAGTACCATCAACTCTAAAAATAGGTCAAACATCATACAATAGCTGTTGTCCTATCATCTTCTTGTATTTGTTTGTCCATTTTTGGTACCGTTTTAGCCCCAGTTGTTTAGATCTTGTACCATTTAGACTATTGAGGCATTATGTGGACCTAAAGTAAGGGGTGGTTACATTTAGAAATACTCACCTTTTATACAAGTATTCTATATTGTGTGATTGTTACAATAAATATAATATGAATATAGGTGGGTTTTGTACATTTGATTGTAATGTGTTCCACTGATAAATCGCTAATCTTTCTGCCTTTCACTAGATTTCAGGTATACAATGAACAGAAGATTTCCCTCTGTTTTAGAAGGTACATTTTTTTCTTCTGCTTTTATATAGTTCACGGTGGCACTGCCTTGCAGTCTGTGCTGTTATAATTGGTAGGTTTGTGAGTTAAGTCTCAAATTCTGTAACGATTCGAAATTCACTTCTTCCTAAAAGTCAGATAAAATGTAGGCAATAGAAAAGCAGAAGAGTGGTAAGGGGAGTCCCTGAAATGAACTGTGGAAAATATAAGGCCAATCACTCGTAGGTCAACATTGAAATAAACAGAACTTTTTTTTTTAACACAACTTGTCACTGTAGAATCACTTGAGTTATTATTTAAAAAATATGTTTTCTGTTTTAAAATGATGGCTTCACCATAATAAGTTGATTGTATTGAAGTACCACATTTTCTGTTTGCATTGAAGGTTTTTGAATGCACTACGATAGCACTACTGAATGTGGAGTTACTGGACAGAAAAAGGGGAGGGTGGCTGATTTTCTAAGCATGGCCTACAGGCATTGTCTTAATTTTTAACCTTTTAGAGTGACATTTATGAAGGTCCCTGAAAGCCACAAGGGCCGGCACTCCAGGGACCCTGAATGTCATACCTTTTTTTGCTCGTTCTCGAATGGGAGATTGCATTCATGATTGGAAAGGAAAAACACTCCTATTTCAGTCATCGGAATGCTGGTTGTAACTGATTGCTATTGAAGTGATCACGTGGTTGCGATCCCTGTATCATATAAGTTAAATTAAAGCAGCAATACGGGTTTTACTTTATTTTTTTATTACAGGATTGAAGCAGGGGTTTTCGGAGCTGCACTGTATTCATTTCAGCTCATTGGACCCCCTGCTTCTAGAGATAACGTCATCCAGTGCGGCATTCTATTGGCCCGCGTGACTGGGATGTTTAAACTGAAAAGAGATAACCGTCACACCCTACAAAGTTAATTCTGGAAGTAAGGTGTCCCCAGAGCTGAAATTAACACAGTTCAGCTCTTCGCCTATAATAAATTTAAACAATGATACCTGTATTGCTGCATTAACATATTAGTAATGTGTTTAAATATTCATATATAAATCACACTAGAAAAGTTGTTTTTCACCCGAAGTAAAGAGTGGCATGAAACACCTAATCTAAAAAAACCTTTTGTTCATATATAGTGTACTATAAATCCAATGAATGGTCTGGAATATATGGCACACGGGAACTTGATGCAGAAACGTGGTCTACAATAAAAAAATAGTGAGTTTTGTTGGTCATAGATTTTATGTTAAACAAGTATTTTAGAAAGTTTGTAACAGTAATGTGTCTTTTTTTGCAGGTTTTTTGTGATGGTTATTACACAAACTTCTGCTGCATTTACAAAATCAAGCAATGTAGGATTATTCAAAATAGTCAAGTGAAATCCATCTTCATCCACATGAACAGTGTGACAAACATGTGGCTAGTATTTAGCCTTTGTGTTGATACGTAGCCGAATAAACTCGAGTTGTCCACTTCTGTCATTTATTTGCGAAAGAGAAGGGTTTGCCTTTTAAACAGTGCTAATTTTATTTAGTACCATTTCAAAGGCACTTAACAATTAAAGATGGAGAGATGTAGCCACGTTGGCTATAGTTTTGTTCTGCCTGTTGCATATACTCGCTCCACAAGGCTTTCTGAAGAGTTCCTCAATAGTGCTGTTCAGCTTACAGTTTTGTAATTTCTTTTTTTGTGGCTTAGACCCCTTTTATATGTAGAAGTAATATTGCTATTAAGAGCAAGAAATTACAGTTTGGTATATATCCCGTTTAGTAGATCAGTCGATTAAAACCATAATGCTCATCATTGCATTCGATCCGCGACTCGCATAAGCTACTTTCATTTGCGCGTCCCCATATTTCTTGCGTAAGGATCACTACAAAACTCCAATAGAAAAAAGGTCCAACGCTCAAATGGATATACATAAAACATATACAATAAATACCCTATACATTCAGGTATATGTGCTTACACTTTCAACCTATGACCCACCTGTCAGGCTATCCCTAGACACAGGAATAAGGTTTAATTGTGCTAAAAGATACCGTAGCCGGTACGAACACTTGCAAAGTGCCTATTTCCACACCGGCTCACATTTGGGATTTTCTAGGAATGCACCGATCAAAAGCATATCTCTTTCTCCTCACTTGTTTATACATAAAACATACATTTGCAAAAACAAACAAACAATTTATTAAACAAAAAACACTAAAATAAGAATCTCACAAGGGTGGTGTATGGGGAAGAGAAAACAAATATCCGCAGAAATTCACTTCCCCCCTCCCCATAGAACAGAATAGGAGAAAAGCAGGAAGCAGCCTAGAAGACCCAAATCCAAATGAGGACTGGCACCATGTGTCACTATCGACCCTTCACTTGGCCCTTTGTAAAATAAGCCATCGACTCGCTATATGTACACCTACAGTGCGTGACGTCACCGCGTCAATTGTGTGACCATGAAGATCAGTTAAGTGCTCCCTCTGCAACAAAGACACGAGGAAGAGACTGATCAGGGGCGCCCCCCAACGCCAGCAGGCCAGTACCACCCTGCACAACAGGCGTCTATGGGAGCATCCCATCACCCAGCAATGGAGCAAGCCACTCAGGTTAAAGCCCAGAGTCGAGCTGTGGGAGAAAACCACGGATCTCCATACGCATACTCCGCAGCCCTTTTTCCCTCTAGCATGAAGGGACTACTGGTGCTGGCGTTACCTGTGGGCTCACAGAGAGCTGAGCCTTTGCCACTAGGAGCCTGGGTTAACAAATATATAAAGTGGCAGCGCCTTCACCTGTACAGGAACCCAATTATATGAGATAACCCCGAAGAGGAACCAATAATAACAGCTCACAGATTATGCAATAACCTTTTACTGTCATATAAACTAATCAACACAGAGGATATAATTACTACTGGTTACAGTTATCACTAGCCACGCAGGGCTTTGTCCCACCACAGTATACCCCACACAGTGTCCACAATACCAGGAGAGTCCCGGGGTCGCCTCACCCTCTGTGTCCCCCAAAAGATACCCTCCCTTCTAGGTGTGATCAGCGCCTTACTGTACAGTAGTGTTGGTGCACGTTTGGTGAACAGGTACCTGCCGGTTGTATCCGCACCCTGGTGCACTGACAAGAAGAGGTAAAGGGATCTGCCGATCCTGCGATATCCTCCGCTGGCTGAACACCTCCCACTGAAGTGACACTTGCGGTGATAGTAGCTCCAAAAGCAGCTGTGGCCCTAATCTGGCTAACCAGTAAAGGCAGGGTCCCTAACTAATGGGGCCTTCCCTAGAGCAGCCACAATCTAGGGTGAGTTGGGTATAGCTGGGGCCTAAGGGGTGTCTCTGGTCTAGTGCAGAGGGTCACAGACCGCTGCACCTACACACCTTCCCCTCTCTGAGTCCCGGCTCCAACTCCAACTCCAAGAGCCAGAATGGCCGCCGTGGAGGAAAAACAGGAGGATCAAGAAAACAGGACAAGAAGGAACAACCTCAGGTTCAAAAACATTACAGAGACGGTCACAGATCTGGAGAGAGCAACAACTGAATGGCTACAGACCCTTTTCCCGGAAACGCCCCCAGCATTACTGATCCTGGACAGGGTGCATAGAGCGCTCAGACCGCGACCACAAGCCGGAGATAGAGATCGAGATGTAGTGGTGAGGATGCACTACTTTAAAACTAAAGAAGCGATTTCTAACCTGGCACGGGAAAAAGGAGGGCTGAAATGGGGAGATGTGAAGATAGACGTGTACAACGACCTAGCCCCATCAACGCTGTTGAAGAGGATGGCCCTGAGACATATCACAAAAGTCCTGAGAGACAATGAAATCCGATACAAGTGGGGGTTCCCATTCCGCCTCATCGCCACAAGGAATGGAACGCAAGCCTACATGAGGGATCCAGAGGAGGGAGTGGACTTCCTAGAAAGACTGGGATTGCAACCACCAGACTCCATGTCCAGCGAAGAACACAGACCGCCTCCCGTCAGACCCATATGGAAAGAAGTGGGCAGAGGAGCCACTCCACACAGAAGAAATCCAAAGGAACCCCAGAAATTTTAAAGCTTAGGTCTATGCAAAACCTGTTAAAGTGGAGAAGACCCGTAAATCCCGACATAAGGAACTATGCCCAAATGATAGACTGAGATGTGTTATATAAATCCAGATAAGAAATAAGAAGGGGCCAGCATCATTCCCTCCCCCATGGTTGAGCGGGTAATCCGTAAGGTAGAAGTAGAAGTACTGGTGACAGTACGCAGAATACATGTAGCTAGGCAAAAATAAATAAATGAAACAGAAAAAATGTAGGAGGGGGGAGTTGTAGACAAGATAGGGTAAATGTATGATCCCGACTGTTGAGTCATGCTTGCTGTATATAAAGTGAATGCAAAAATGGGGTGTGGGAAATGGGAAGGGAAAGGAGGTGGGTGGTGGACTGGGCGCTCCCGAATGGTAAACCAATAATGTTGATAAAATACAACTGAAATACACAAATCTATCTCACACCAATAGTGATAAAATAACAATAAAAGTGTAAAAATAGGCAGCTCAACTTCCTCTGATGGGACAGTTCCAGATCCCCGGATGGTAAACTTGTATTGCTTGCAGATGAGGAGGAGCGCAGGAAAGTGTGATGATATATGAAAGAAAAAGATATCATATATAGTGCAGATTGTAAAACACTGCAGTTATGGATTAATTCAGTAGAATAGAACTCACAAAAGTCGTAGATAATTTCACATGTCAGAGATCCTTCTCTCTCTGACTGGAGCCCTTTAGACAGTAATTGCCAGGATGTCCCTCAGTGCACAGGTATATGCAAATAAAGAGAAGCCACAATAGTGCCGCCTGGGACCGCAGTACGGTCCGTACACACCCAAGGTTATGGGTGTTGGATTAGCGCTACTGCGCAATCGCAGAGAAAGTTCGTTCACGTCCAGTGAACACACAAATCCAGGCTATGTTAGTCACCTGGATTATCCTATATATGTTGTTTTATTTTTGATGTTTACATGTTTGAATGTTGTCATTACTGTACGAGGTGCAAAGATACCCTCCAGGCCGACCTTCAAGGGAAACCAGAAAACTAATCCACTAGAGAAGAAGACCTCACACCCAGTTAAATACAAATGACACTAACACTAATATCACATAACACCAAGGGATTGAACAATGTGGTAAAAAGGAAGCTAGCCATGACAGAATATAAGAGACTATCAGGGGACATAATATTCCTACAAGAAACGCACTTCACTGCTGGCTCCACCCCCACGTATTGGGACAAGTTATACCCCCAGATATACACAGCTTCGGCAAAGGACGAAAAGAAAAGAGGGGTGGCCATACTCCTAGCAAGGAACTCTCCATTCAAGGTAGACAGGGTAAGAAGGGACCCAGAAGGACGATACCTAATAATCACGGGGAGCATAGAAGATACACAAATAACCCTAGTTAATGTGTACGCACCAAATGAAAATAAGAGAATATTTTTCACAAAATTGTTTCGATTGCTGGGCACAACCTCCCGGGGCCGCCTGGTCATGGCGGGAGACTTTAATATAGCCTTAAATGAAAAACAAGACAGATCTAAACCTGCCCTAGCTAAGACAATGGCTGCCCGAAAGGGGGAGAGAAAAACCCTAAGAGAGGGACTTAAAGAGTTTGATTTAAGGGATGCATGGAAGGAGATGAATCCGCAGAAAAGGGACTTCTCTTTCTATTCAGCCCCCCACAAAGTATACACAAGGATAGACTACATATTTGTAGATTCCTTACTGATCCCAAAAATTACAAAGGCTACAATACACCCTATTACTTGGTCAGATCATGGTCCTGTTGAAGTGCACATTGTCGACATACACAAAAAAACAAGTAAAGGGACATGGAGACTAAACGAGTCTCTATTAAAGATGCCAGAAGTCATAGTTGAGATCAGTAACGAGGCCTCCATCTACTTCCAAATAAACGAAGGTAGCGTGAACTCACCCTATATCCTTTGGGAGGCCCATAAGGCGGTGGTGAGAGGAAAATTTATCAGCGTCGCTTCGCATAGAAAGAGGGAGAGACAGAAACAAACAACAAGCCTGCAAGAAAAGATAAAGACCCTAGAGGAGGCACATAAAGTAAACCATAGTATAGCCAGGGAGACTGAATTGCGGGACCTCAGAGGGAAACTAAATTTACTACTTACGGATAAAGCTGAGAAGGCCATAGCATGGACAAAACAAAAATTCTACGAGAAGGCCAATAAGGCCGACACAATGCTGGCCACAAGATTAAGGAAGGATAGAATGCAATCTAGAATACATAGCATTAGAAGAAAAGATGGAGTGTGCACAACAAACCCACAGACAATAGCTAATGAATTCACCACATATTACAAAGAGCTATACAATGGAGATAAAGTAGAAAAAGGGAACACCACCATGAAAAAACAGAGAGCTTTTCTCAGAAAAATAAATTTGCCTAAACTCACAGAACAGGATATAACAACACTATCCCAGCCAATTACGTCGACAGAGGTATTAGATACAATAGCGGGGTTGAAGAACTCCAAGGCCCCGGGACCAGATGGTCTATCCAACATTTACTATAAAAAATTAGCCCACATATTAGTTCCCCAACTACTAAAGATATTTAACAAAGCTCTTGAGGGAGAGCAGTTTTCTCAAACGATGCTGGAATCAAAAATAATATTAATACATAAAGAGGGAAAAGACCCCACCCAATGCAAAAGCTACAGACCGATATCCTTGATCAATAACGATCTCAAAATATTTTCCAAAATACTAGCCACAAGATTGAATACGTATCTTCCGCAACTGATATACGCAGATCAGGCAGGATTCATACGAGGTCGTCAGGCAGTGGATAATACACGAAGAACAATTGACTTAATCCAGATAGCCAAACACAATAAATCGCCTTCGATGCTACTATCTTTAGACGCTGAAAAGGCTTTTGATCGTATTGATTGGGGATATATGTTTGAGACACTTCGAGCATTTGGGGTAAAAGGCAAATTTATGAATGCTGTTACATGACTATATGGAACACCCACAGCTAAAGTATCCTATATTAATATGCAGACTGAGAAAATCCACATAAGGAATGGCACAAGACAAGGCTGCCCGCTGTCACCCCTATTGTTCGCATTGGCGATAGAACCGTTAGCAGCCCAAATCAGGGCGAACCCAGATATCGGGGGGATTAAGGTCAAACAAAAAGAATACAAACTGGCATTGTTCGCCGATGACATATTGTTAACCATTTCAAAACCCTTCACCTCACTCCCAAACTTATTTAGTAACTTATCAGAGTTCCAGAATCTATCGGGGTTTAAAATAAACAACGAAAAATCCGAAGCCCTAAATATAAACCTCCCTCAGGAACAACTAAAGCTAATAAAAATAAACTTTGATTTCGCGTGGAAGACACAGGCCATAAAGTACTTGGGAATATGGTTGACTAACACACCCGACACTATATATGAGACCAACTACCCATCACTAATAAAAACGCTGAAAAAAGAATTAGAAGAATGGTCCAGATATCATATATCATGGTTGGGTAGAATAAATGCCATCAAAATGAACTTATTGCCAAGAATATTGTACCTTTTCCACACACTTCCAGTACAGGTCAGAGCCAGGGACATGCATGAGCTGCAGAAAGCTATCACAAAATTTATATGGAATAACAAAAAAGCGAGAATAAAGCTGCCCACATTATATAGATCCAAACAGTCAGGAGGGCTAGCTTTGCCACACTTGTGGCAATATTATCAAGCGGCGCATGTAAGCCAACTGGTTCACTGGCATGCACATAAACAGAGGAAAAAGTGGGTGGAAATTGAGTCCGATGTGATATCTGGGTCATCCATAGAAATGATACTGTGGTTAACAAAAAAAGAAAGACCAGCTCTGAGGGTGCCCCTGGAATCGATCACACACTCGCTAACCATGTGGGATTCATTGAAACTTAAACATGGGCTATCCACCTACAAATCTCAGATGGCACCACTATTTGACAATATTAGCTTTATCCCGGGCACGGAACCAACAGCGTTTAAGGACTGGAGCAAGGCAGATATCATAAGGGTAAAAGATCTATGGGCAAACAACGCTATTAAGACGTTTGAGGTAGTAAAGAGAGACTGGCCTCCCTGATTCGGCCTTTTTTAGGTATCTTCAATTGAGGGATCACATACAGAGGACAGGTCCGTATAGCGACTTCACAACATTTGAGGATTTGTGCCTCATGGGGGAGGACAAAAAGGGCCTAATCTCTAAAGTATACAGCATACTTGCAGAAGGCAAACAGGAATTGGAGATACAGACCAAATTGAGGACGAGGTGGGAAGAAGAGCTGGGAGAACTAGATCAAGAGCAGTGGGATAACATATTTGAAGGAATAGCAAAGAGCTCCACATGTGTATTAATAAAAGAAAATGCATATAAAATGCTCCACCAATGGTACTACACCCCACTACGATTGTCCAAATTTTTCAGAAAGATGTCCCCGGTGTGTACAAGGGGGTGTGGCCAGCAGGGATCGTTTATACATATGTGGTGGACGTGCCCAAAGGTAACAAAGCTATGGAGGGCCACACATGATATGGCGCAGACAATTCTTGGGTATGACTTCCCCCTGGACCCCTGGAAGGTACTGCTATGCAGGCCAATTGAAAACATAGAAAAAACTGACGACAAACTCCTGACACACATATATACAGCTGCCAGATGCGAAATAGCCAAAGCCTTGAAACAGGAACAGCAGCCGGCCATACACGCTGTAAAAGCAAGATTATGGAGGATCTGTTTTATGGAAAAACTGACGGGGATACAAAACGACACAGTACAGAAATACATAGACGTCTGGGAACCGTGGAGAACCTATATAGGAAATAGATATCTTTCGAGGGCTACTCTCCAGTCCCGAAAATCAAAAAATGGGTGAGGTAAAAACACACTAGCTAGGGAAATTAAATAAAAGAAAAAAAAGAATCAAGAGCTTCACTACTGAGACAACCTTGGTGTGATAGGAATCGTAATTGTATAAATTGCAGTGGTGAGCCTGGAGGGTATCCAGTATCCAGTGTCGGATACTCTACAAATGCATGGAGGTTAAGCTGGTATGACAACAAAAGAAATGAATATTCTAAAAGCAATGACATTTCCTTCTTTTTCTTTTTCCCCTTTTAAGTCTTTTGAGTTAATTTTCTGTATTCACTACTTTAAACACTGTAATAACAGTGATGTCATTATTGTCTCCCCATTGAATGTGTTATCCACATGATACAACTGTATGTGACTCGCAAGTAACATGTTCCCCTTTTTGTGTTTTGTACCCCACTCCCCACTTTTCTTAACAAAACAAAAAAAAACAAATAAAGAATAAGTTTACAAAAAAAAATGCAGATCATATATACATCTTACCATATACATCAGCTCTACATAAGATTATACATTTTGCTGAACATCACTATGACAGATCTCACTTTACTGTGAGCCCACTGCTGAGCCTCATAATGAGGTGCCCCAAATTGATCATAGGTCATACTCATTGGAGGTTAACCAACTCGTTGGCTCATGCGGAGCTGCTCTGCGGTCACTCCCTCTGGAGAGTGAGTAGCATAGTCCTGAGGCTCAGCCTCTTCTCTTGAGGGGATCAATATCTGCACAGTCTGTCTGATGTACAAAGCACGGGCTCTGTGGATCCAGAGGCTGACTCACTGGAGCCACCCTATTTGGCGTTTGTCTATAGGGCCCCTTACCCGGAGCTCCTACTGGAGATGCCCCGGTGGTCTGGGGGCCCCTTTGAGATGTTCCCTCCATAGGATCCTCAGAATCTTGAATACGATAAACTGGGAGGCCAGGCATCGGTGACTAAACTTCGTATACTCATCTCTCCAGCGAACAGCAAGTTTGTGCTTCCCAGGAATCCCTAGATTATGAAGAACTGCGTCTCCAGGACGAATTTCCTGATGGCAAACCTTATGGTCGTAGCGCTGTTTGTTACTGGAATTCAATTGAGCTGCAGCTTGTTCTGCTAATTGGTAGGCTTGTTGTAAACTGTTATGCAACCTTTGTACGTACACAAATTCATTCCTGTTGGATACCCCATCGGTAGATATCCTCAGACATATCCACCGGTAGCCGAGCTTCTCGTCCGAACATCAGAAAGTAGGCAATGTACCCTGTGGATTCCTGTTGAGTGCATTTGTAGGCATGCACCAAGGATTCCACATGTTTGCTCCACTTGCTCGTTTGAGAGCCTGTCAGAGTGACGACCATATGGAGGAGAGTTCAGTTAATCTTTCCGGCAGAGCATCTCCCTCCGGATGATAGGGAGTCGTTCGGGACTTAGTAATATTTAGCAATTTAAGCAATTCCTGTATAAGCTTAATTCCCGACCTTGGTCGGAGTGCAACCGATTGTGTAGTCCATAATGAACAAAGTACATTTCCAATAATACTTTGGCTACGGTATCAGCCTACTGATCTTTGGTTGGGATAGCCTGTGCGTACCGAGTATAGTGATCTGTAATCATGTACATTATTGATGCCTCTGGTGTCAGGCTCAATACAGAGAAAGTCCATGCATACGAGATCCATGGGCCCCGGAGCTTTTCAGATGCGCCATTGGAGATGCTGGTGGGTAGGGTCTTCCTTTGGACGCACCGGGAGCATCGCCGGCAGGGCTGTTCTACTGCCTCGTGCGTGGCCAGAAGAACCGAGATCGTAGTAGCCCAAAAGTTTTGTCCACTCCCAGATGACCATGATCATCATGCAATGCTCGAAGAACCATAGGTTGTAGGTTCCGGGGTAGAACCAGCTGTCTTCTATCGGGGTGATTGTGTTACTGCACCCCCCTGTAAAGCAGACAATTGTCTAGCTCAAATTTGTCCACTTCTCTCATTAGAATAGCCACTGTGTCCTTGGGAGCACATTTTAGTAAGGCAGGATTATGCTGCTGAAGGGCTTGACGGACGATACCCGCCACTGTCCCGGATTTGGTCCTGGATGTGATCCTTCCACGCGATAACTTTGTCGGGCTTGATGTTCATTCCCTCAGGATGGCAATATGCAGTCGGAATAGCCTTGGACAGGCATCCCAAGGAGTCCGCCACCCTCAGCTCCGAGAAAGCCACTCTATCTTCCATGATAGCCGCTGTGAAGCACATAGCGCGTATTCCTGGTCCAGAGATCTCTTCCCAGATGCTATCGTCGTCGACAGTATTCAGCCCCGGGCGTCGGGACAGTATCGGCTCCAATGTTCAGAGGCCCTGGTTTGTATTTCAGTGTAAACTGGTAATTTGAGAGTGCCGCCAGCCATCGGTGGCCAGTGGCGTCCAATTTGGCGGACATCATTATATTGGTTAATGGGTTATTATCCGTCCGTACTTCGAAAATCACGCCATACAGATAATCATGGAGCTTGTCCACTACAGCCCACTTAAAATCTAGAAATTCCAATTTGTGTACAGGATAATTCTGTTAACTAGGGGTCAAACTGAGGCTGACGTAGGCCACTGGTTGGATGCCAGCCGGATACTTCTGATGCAAGACGGCCCCCAGTCTGTTGAAACTTGCGTCGACATGCAGAATGTAAGGCCTCTCAGGGTCAGCATACGGCAGGACAGGTGCTGTGGTCAGGTTCTGTTTCAATCCTATAAATAGACACATAAATCCAAGGGGCAAGAAACCTTGGGCTGCACTCACGAGAAAAAGTGGGAGGGACCAATAAGTCCCGGGCCAATAGCCCTGTATTATGCAACGCAAAACAAAAAAGGTTTATTTAAATATATATATATACAAGGAAAGGTACATCAGGGGGTGTGGGGTAAACGGGGAAAGAGAAGTGTGTTAAAATAAGAGGAGGATAGGTGACCAGGGAAAAGTAAGCTCCCAATATCAGGTATGCTAAAGGTATATATGGGTACCCAGTATATATGATACTCAGGGTATTAGCTGACTTGAGATTTATATGGCCAAGACGGACAGAGTGTATATATTTATAGCAGTTTAGCATTCAGCTGAGGTACATATATGCAGAGCTAACACCAAAGGTGTATATCTTAGCTGTTAATGTCCTAAACTGACATGAGATAGGGACATCTAGTAGACGCCCATACATCTGCGCTGAAGCGGGTGCATATAAATGTACAGATAATCCCCCACAGTGGGGCACCGCAGACATAAACACCCTCCTGCAAGAATGCCAGCTGTTCCGGTCTAATACACTTTTGTATAACGTGCATACAGTATACAAGCACACAATCCCCACTGGTGGGAAGCCCTGGATATAAATAGCCTCCCACAAAGGTGTCATACAGTGCTGCAACACCACACACAAAGTTGTATGGCTCGTAAGGTAAAGACTCATACAACCCGTTCCGCCGCGTGTCTGCTGCTAGACCCGGTACACAAAATATCCTGGTCGCCTCCACCTATGTCAAAGGGATGAAGTCATCTAAAACCGACGGACCGTTTCGCATAGGAACCTATGCTTCGTCAGGGATTAAAGTGGTAAGTGAGACTCACTTCACTAATCCCTTAAATACCTGTTTTAGTAACAGGAAATGGGTGGTCCCCTGATAGTTAACTCCTTGTTGACATCTTAATGTGGATGTTTGGTGGCATATTCCTCACAAAAAGGTTTGTAAACCAACTACAATGTAATGCTGCGCTAGAAGTGTCCTGCAGGTTCCTGCAAGAGTAATTAGTAGAGAATGTATGGAGGATTTCTATTTTCCTCAGACCTCCTGTTAATTTACTTAGTTGCATACACAGAATATTGAGAAAATAATCCAGTTGATGGTTACTGTATCAATGTTGGTATGTGCCCAGTCCTGATAAGTAGCACTTACCCCAGAAAAAATCATGAACATGGTGATATGCATTAAACATACTAAAAACCATGGCTGTTGTTATTGTGTCAGAATTGAACTCAAAGGGTATGTTGCATGATGGGATGCGTGTGAATGGGGTGTAGGAGTGTACGCCCTTATATGGAATATGGTTCCAAAGGAGTATATGACACATACATATACAAGATGTACATAGTAACATGTATTCCCATATAACAACTAGTGTGTTGAAACCTCGTAGGAGGTAAGCGCCCCATCCTGATAATAGCATATATCCCCAAATAGCCATAAAACATGGTGATAGGCATTAAAACAAACTGAAAACCATGGCTGTTGTTGTTGTGTCAGAATTGAACTCAAAAAAGAGGGGATGCTTGTTAGTGTGGTGTAGGAGTGTTAGCTCCTATATTGAACCACCTCTAAAGTTAATATGGTTCTGACAGAGTACACTACCGACACATTTAATCCGAGCAGGGCTAGTTCCGCAAGCCGGGGGATGCCCCGGCTTGCTTGCCCCACTCCCTCGGCGTGACGCGCGGTCACGCGTCATCGGGTGTCAGCGCCCCCTGCACGCACGTCCATGTGGGGGACGGCGGCAGGGGGTTCCGGGGGACCCGGCGGACCCGGCAGCGGGAGGGAGAGCGCCCCGATCGGAGGGCGCTCTTCCGCTGCTTTGGCGCGCGCCCGGCACCCTCCGGCGCGCGCCAGGTTACTGCTGCGGCCGAGAACGGGCAAATGCTCGAATAAACTCGGCCGCAGCAGTATGTAACTCGTACAAATACAGGATGTAAACAGTATCATGTATTCCCACATAACAGCTTGTGTGTTGTAACCTCATTAAAGGTAGGTGAAAAAGGGGTGACATGTAAGGTTAATCTAATAGGTCTCATATACATGTAGGGTGTAGGAGTGTAAACCCTTGCTTGGAGCCACCTCTAAGAGTCAATATGGTTCCATAGAGTGTATGACTCAGTTAACAAAATAGATCACCGGATCCCATAACATGTTAATATACTGTAGGGGTTCATAAGAATGGAGTGTAAATGAAACCCTCATTGAGACCATCTGGGTACAGTGTTTTAAGTGTGTAGATCCACTTGCACTCAGTTTGCATTAGACGGCGATCCCAGTCACCTTTCCTTGGTCCCCAGCTTACATCTTCAATACCACAAAAGGTTAGAGCATTCAAGTCACCATCGTGGGCCACGTTGACATGTTTAGCCACAGGCAGGTCTTTGCTGTTTCTAATGGACCCTATGTGTTCAAGGATCCGAGTTTTCAGGTGTCTGTGGGTTTTCCCCACATATCTCTTTCCACATTTGCATGAGATCAAATAGATCACCCCCGTGGTGAGGCAATTAATGTATTCCCTAATGAAGTAGATTTTAGATTTAGGGCCCAAAAAGGTCTTGGTCCTGGGCATATAAGTACACGCTTTGCATCTACCACACGGGAAGGAGCCAGTAGGCTTTGTATCCCCTAACCAAGTTCTAGGTTGGTCCCCACGATAGTGGCTATGTACTAACGTGTCCTGAAGGTTACGGGCTCTTCTACAGGTCATTGTGGGATTTTCTTTAAGTACCTGTCTAAGGTCACTGTCCTCCATTAGGACATGCCAATGTTTGGAAAAGATTCTCCTGATATTCTTCCATTGGTTGTTGTAAGTCCCAATATACCTGATGACATGTTTGTCAATGTCTTGATTCGTTCTCTGACCCGTCACTAGAAGTTGCTCTCTTGGTGTTTTTCTAGCCCTTCTATAAGCTTTTTTGACAATCCCTTTGCTGTATCCCCTTTGCAGAAATCGTGTGGTCATATCTGCAGCCTGATGGTCAAACTCCTCTGTGTTAGAACAATTCCGCCGTAATCTTTGGAATTGTCCTATGGGGATGCTGTTTATCATATATCTGGGGTGGTGGCTATCAGCTACCAAGAGGCTATTTGTGGAGGTCGCCTTCCTAAAGATAGTTGTTTTCAGGGTCCCATCCTGATTCTTACTTATGGTTAAGTCTAGAAAGTTGATTTTGTGACTGTCTACTTCATAAGTGAGTTTCAAGTTGTGGTTATTAGTATTGAGGACCTTTATGAATTCCCAAGAAGTTCTTCTGTGCCACTCCACAACAGTATGACGTCGTCTATATAGCGGGCCCACAGAACTATGTGACCCGTATATGCAGTGGTCGACAAATCACCAAAAAATCTACTCGCCGAACAAAAAAATCTACTCGCCACCTAGTACCAAACATGTGCTGCTTGGGCCAATAGGAGCTCGCCACGATGTTAAATCCACTCGCCCGGGGCGTGCAAATGTATAGGTTTGTCAAACACTGCGTATATGTATCCAGGGCCTCGCTGAAGACCACAGTTTCCTCCCACCAGCCTAGATATAGATTGGCATAGGTGGGGGCACATGTGGTCCCCATTGCAGTGCCCTGGATCTGGTGGTATAGTTTGTGGTCAAACAAGAAGAAGTTCTTAGTACGTACAAATTGCAGTAGCTTCAGGGTGAATTCATTGTGTAGGGCAAAATTCCTGCCTCGGGATCGCAGGAAATGTGAGACTGACTGTATACCACATTGATGTGCAATACTGGTATACAGTCCCTTCACATCAAGTCCCACCAGTAGAGTGTCTGGTTCTACTGTGATTCCCTCCAATCTCAGTAACACATCCTTAGTGTCCTTAAGAAAGGAGGGAAGCGAATGGACGAACGGACGTAAAACCATATCCAGGTATTGGCTGGCGTGTGATGTTAGATTACCAATTCCCGAGACAATGGGTCTTCCCGGAGGGGGGGATCTACCTTTGTGTAGCTTGGGTAAATGGTAGAATGTCGCTAGTTGAGGATTGGCAATAATTATAAAGTCATGTTCCTGTTTAGAGATAACGTCATTGACTAGTCCTTCTGATAAGATTTTTTTGAGCTCTGTTGAGAAGGTAAGTGTTGGGTCATGAGGTAAAATAGTGTAGCATTTTACATCACTTAAGAGGCGGATGCATTCAAGTTGGTATGCCCCTTTATCAAGGAGTACGATGTTACCCCCTTTATCTGAGGGCTTGATAACAATGGATGTATCACTCTGTAAATCCTTAAGGGCTGTACGTTCTGGGTTTGTCAAGTTACTAGGGCCAGTGTATTTGGACAGTTTCTCGATGTCTGCTGTAACCAATTTTGAGAATACGTCCACATTAGTACTTGTCTCAATAGGTGGTGTGAATTTGGACTGATTTCTCAGATCAGAGAATGGTCCCTTGCCAGGTTCCCTATCACTTTCTTCCAAGAGACTGTTCATGGCCCTCAGACAGGAGAAGTCTGCTACATCAAAATTCTCTAGTGGTGTGTTACGATACTGATGTCTATTCCGTCGTGAAAAGAATTTATGTAGTAATAGCTTACGAGTAAATAGATGTATATCTTTTATACATCCAAAGATATCTAGGTGGTTAGTGGGTGAAAAGGATAAGCCTTTTGCCAAAATACTCATGTGCGCAGGACTGAGGGTTTTACTGGAGAGGTTGCTCCACTGGGGGCTTTAAAAACCCCCCTTTGGATTTATGTGTCTATATCAGTTTTTTACCCTATGCACCATGAATGAAAATAGACTTTATATTGAATAGTTGGAGAGCGATAAGCATTTGTGTGGTTTTTTTCAATCATATAAATGCCGTTTCACAGGCGGTTGTCCACTTGTCGCCAAAGGTTGCTTGAGCGGAGTCTGCTTTCCGGCTGGTGTCTTCTGGATATATCTTAAGACAAAGAAAACAGTGAATAATATTAAATAACACCTGTTCGACATCCCAGTTTCATTTGCAACACTACAACAGGTGTAATGATTTCCATCCAGATGGTAGCAAAAACCATCCATCATTATCCAATAAGTGTCCTTAAAGAGGACAGAAAGGAGTCGGGGGCGTGGCCAAGACGTGAAGCAGGGAAGACGTGTTTCAGAGGAGCTCCGTCCTAAAGATCCCCAATACAGGGTGAAAAGGGTCCAAAAAAACCCGATCTTCTCCCCCCGAACTGATTTTACTACTGGGGGAAGACCCCCTCTAAACGTGGAGGGCTCCATATGGGCTGGAAAATAGTCGGAGTAGAGCCCAGAGGCAAAATAACGGTCCCCGGAGGCTTCCCTGGCAGGCCGCCAAAAATCTAAGATGGCTGCCGTGACTGAATAAGAACAGCAAGTAAAACCTCTCAAAGTAGTGAAGCAAAGCAGCCGGAGGCAGTTGGAGGGACATTTATATCTACTATATAACTACTATAACTACCAGGTAAAAAAGTGGTACCTGCCGAATAAAAATCCCAAAAGGTCACCTCCCGGCGTCCACACTGTAAGGGGGAGGACTGAGGCTGCTGGTGGGGCCTGCGGTGGTGGCGCGGGGCTCCAGTGCGGCTGAAGGCTAACGAAAATGGCCGCCATGGCGCTGTAGCAGCACGCCGTGCTTTCCTCTCCCGGCCGGCAGTAAACCCGAACAGCGCGCCTTCCCGCTATCCCCCCCTGCCTCCCTGTGCTGCCTTCCACCTGCCTGCACCGTCGCTGCGAGGAGAGGGGCTGAGAACAGCTGCTGCCTGGATCGGAGCTGTCTGGCTCCTTGCGTTTCAGCCTGCGTGTCGGCAAAATCCAAGATGGCCGCCGCAGGTTGGATTTAAAGGCACATCTCCCCCCAGTAACATAAATAAATAAATAAACACCACAACATAGAAAATCCGCCTAATCCTAGCCCAGGGGCTGCTGAGGCAGGAGAATAATAAAACAAAAGCAGTTACACATGCCCCGGCCACTAGGCAATGTCCGTATAACCCCTGAAAACCCAAGCATAGATGCAATAAAGTGGCTCGCATACAGAGGAGCAACACAGCAGACACTGACACGGTTAAATGACTTTGCCTCATTAAAAATGTTCTAAAGAGGGGGCGTGTCCAGGACGCCAACAGGAATGGCACAGGAGCTCCGTGGACCCTGATAACCAAACCTAGCTAAAAGCGCCTTTCCCCCCAACCCCCAGACCCCCAAAATCCCAGTAACTGCTGCCGGAACAAGCAGGGATGAGTTCCAAGCAAAAAACACAACCCGCACAAGGGGTTACGAAGTTCTTCTCCCCCTCACAGAAACATGCTGAGGGGGCCGGCAAATCACACGATGGCGCCGGCACCTCAAACACACGAGGCACAAGGCCACAGGCCCAGGATCGCGATCAAGGAGAGGACTCGCCTAACCCTGAAGCTACCCTTACCCAAGGCATGATGAAAAACATGCTGGATAGCCTGCACGTGTCCATCCAGAGCGATCTGCGAGCAGCGGTAACGGAACTGCGCCAAGAAATCACTGGCCTAACCGAACGCACGACCGCTCTGGAAGTAAAAATGGGGGAAACACACCAGGCACAATCGGTCGCAGAGAACGAGATATTCAGGCTGGGACGGGAGATAAACACTCTAAAAGACACTCTGGAGGATCACGAAAATCGTGATAGGAGGCAGAATATCAGGCTAAGAGGCATCCCTGAGTCTGTCCTCCCCGGCCAGCTGCAGGCATATCTCACTGACCTGTTCACATCTCTCTGCGCCGATCTGGAAGTAAAAGACCTGGAGATGGACCGGGCCCACCGCACCTTAGGACCGCGTTCAGACGACCCAAACAGGACAAGAGACGTCATAGCACGTCTCCACCGGTACACGGTCAAAGAAAAGATCATGCAGGCCAGCAGAGCAAAAGAGCCTATAACATTCAGGGACGACCATCTCCAGGTCTATAATGACCTGTCAAAGATAACGGTAGACAAGCGACGAGACCTCCAACCACTAACCAGACTAATGCGGGACCAAGGGATTAAATATAAGTGGGGCTTCCCGTTTAAACTGATCGTGAACCGAAACGGGAAGTTCCTCACAATCAGGCACCCCACAGAGATGACCCGCCTAGCCAAAGCTGTGGGCCTCGACCCCCCCCCGGCGTGGGACTCAGACACATCCGAGACCCAGAGCAGGGACGCTGACGGTCCCACTGTGAGAGCATCGCAGCGCCTGGCAGGCCAACGGCTGCAGCAGAGATAAAAAGCTCAGGACTTACCTTTGTTCCCTTGTTCCCAGTTGTAAGTTCAGCCCTAATCAGACCCTACCCTGCAGTGCGGGCGACAGAGGCCCCGGAGACCCGAAGCCAGACGGACGGAATGGACATACGACCCCAAAGCACCAAACGCCCTTGAAGCAAGCTGTGCGGCCATCTTTGGAAGGATCCATCGGCTCCTGGGGGAGCAACAGAGGAGAGGCAGATGAAAGATGGCCGCCGACGCAGCCGGGATCCCCCCGGCTCCCCGGATCAGCTACCGGGCCCGGTCCTCGGGGTGGGGGGGTTTCGGTGGGCGTGTGGGGGGGGGGGAGGCTGGAGGGGGTTGCGCCTGTCCCCCCCCGTGTTGCGTCCCCACTTGGCCACTTCCCGGATCCCCCTCCTGCCCATGGGGGGGGGGGGGGAGTCCCTGGAGGCCTAAGGACGGAGGCCGCGGAGCTGTTGCCCGCGGAGGTAAAAGGCCGAAAGGCGGAGACTGAGAACTGATCCCCCCCGCAATCGTGAGTACAGCGCCCCACAAGCCCCGAAACCAGAGCTCTTAAAGAGACAGGCGCCTGGCATGGTTTGACAGACCCCCACGGCCAATGAGCTGAGGGCCTATTCTGATCACACTGGCGGCCTACCTGCCACTAAACCAGAGCACAGACATGTCTAGCACAACAACTGCTACCGGAGCTAGCCCCCCCTTGTGTTCCCGTGCTCCCCCCCATGTCCCTACTCCCTCCCCCTCCTCCCCCCCCCCCCCCTTTTCCCCTCATACCCAATAAGAAACTGTATTCGATAGGGAGCCTACCTAAGGTGTTAGGCTGGGGGACGCCGGGGCTGGCCTGGGAGCCGCAGCGGGGCCCACCCCTTACGGCAAAGCACACAAAATGACAGGTTAAGACTCGCTGTATGTGGAAGATCTATCAAAATGTAACAAGCATGTATACCACTCTGCCTACCTCACAGTGTATAAGGAGGGAGAGGCTATATTAAAGAAGATGCAGGCACCCCCTCCCCACCTATCCCCCCCCCTCCCCTCTCCCCTACTCCCCACCCCCCTCCCCTCTCCCCCCTCCTCCCCCTCCCTTCCCCCCGGCACCTCCCCCCCCCCCAACCCCCCCCTTACCTGAAGAAGATGCATGTACCTCTGCCAATTACCAACTCCTCCCTCGAGCTGGCCTGAATCGAAGTCCAGATTATACACAATGTTGTAAACATGCGACACAAAAGCCTAAGAGAGGGGACGCGGCCCCCAAAAAGCAGCGAGAAAAGAATCCCCCCCCTTTCTCCCCCCCCTTCTCCTCCCCCCCACCCCCTTCTCCCCCACCCCCTGCCCCCCCTCTCCTCCCCCCCCTCCCTGCCCCACCCTTCTCCTCCCTCCCCCTTCCGCCCCCCCCACCCTCCCTCCCCCTTCCGCCCCCCCCACCCTCCCTCCCCCTTCCGCCCGAGGCCCCCCTTACCACCTCACCTACTTCTCCAGCCTGTCCTGACGAAAGGCCTATAAGAAAACAACACGACCTAACCAGAGGGCCCAAGCCACATCAAGCCATCGATAGAGTGTCCACCTAGGAGGTCACAAGGTTGACAGAGAAGGAGATGGGTAATAGATACGACCCCTGGGGGGGCAATAGAGAGTGAACAATGAGAAGCCTCCAAGGCGGAGCATGAAACCGAACAGAAGGGAGCGTCCCTATTTGACCCGCACGGGTGGCGCGCGACCTCCCCCCGTCCCTCCCCACTTCCCCCCCCCCCTACCCACCTCTCCTCCCCATTTCCCCCTCCCCTCCTCCCTCCACTGCCCACCCTCCCTCACCATTCTGTCCCTCCCCTCCCTCCCACCACCTCCCCCCCTCCCTCCCTCCCACCTCCCCTGCCCCCTCCCTCCCCCCCTTCCCCGAGCCCGCCCTTCCCCCACCCCACCGCACGCGACTCACAAGGTAGCCTAAGCACTCCGAGAAGGAAACACGAGGGCTGGCAACAGAGCTTAAAGAGGGAGGCAAGAAAGCCTGCTCTACCTAACGCCCAAGGGCGACACTGACCGAGTGCCCCTGGCGAGGGCCCCGTCCTGCGAGCTCGCAGGAACAAAATAGCTCGTCACTGCATGATAGGGAAATGAAAATGTTATACATTAATGGTTGTTACAGTGTTTAAGATACCCAAGGGTATTGAAATGGTTCAGTATGGTTGTTTATTTCAGAGCCCAACATTGAGGACCAATGTCACAAGGTTCCTGAACAAGGTTTACCCATCCCTCCCACACGTCTTTAGTCCCCCTGAGGACTTTTCCACTCCCCCCCCCCTCCCTCCCCTATCAACCCTGTCCCCGCTCAAAGTTTTATAGGATAGATCGTAGAATTAGAACAAAAGGGTTGAGAGGGGCAAGGCGCATCACGTCAGCAACAAAAGGTCCGGACCACCCTGTTGCGCACAAGCCACTGTTGCACCGGACCCACCCCAGTAGGGCACGTATTGCCCAAAATGCCGGTCACATTGAGACCTGGCAGCAACATGTTGGGACCCGACAGGGCCCAAATTCTATCTCTTCTTTATCTGCTGGCTCTGTCCCAGCAGATCTATCCCCCTCCCCCCCTCTCCCCCCTCACCCCTCCCCCCTCCTTGACAGGCCTTGCCCACCCTCCAAACGAAGTCTAAAGAGCCCCCACCCCGCCCCTAGGGAAAACAAAAAACTAACTACGACAAACCCCCAACAACCACATGCAAGACCCCTCCCAGTGGGAAGGAGGAGGTCCCAAGACCCCACACAGCAAAAAACAAACAACCCACAATGACGACCACGGCCCCCATTAAGGTTCGGTCATTGAACGTCAAAGGGTTACAAAATAATAGAAAGCGCAGACTAGCCTTACAGGACTTAAAAAAATCAGGAGGAGACATCATATTCCTGCAGGAGACCCACTTCACATCACAAGACCCCCCAAATTTATTCAAAAAAGTGTTCCCAACATGCTTTTTTGCATCATTTAGTAGTAAGAAGAGGGGTGTAGCTGTCCTAATCAGGCAGGGCACCCCATTTAATCATACCAAAACGACAGAGGACCCAGAGGGTAGATTCCTAGTGGTATATGGCTCTTTAGCGGGCTCGGCTATTGCTCTGATCAATGTATACGCACCAAACGAGAACCAAACGGAATTCTTACAATCAGTTCTCGAGGGCGTTGACCCAGGATATCTGTCGTCGATGATAGTGGGAGGAGACCTAAACATGGTCTTAAATCCCACCGAGGACAGATCAACTACAAAGGGTCCCCCCCGTACAACCCACTCCCAAATCACAGGGAAAAGGTTCAGGGATATCCTAAGCGAGTTCTCCCTAGTAGATACTTGGAGATCCCAACATCAGGGCCAGCGAGACTACACCTTTTACTCAGCACCCCACCAGACCTACTCCCGGATTGACTACTTCTTGGTCACCAAAAACGTGATGGCGGCAACCATTGAATCAGACATTGGCTCAATCACGTGGTCCGACCATGCCCCAATCACCCTGACGCTCTCAATACCCTTTGAGAAAACAACAAATTACTCTTGGAGACTGAACGATTCCCTATTAAACCATCCCGAAATAGAGAGGGAAATAAGAACCTCACTTAAGGACTACTGCACCGACACACTTTATTCGAGCAAATGCCCAGTTTGTACCTGGCAGATACCTGGAATGAGCCACCCCTCACCTCTGACAAGCCCCGTTGTGTTTGCCTTCCCAGCCTGGGTTCATGCCTGGCTGACGGGCGGCTGATCTGTTAAATTGTAATGATTAGGATTTAATAGGCTGCAATGCTTCGTGTGTCTACCAGATGGCATAAATTAATGAATTGTAATGCAGTATATATATATATATACTGTGCAGTATTGCAGCCAGTGGGAATAAAATGCTTCAATCCCTGCCTAGAAAATACCTCAATGCACTCGGGCAGAAAACAGTCACAAACCTCAATACACCCGGGTATACCCGAATTCGTGGGACTAGCCGAGCTCGAATAAAGTGTGTCGCCAGTGTATTTCCTTCTCAACACAGGAACAGTCTCCTCTCCAGCAATCCTGTGGGAAGCCCATAAGGCAGCTATCAGAGGGAAATTCATTTCCATCGGATCCCACAGGAAAAAAGCCCGCCAAACCCTAATCAAGGAACTAACGGACAATATTAAAACAATAGAACAGGCCCACAAAACCAACCCCTCGAAAAAACTATACAAAACTTTATTAACAGCCAGAGCAAAACTTAAGCAAACTCAGCTGGAGGATGTTGAAAAGGCCCTCAAATGGACCAATCAAGAATACTATGATAAGGGTAACAAGGCCGACAGGCTCTTGGCCAGCAAATTAAGAGGGGTACAAAAAAGATCACAAATAACGGCGATCAAGAGTAGGTCTGGTGAGATTCAGTATAGCGATAACAAAATCGCAACAGAATTTACAAATTATTATACCGCTCTTTATAACTTAAGAGCCAAAAATGGGCGACCGGAGCCAATAGCTCCAGAACTCATTAAGCAATATCTAGACAAATGCCACCTCCCCACACTAACAGAGGAGGAAAACACAGTCCTCAATTCCAAGATTACAAAAGAGGAACTGGAAGAGGCGGTCAAAACGCTGAAGGTCACAAAGTCTCCTGGCCCTGACGGGTTCACCAACGTCTATTACAAAAGGTTCTTGCCCATTCTTTCCACGCATCTCCTAAACACCTTTAACCACTTTATGGAAGGGAACCAAATCCCTCAATCAATGTCTCTCGCCAATCTAGCTATAATACATAAGGAAGGTAGAGACCCGATGCAATGTGGAAGCTATCGCCCAATCTCCCTACTCAACTGTGATCTCAAATTGTATAGTAAAATATTAGCAAATCGATTGAACCCCATCTTACCGAGATTAATCAACATAGACCAAGTAGGATTTGTCGCAGGCAGACAAGCCTCAGACAATACTCGGAAGATAATCGATATTATCGATCATGTCCACCTCACAGGGACCAAAGCACTACTGTTAAGCCTGGACGCAGAGAAGGCGTTCGATAGAATAAACTGGCAATTCCTGGACCAAACTATGCGTAAATTCGGCTTCAAAGACGCATATCTAGAGGGGGTCCGTAGATTATATCAAAACCCGTCAGCAACAATAAAATTACCAGGGGGCAATAACCAGAGATTCGAGATTACCAACGGAACTCGACAGGGATGCCCCCTATCTCCTCTCCTTTTTGCACTTACAATAGAGCCACTGGCCTCGGCTATAAGACTCAATAGAGACATCCAGGGAATAGAAATTGGAGACAGGCAGCACAAAATATCCCTATTCGCAGACGATGTCATCCTAACCCTTACCAATCCTCAAATCTCCCTCCCCAATCTACAAAAAGAACTCCGAGACTTTGGAAAAATCTCGGGATATAAAATAAATACTGATAAGTCAGAAGCCCTGAATCTAAGCCTGCCAGAGCCAGAGGTGCAACTCCTCAAACTAAATTTTAACTACCGTTGGAGCTCCTCTTGTATCAAATATTTGGGAGTCAAGATATCGAGGACCTACCAAACATTGTACCAGCATAACTATCCGGCGTTGTTCCAAAAAATAAAGCAAGACCTAGGGAAATGGGGAGGATACCAAATATCATGGATCGGGAGGATGATCTCAGTTAAAATGAATATTCTCCCTAGATTGTTATACTATTTCCAGACCCTCCCGGTCCACATCCCTGGCTCAGAATTGAAAAACATCCAAAAAATAATCTTCCAATTCATTTGGCAGGGTAAAAAACCCAGAGTCCCGAGAACAGTCCTCCTGGCTCCAAGGAGGAGAGGAGGAATGGGTGTCCCGGACATCACAAAGTACTACCTAGCCGCCCAATTGCGACAGGTGGTAGTCTGGAACGCGAGCCCACACCAATATGGCTGGCTAGACATAGAGACACAATATGCCGGGACGCCTTCACTGCCGGCCTGCCTTTGGTCACTGAGTAGAGAGGACATGCAGAATAGCAAATTCAAATTAGGCCCGATGAGACACACCTGGGAGACCTGGGCGAAATGCAAACTCAAATTTAAGCTCACCACACCCCAATCTCAACTAATACAAATTCACGAAAATCCAAAATTTCCTCCTGGATGTGAGCCCAGGCAATTCGACCAATTCAAAACCAAAAACATCAGGGCGGTAGCCGACCTCCTGAGCTTTGGGAAGTTCCTGAGCTATCAAAATCTTCAAACCAGATATGAAATGGTAGGATTAAATGTTTTTAAGTACCTACAAATTCGGCACTTTATCCAAACATTGTCCCCAACGTTGGAATTTCCCCCTCTCACAGGATTTGAGCGGCTATGCAGAGAAGCAGGCCACCAACGAGGTCTAATAACACAAATTTGTATAGAACTGGAAAGGGCCACAGATCCCCCCCACTCATGATTATATGCAGCATTGGGCTGCAGAATTGGATATAGTTATAGACCGAGAGGACTGGGAAAGTATTTGGGAAAATGCTCCAGGAACTTCCATATGTACTACAATCAAAGAAAATATATATAAAATACTGTTCCGCTGGTATCTTACTCCAGTTAGAATAAATCAAATCTACCCACTGGCATCCGACCTTTGTTGGAGAGGCTGCGGTCAAAAGGGGGACATGGCCCACATATGGTGGTCATGTCCGGAAATTCAGAAATTCTGGGAAACAACACAAAAATTAATAGAGGAGGTCACAGACCTCACAATACCTATTGACCCGCTGACCTACTTGTTGGCCAGGCCCTTAGACTACCTGGACCGGCCAACGAGAAAATTAGTCTCCTTCATCCTAACGGCGGCTAGATGTGCGGTGGCTGCGGCCTGGAAGAAGGTGTCTCCTCCCTCAAAACAAATAATAATACAAAGAGTACAAACAGTAAAGGACATGGAAAGACTGTCAGCCTTCCTGAAAAGGTCTTCCTTCACATTTAATAAAATCTGGGACCCATGGGAAACCCATATGACTCTGTTATGCCGAACTCACCCATAATAACCCAGAAGTAGATAAAATGCCACGACACAGCCAAGAGCCGACAAGGAGTAGGAGAGTAAGACCTGTCTTGGTCGTACCCCTTCCCCCCCCCCCTCCCCTCCCCTCCCCATCCCCTTTTTCTGTTTCTACACTCACGCCGCCCCGATGGACCAACTAAGGCCAGGGGGGACGTTGAGCCTTTCTTCTTTCCCTTCAGTTAAAAAAAAAGAAAAAAGATGTATTAGGCCCATACTCTGCATTACTGTATTGTCAACACTCTGTAAAAATATGATTGCCTAATAAAAAAAAAATTAAAAAAAAAAAAAAAAAAAAAAGAGGACAGAAAGAGCAAGAGAGATAGAGGGGGGTTTTGGGGGGCAGTGAGAGAGTGGTAGGGGAAGGATACTGGATCCCGCTTGGTCGCCCAGAATTATCACAGATAATTTTGTTTTTAGATCAACTCCGATCACCGACTCAGCCATGGGTCCCATGTTTTATAGAATTCATCGGTTGACTGCTTCAAAAAGGGGGTCAGTTTCTTCATCAGCATCACCTCATTTATCTTTCTCTCAACAGTTTGTCTAGAGGGGGGAGATATCTTCTTCCAGGAGGCCGCCACAGCGCATCTAGCTGTTGTCAGAATAAGTTATATCAGCCTTCTTATTGGGCAGCCAATATCTTCAACTGGTTTAGCCAAAAAAATAGTCAGTGGGTCCATAGAAATGGACACATCCGTTCTTTCTTTTTTTAATAGATTGGATAATGATCCAATATTTCTATTGCCGGACAAGTCCACCAAATGTGGACCATATCGCTTCTCTGCCCACAACCCCTCCAGCACAGATCAGACACCACAGGGTAGATTTGCTTCAGCCGCCAAGGCGTGAGGTTACCAATGAATAAAATTTTATATATATTTTCTTTAGTTGCTGTGCATATGGAAGTTTTTGCAGCAAACTCCCATATATCCTCCCAATCATCCCTTTCAATTTCTATTTTCAAATCCGCTGCCCATTTGAGCATGCAGTCATGATCATGTGAATTGACCAAGGCCTCCAAACTGGCTTATATTCTAGTTATCAAACCTTTTTGGTTACTACCTCTCCTACATAGTGCTTCAAAACTTGTGAAGGGAGTGAATTCTAATTTTGGGGACATTTTTGGAAAAAAATTCTGATCTGTAGATATTTAAACATACTAAGGTCTGGTGCCTCATACCTAGTTAGGAACTCTTGGAAACTAGAAAGTTTTCCTTTATGCACTAGGTCGGCAACTACTCTAATATGTTTAGCTTTAATTTGGTCGAATTGTTTATAATCACAGCCTGGGGGGTAATTGGGATTATTAAAAAGCGGAGTGAGTTGCGAAACGGGAGACACAAGATTAAATTTGCCCTTAGACAGAGACCCCGCCCCCAGAGTGAGACGGATGGCAGCTTAAGCCTTGAGCTCCATCCCTCATCCCCGACAATACACTCATAAAGCAAGCAAAACGAACCTTTATCACCCCTAACTACTTTCACAATACCATTAAAACATTAGAGATGGCACCGATGCAGGCAAAAAAGAAGGAGACCTCCGCAAATTTCTGGGCCGATCGAACTCACGGAGCGTGGCAGCAACAATGGCGCCGGATTCAAATGCAGGATCAGAGTCAGAACGCGATGAAGACACAGCGGAGGGACCGGAGCAATTACCTGTCCGCCGCTGTGATTTTGAGAGGTTGTATAGAGACATGAAAGCCCTTATACACCTGGAAATGCAGGACTTAAAAAAGGAGGTGCAGGGGCTCGGTGAGCGCACCGGATCCCTGGAAGAGAAAGTCAGCACCAATACAAAACTGATTAAAAAAGCTGACAAACGATCCACATACTTACAAGCACAAATTTCGGAATTGGCTGACAGACAGGAAGATGCGGAGAACAGGGACCACAGGAATAACATTAGGGTACGGGGGATCCCTGAAACCGTCACCAATGTGGAGGATTTCATCTCAAGATGTATGGCGGAGTTACTCCCTGACTACCCACCCAATGAAAGAATAATAGATCGCTGCCATCTTGCCCAAAGAAGCAAACCAGCAGCAACAGAGCAGCCGAGATATGTAATAGCCCGGCTGCACCATTATCGCACCAGAGATGCTATCCTACAGAAGGCCAGAGTGGCAGAAGCCTGCAGATTCGAGGAGATCACAATGCAACTCTTCCAAGATCTCTCACCGCTTACCCTGGCCAGGAGAAGGAAACTCCAGCCCATCACCCGCACACTGAGGGACAGAGCCATCAGATATAGGTGGACCTTTCCGTTTGGCCTGCTGATCATCCGCAACGGAAGGGCCATCTCCATGAAGGAGATAGAAGAGGGAGCTGAGTTCCTACAAAAACTAGGGATCAAGGAGAACTCACCCACGAGCCCTAGAGGAGAAAAGCCCAGAGAAACGGATTGGCAAGTGGTGGGGGCTGTGGGCGAAAGCCGGGAAGCTCTCACATGAGCTCGCTTAAAGTCTCGTATCTTGAAGTTACCTCATGGTTAGAGGCTAGTTAGTAAAGTTATATGTTGCTCCTGAACTGTCTCCCCCCTTGATTAACCCCGAGTGTGACGAACAAGGAGTTGGCTGCTTACGTGGCTATAGCCGGACTCAACACTACATGTTATGGGACCCTGCAACCCTCCAAGGCATTCCTGCAAGAAACACCAACTAAAAAGTGAAAAATCGTACCTGCATACATCATGGCGGCGGGCGGTGGAACGCAAGCTGCCCATCATGGCGGAAGAGCTCGATGGAGTCCACGAGGCGGCTTCACGGAAGTGCTGCAAGTTTCGGCGAGAGAGCTAGGGGAGTGGCGACCTTCCTCGAGGGCTTTAGGTGAGAAAATGGCGTCCCCCGGAACAGCGTCACCGGATGTGTGCTGGGCGCCATCTTGGAGGAGGCAAAAGAGAGATTACCGCTGACGTCATCTCAGAGCGCTGAACACCATCTAGTCTCGCGAGAAGAGACTGACTCATAAACCGGGTAAGGAAGAGGATAAAGTACCAGGAATGCAGCAGAGGGACAACTCTCTACCTGATGGCGGAGGAAGAAGAGAAGGCGTGGACTACATCCTACAGCGATCCGGAAGGAGGGCCCACAAACCACCACACCACCACGTTGCAAGCAAGCAAGGCCCATCATGCAAGCAGCGGAGTAGCGGAGATAATAAACACTGTCCCCAGGCAAATGTAGCTGTGTGCCCATTCATTCCCCTAGGGCCCCCCACCCAAAGACACGATACCAAATTGTGGGTGTTGGGAGGGTCATAAAGCCACACTAGCTTATTAAAGTGGCAGTCCCCCTTGAAAAAAAAAAAGGGGGGGGGAAGAAATAAAGGGGGGGGGGGGGGGGGGGGGAATAAAAACAAATATATAAAAAAAAGACTCGGTTCCGAGAGGGGGGGGGGGGGGAGTTGCAGTATCTCAGTTAAACTGCCAAAAGAAGGGTTCTGTTTTTCCGTTTCTTCATTTATCTATATTATCTATAATGAAGATTAATCACCTAATATTGTCGGGGGGAGGGTGGAGTGCCCTCCAGTCTCAACGAGGGCATGAGCCTCCACATGGGCGCGTCGGGTAACTCCGTCCGGCGGCCCATGAAAGTCCTCACTGAACCAGCAACGAGGAGCAGTAGAGGGGGATGGAGGTCCATCCCGGACTACGCTCGTGCTGTACGTTTAGGAGAGGCAGAGAAGGCACTTGGGGAGGACTGGTCTCGCCCTATTGCCGGATGTGCTAATTTTGTGTTTTTATGTTTCGTTACATGTGTTTATCTGTTCCCCCAGTGTACTTTCCCTTGTTCATCCCGGCTGCAGTCCGAATCCTCGGAAAGAAATAGAAGATTCTCGACGCTGACACCATGGGCTCGGACGGTTGATTACAAACAAGTAAAGGTTTGGAAATACACTCATGAGTAAAGAGATCACTATTATTTCACACAATGTGAAAGGCTTTAACAGTCCAGGGAAGCGCAGTCTAGCTATGGCGGACTATAAGAAAACAGACCCTGACGTAATTCTATTACAAGAAACACACTTTTCGAAATCCAGTTCCCCGAAATATATTGACTATAGGTTTAGGAATTGGTTCTCAGCTTCATCCAACAAAAAAAAAAGAGGAGTAGCCATTCTACTACATAACCGTTTGCCCTTTGCGATTAAGACCATTAAGAAAGACAACAACGGCCGATTTCTGATTATAAGCGGCGAAATAAGAGGTCAGCCGATCACATTGGCAAACGTTTATGCTCCAAGTGAAGGCACAGAGGCTTTCCTGGAAAGGTTCTTCTCCATCCTCCAGAGGATGGCACAGGGATGCGTAATACTAGGGGGCGACTTTAATCAGACACTAGATCCAGTAATGGATAGATGCACCCCGAGCGGTAAAGCTAACTCAAAGATTAGACAAACCTGGAATAGAGGGCTGAGAACTAATAATCTTTTAGATATATGGCGGGAACAGCACCGCCAGGACAAAGGATTTACATTTTACTCCCACCCGCATGACAGATATAGTAGGATAGACTACCTCTTTGTATCCAGTAGAATGGTTTCACAGATCTCCCACTCGGGCATCCACGATATTTCGTGGTCAGATCATGCGCCGATAGAGCTGCGGTGCTCCGATTTTATTCTGGACAGACCAGGAGCGAACTGGAAACTTAACGAAGTTTTACTAAAAATCCCCGAAATTGCACAAAATGTGGGGGATAGAATCAGGGAATATTTCCAGGAGAATATGGGAAGTGTAACTTCGCAGGCTACGCTATGGGAAGCCCATAAGGCGACTCTGAGTGGAGAGCTCATAAGGATTGCAAGCAGGCGAAAGAGGGAGAAGGACAAAAAAATCAATCTAGTTACAGAAGGAATTTGCAGTCCTCTCAGCTCGACATAAAAATAACAAAGATGCAATGACCCTTAAGGAGTTGCTAGACACCAAAACCAAACTTAATATCTTGCTGACCTCCCGTGCTGAAAAGGAGCTGACATGGTCTAAGCGGAAATTTTTGGAGAAAGCAAACAGGCCAGATACCCTACTTGCCAACAAATTACGAGACAAAAACCACGTCTCCCAAATTCAGATAATTCGAACAGAACAGGGGGATCTGACCTCTGACCCCAAAAAAATAGTTTATGAATTTAAAACATTATGAAACCCTATATGATGGGGCAAAGGTGGCACACACGCCAACCACAAAAGCACGACTAAAGACGTTCTTAACAGAGGCTCAATTGCCTAAAGTGACCAGAGAGGAGAGGGACGCACTACAGGCAGACTTTACTATCGAGGAACTCCTAGAGGTAATGAAGATTTTAAAAGCAGCCAAGGCCCCAGGCCCAGATGGCTTTTCCAATCTCTATTATAAGAAATTTCGCAAAATATTAGCTCCTCATCTACTAAAACTGTGTAATTCTTTACTGGATGGTGCCCCCATCCCGAGCTCGATGCTCCAGGCGTCTATCTCAGTAATCCACAAACAAGGAAAAGACCCAGCAGACTGTAAAAGCTATAGGCCCATC
Organism: Ascaphus truei; assembly: GCF_040206685.1. Classification (NCBI taxonomy): domain Eukaryota; kingdom Metazoa; phylum Chordata; class Amphibia; order Anura; family Ascaphidae; genus Ascaphus; species Ascaphus truei. The sequence goes on along the minus strand of NC_134483.1, from coordinate 303,274,143 downwards.
TCTTTAATAAACTCTGATACAAAAATCTTTTCCAAACTTTTAGCTAACCGCCTTAACCAGGTGTTGTCCAAGTTGGTCCATCCTGATCAAGTGGGGTTCATATGTGGTCGACAAGCAGCTGATAACACCAGACGGATTATAGATTTGATTGATCTGGCGCAAAAAAAACATATCCCGTCTATGGTGCTTAGTTTAGATGCAGAAAAAGCATTCGACAGAATTGATTGGCCCTACTTGAGGGAGACGCTGGGAGCGTTCGGCTTGGGTGGGAGAATGATAGAGGCAATTCTCACTCTGTATCGGGGACCGACGGCGAAGGTCAGGCACCAGGGCTTCCCCTCGGATGAATTCCTGATTAAGAGCGGCACCAGGCAAGGCTGTCCTCTGTCACCCCTTCTCTGCGCTATGCATCGAACCCCTAGCGGCGCACATCCGCCTCAGCCCGAATATAGCAGGAATCCAAATTAGTGACCAGCCACATAAGGTGGCCCTGTACGCTGATGACGTGATACTCACGTTATCACAGCCCCTCACCTCTCTGCCGAACGTCTTTCAATTGCTAGGGGAATTTAATGCGATACCTGGGTTCAAAATTAACCAGGCAAAATCAGAAGCCCTAAATATCAACTTACCTAAGGCCACCGAGAAACTGATCACGGTGAACTTTGAATTCAAATGGCAAATCTCCTCCATAAAATATTTAGGGATAAATATCACGAAGCAATCAGGCACCCTTTATAAGGCGAATTACCCCAGACTAATACGGACACTGAAGAAAGATCTACGGAAATGGGCAGGGTACAACATATCCTGGATTGGCAGGATTCAGTCTCTAAAAATGAATCTCCTTCCCAGAATTCTGTACCTATTTCAGACTCTTCCGGTCCCTATAATCAGGGAAGAGATCCTTCGGTTACAGTCCGCAATAATGAAGTTTGTCTGGGGTAATAAAACCCCCCGCATCAAAACTAGCACACTATTTCGGCCCACAACAAGAGGAGGATTAGCGGTACCTTGTCTGTTATCATACTTCAGAGCGGCCCAATTGACCCAAATTATCTAGTGGCACACCCACCCTAGTCGGAGGCGATGGGCGGAACTGGAGGCGGCCTGCTGTGCCCCGGTGGCATTGCAGGACCTGATCTGGCTCCCAAATAAGGTTCGCAAGGACTTCAAACACCCGCTCCCCGCGATTGCCAGCTCTTTGGCAGTATGGGACAAAAGCAAATATAAGCACGTATTAATGAGACAACACTCCTTGATGACCCCAATTTTGGGAAACCCTGATTTTGCTCCGGGCCTGCAGAAGAAAGATTTCACTATATGGACACAGAAGGGCTACACTCGCCTTTTACACCTGGAGGGTAGAATATCTATCAAACCGTTTGAGCAAATTAAGTCTGAAAAATCAGTTCCAAATTCAGAATTTTTTAGATACCTCCAGCTAAGAGCTTTCTATGATAAATTTCCCATTCGAGCTCAACGCACTAATTTTGAACAGCTCTGTTCTACTGGAACAGGAACCAAGGGACTTATCTCTACGATGTACAGAGCGGTAGTCTGTCCGACTCCTGACGCCGACGTGACACTAAAATATAAGAATAGATGGGAAAGAGATCTGGGGGACACACTAGAGGACGAGGACTGGGACTATATTGTCTTGGCGGCAGCTAAGAGCTCAATCTGCACGACATTGAAGGAGAACGCGTTTAAGGTCCTGATGAGGTGGTATTTGACCCCATTACGATTATCAAAGTTTGTCTGGGGCTACCCTCCATTGTGCCCTAAACAATGTGGGGAGCAGGCAGACTTGCTGCACATGCTGTGGGGGAAGATATCAGAAATTGGCTCCAGAGAATTCTCAATTGTGCGATCCCTTTGGACCCCTGGTTGTTTCTGCTGGCCAGACGCACCCCGGGGTTAAACAGGTCGGAGCACAAATTAATTGCACATTTTGCAACTGCCCTGAGGTGCGAAATCGCAGCATTGTGGAAGCAGCCCGAATTACCAAATATCCCAAAAATCAGAAATAGAATTTGGCATGTTTGCTGGATGGAACAGTTAACGAGTCTGGTTAACGACACCGGCACAAACTTTCTAAAAGTCTGGGCTCCATGGTTAGCCCTGAACGATATCCCAGGGGTCAATGCCTTCAATATACTGCTTTAATAGATCTAGACACGTTCTCCTTGGATGAGTGTGGCTGACGGGGAGACAGAATACAGACAGCAGAGAGGTACAACTAAATTTGGTAGTAGAGTGAGTGAGCAGGGTTAAGTGTACACATCCGCGGACGTACGCAAACATTAAGATAGAAGCTAGCCCGAGATCTGACGGACCTGAAGTCTCCAAAAAGAGCCCAGATGATTCGGAGCCTTTCTGTGGCAGCAATCTCCAAAACGAGCCTAGATGATTCGGAGCCTTTCTGTGGCAGCCTCACCCCTCCCCCCCCCCCTTTCTATAATCACAGCCTGGGGGGAAATTGGGATTATTAAAAAGCAGAGTGAGTTGCGAAACGGGAGACACAAGATTAAATTTGCCCTTAGACTTGCTCCAAATCTCCCAGGTAAATCTTGTCGGATCTAGCTCAAACATTTTGGCGTACACCTCCTTATCTAGTGCCCATAGGGACACTGGCAGAGAAGACGTTCTAGCATATTGGGATTCTATGGCTAACGAACAATATTGTGTTGGATCAGCGTTCCACATCACCACCTGCCTTAGTTGGGCAGCTTGGTAGTATTTCGAGATATCTGGGACACCCAAACCTCCTCTTGTCTTTAAAGCCATCATCACCGATCTAGCTATTCTAGGCCTTTTACCTTGCCAAATAAAATTAAATATTCTATTTGGGAAATTTTTCAGTTCGGATCCCGGTATCCGGACTGGGAGAGTCTGGAAATGATATAATAACCTAGGGAGTATATTCATCTTGACTGATACTATTCTCCCAATCCATGACACCTGATATCCTTCCCACTTTGCCAGATCCCTTTTAATCTTATCAAACAATGGTGGATAGTTGCCTTGATATAGGGAGTGGTAGTTCCTAGACACATTTACTCCCAGATATTTAATATGTGAGGAACTCCATCTGTAGCTGAAATTCAGTTTTGGTAATTTTATCTCTGGATCTGAAAGATTCAGATTAAAAGACTGTGACTTGTCGCTGTTCATTTTATATCCAGAGATTTTTCCAAAGTCTGATAGCGCCTTTTGGAGGTTGGGTAAAGAAGTCTGAGGGCTTGCTAAAGTCAGAATAATATCGTCTGCGAATAATGAGATTTTATCATTTGTTTTCCCAATCACTATATACCATGTATATTACTATTTGCTCTTATTTTAGCAGCCAATGGCTCAATCGTTAGAGCGAAGAGAGGAGGAGATAATGGGTACCCTTGTCTCGTACCATTTAAAAAAAAAAAAATTTCCCCAAACATTTTTATTAGGCATAATCATCTTTACAGACATTGGTTTTACATTATCAGTGTTGGCCTAATACAGTTGTATTTTCCTTGTTCATGTGGTTTTACATTATCAGTGTTGGCCTAATACAGTTGTATTTTCCTTGTTCATGTGGGGGGAGAGAGAAAGAAAGGAAAGATCCCCTAAGGCCACGTCATGGTCTCTGGGGTGTGGAAAAAGAAAGAGAGGAGGGGGGGGGGGAGAGAGGGAGTCATTCCACCCTCGTCCGGCAGGGTCCCGGCATCCATCCTTCACGGCTCTACTGTGGTTCAGATCCATCTGGGGTTGTATCCTGATTTGGTTCGGATTAATGGGTTAACCAGGGTTCCCAGATTTTCTAGAAACCTTCAGTTGAGCAGTTCAAGAAGGCCGTGAGTTTTTCCAAACTCATAACATCGTTAACTCTTTTTTTCACTAGCTGTTTGGTGGGGGGCGCTATCTTCTTCCAAGAGTATGCGACTGAACACCTTGCTGCTGTTAGAATAAAGGAGATTAATTTCCATACTGGGCGATCGATGTCCTCTATCGGCCTGCCCAGTAGGAAGGTCAGTGGATCTATAGGAATTGTGAGGCCTGTGACCTCTTCTATCAAATCTTGTACCGTAAGCCAGTATTTCTGAATTTCTGGACATGACCACCAGATATGGGCCATGTCCCCTCTATGTCCACAGCCTCTCCAGCATAGATCTGAGGCCAGAGGGTAGATTTGTTTTAACCTCACTGGGGTAAGATACCAATGATACATTATTTTATAGATGTTTTCCTTCACCGTGGTACAGATGGAAGTTCCTGAGGCCGCGTCTCATATTTCCTCCCAGTCCTCTCTGTCAATAACTATGTCCAATTCCGCTTCCCATTTAAGCATATAGTCGTGAGCGGTAGAGTTCACCGGATTCTCCATGCCGGCATATATTTGTGTTATTAGACCTTTTTGATGTACTCCTTCGCGACAGAGTTTCTCAAATTTTGTGAGAGGGGGGAATTTCAATGATGGGGACATTTTTTGTAGAAAGTGTCGAATTTGGAGAAATTTAAATGTATCCAGGTGGGGTAATTTTAATTTGGTTCGCAATTCTTGGAGACTCAGGAACTGTCCATCGCTCAGCAGGTCCGCGATCGCTCTGATCCCCATTGTTTTAAATAGGTCGAATTGTCGGGTTTCACACCCTGGTGGGAATTTAGGGTTGTCAAATATTGGAATGAGCTGAGAGCAAGGGGACGAGAGTAAGAATTTAGTTTTTGCCCATATGTCCCAAGTATGTTTCATTGCCCCCAGCCCGAATTTGGGCGCCATGTCATTTCCCCTGTCACCGCTCCAGAGAAAAGCTGGTAGAAAAGGCGTTCTGGAGTAATGAGATTCAATTGCTAGCCAACATAGCTTGTCTGGGTCCGAGTTCCACATTACCGCCTGTTTTAATTGGGCTGCTTGGTAATATCTATTAATGTCTGGGACCCCCAGTCCTCCTTTTGTCCTAGACGCCATAAGAACCGACCTAGCTACCCGAGGTCTCCTTCCGTTCCAAATAAATTGGAGGATTTTATTTTGGATAGTTTTTAATTCAGAACCAGGGACATGGATCGGGAGCGTCTGGAAATAATATAATAATCGGGGGAGTATATTCATTTTAACTGAGATCATTCTCCCGATCCATGAGATCTGGTATTTTTCCCATTTATCCAGATCTTTTTTAATTTTCCTAAATAGGTTGGGATAATTATTTTGGTATAGGGAGCAATAGTGCCTCGATACATGTACTCCCAGGTATTTGATGTATATAGGGCTCCACTTATAATTAAAGTTTGATTTCAATGTCCGCATCTCTGGTTCTGATAGATTTAAGTTGAGGGCTTCTGACTTATCACTGTTAATTTTGTATCCTGATATTTTGCCAAATTCCTTTAATTCTTTGTGTAAGTTGGGAAGGGAGATCTGGGTCTGTGTTAATGTTAATATGATATCGTCTGCGAACAATGAGACTTTATAGTTTATTCCGCCAATTGGTACCCCCTGTATATTTATATTGTCTCGTATTTTAGACGCTAGTGGTTCGATTGTTAGGGCGAAGAGGAGAGAGGACAAAGGGCATCCCTGTCTCGTTCCATTTTTAATTTCAAATTTTTTTGCTGTACCCCCCGGGAGTTTCACCACTGCAGATGGGCAGCAGTACAGCGCTCGGACTCCCGCTAGATACGCATCTTTTAAGCCGAATTTCTGCATTGTTTTGTCAAGAAATAGCCAATCAATTCTATCGAACGTCTTCTCTGCGTCCAGGCTTAACAGAAGCGCTTTGGTAGCTGTGAGGTGGGCATGATCAACTATATTTATAATTTTGCGGGTGTTGTCTGAGGCTTGTCTGCCAGATACAAACCCCACCTGGTCGTTGTGAATTAATCTCGGTAAGATGGGATTCAGTCTATTTGCCAGGATTTTGCTGTATAGCGTAAGATCGTTATTTAGTAGGTAGATTTGTCGGTAGCTCCCACATAGCAGTGTGTCCCTACCCTCTTTGTGGATGATGGCGAGATTGGCCTGGGTCATTGATGGAGGGATTGGGCTGCCCTCCATGAATGAATTGAATAAGCTGAGTAGGTGTTTAGTTAGGATCGGGGAGAATCTTTTGTAATAAACATTGGAGAAGCCGTCGGGGCCAGGGGCTTTTGAGATTTTTAATGTTTTTATTGCGTCCGCCAGCTCTTTTTGGGTAATTTTTGCGTTAAGCATTTGATTCTCCTCCTCTGTCAGTGTTGGTAGGAGGCAATCGGACAGGTAATTACTAATAGGTTCAGTGACTGGTGTCCCCGTGTTCCCACCCTGAGCCTTGAGGTTATAAAGTTTAATATAAAATGCGGTAAATTCCTCCGCTATTTTCTGTTTGTTATAGATTATTTCTCATGATTAATTTTTTATCGCTGTGATCTGGGAACGCTTCTGTATACCTCTTAGTTTGCTCGCCAAAAGTCTGTCAGCCTTATTGCCCTTGTCATAGTATTTCTGACTAGTCCATGTAAGAGCTTTTTCTACTTCTTCCATTTGGGCTTGTTTTAGCTCATTCCTGGCTGCGGTCAAGGTTTTATAAATCTTTTTCGAGGGGTTGGGTTTGTGCTGTTGTTCCAGCTTAATTATTTTAGTTGTAACAACTAGTGACATACCGCTCAAGTCAATATTGAATACCAACTCTATGATATCAGCTGGTGCAAAGGGGATAGGGATGACAGACATACATATATAAGGAGACAAAGGATGCTCCTAAAAAGATCCCACTTTAATGCACAGCAAAGCCTAAAATAGTCCACAGGTATAGTAACCCACTAGAGTAATGGTAAGGCTACAAGGGTACAATTAAGTAACCGCTCCCAACACTGTGGGAGGACAATTACCACTAAAATGCCCTAGGGCAAAAATAATAAATGATTTATTGATACAGTATTCAGAAGGCGACGCAGTAACACACACTCAAAAAAACCATAAAAACAATTAAAACATAAATCACGGGTGAGGCAGGGTAAGGGGATATTATTATAAGGTGAATTCCCAAATATTAGTGTATGTCCCCTTACCAGTACCAGGTGGTAGTGTGAGACACAATGGTAAATACAAATGATAGGCAATAGAGAATGCTAGAGCCTCTGGTCTCAGGGTATGGTGGAGGTTGCACTAATCATTGCATGCTGTGATTGATCTGCTCAGTATCAATAGTTGGATATCACACTGACAGTAGGTAGTGATGCATGCAGAGTAGTGAATGCAAATAAATGTGCCACTGTCATATACCACAAAACCTATATAGGTACTAGGTCACACGATCAATGATTCAGTAAATCATTAGTGCACATTATACCACATTATATAAATGAACCGCGGCATGTGCATCAAAAACCGGACCTGATTTATCCATAAACTACCTCTGCTAGGCAGTTAACAACTCGAACAACCCCACACAAACTACCAGGAACAGTCTCACCCGTGACTCCTCCTACACGACGTCAACGTGGTGACGTCATGCCGACGATCGTTTCGCGCATAAGGGGCTGGCGCTTTCTCAAGGTTCAGGTATCCAACTATTGATACTGAGCAGATCAATCACAGCATGCAGTGATTAGTGCAACCTCCACCATACCCTGAAACCAGAGGCTCTAGCATTCTCTATTGCCTATCATTTGTATTTACCATTGTGTCTCACACTACCACCTGGTACTGGTAAGGGGACATACACTAATATTTGGGAATTCACCTTATAATAATATCCCCTTACCCTGCCTCACCCGTGATTTATGTTTTAATTGTTTTTATGGTTATTTTGAGTGTGTGTTACTGCGTTGACTTCTGATTATCAATAAATCATTTATTATTTTTGCCCTAGGGCATTTTAGTGGTAATTGTCCTCCCACAGTGTTGGGAGCGGTTACTTAATTGTACCCTTATAGCCTTACCATTACTCTAGTGGGTTACTATACCTGTGGACTATTTTCGGCTTTGCTGTGCATTAAAGTGGGATCTTTTTAGGAGCATCCTTTGTCTCCTTATATATGTATAATTATTTTAGTTGTCAGATCTGTTATTAATTTCACCTTGGCCTTTCTGTGGGATGCAATTGAAATAAAAGTTCCCGTAATTGCTGCCCTATGGGCTTCCCACAGAACCGCCGGAGAGTCTACTATGCCCCAGTTGAGAGCGAAGTACTCCCTAAGAGCCTTTTTACTTTCTTTTTCTACCTCCGGGTGGTTCAGTAGGTAGTCGTTCAGCTTCCAAGTGTAGGCGGTTAATTTATGAAATGGGGTGGATAGGGTTAATGTGATGGGGGCGTGATCTGACCATGTAATGGGGCCTAAGTCCGAATTTGTGCAGGCTTCCAGGATATATTTGGTAGCAAAAAAATAGTCTATACAAGAGTATGACTGGTGGGGTGCGGAATAGAATGTGTAATCTTTTTGGCCCTGGTGTTGGATTCTCCAGATGTCCATTAAGGAATATTCCTTGGTGATCGTTTTAAATTGTTTCTCCATCCTCTGAGGTGGAGCTCTGTGTTGGCCTTGTTGGCCTGAGGTTCTGTCCTCCGCAGAGTTTATGGCCATATTAAAGTCTCCGCCCACAATCAACGAAGATAGGTAGGTAGGGTCAACCTTTTCTAACACTGCTTTCAGGAATTCCGTTTGATTATCATTTGGTGCGTAGATGTTGATCAGAGCGACCGGCGAGCCAGCCAGTGAGCCCTATACCATTAGAAATCTACCCTCTGGTTTTGGTGATATTGAATGGGGTTCCTTGTCGGAGCAGGATCGCTACTCCCCGCTTTTTACTGTTAAATGACGAGAAGAAACCCGTAGGGAATACATTGCTAATCAATTTGGGCAGCTCTTGGGATGTAAAGTGCGTCTCTTGGAGGAAGATGATTTCTCCCTTGGACTTTTTCATCTCTTGGAGCGCCAGTCGTCTTTTTCAATTATTATTCAGGCCCTTTACGTTTAGTGATACAAGTTTAATTGCGGACTGACTAGCCATTTGGGTGAGAGAGTTTAGTGTCCATCGGGGTCTCGCCCTTCCCACCGGGGAGATCCTGGTTCGTTGGTTCAGAGAACCTTTTTAACGCTTCTTGATGGTGCTGTTTGAGTATGGGTGTCAGGCCCGCCCGACGAGGGGTTGGGTGTGAGGAGGGCAGGGAAGGTCGAGAGGGGGGGGGGGAATAGGCTGCTGGGACAGGGTCAGCAGCAAGAGGCAAAGTGGGACGAGGTCAGCTAAGGACCTCCAATAAGTACGGCCGGGATTGGCTACCGGCATTTGGGCTTAAGGCCCAATGGGGGGGGGGAATCCGATAGTTCAGGCATAGGCGTGCAGGGAAGGTGCGGACCCTTGTACTTGCTTAGTGTAAGCTCTACCTTAGTTTAAGAGGGGGGGGAAGGCGGGGGGGGGGAAGGCGGGGGTGAGGGGGGGAAAGGGGTCAAAGGGACGCAGGTCCCGAAACGCGTCAGAGTTACTATGTACTCCTTTTGACCACTTAATAAACCTTTTTATATCCGATACTGGTTTGCAGCCCCCATTGTTTGCACGGTTGTACTCCGCCACTGCCCTATGGGACTACTCTCTGCAATTACGTCTGGCGTGACGCACCCACTAATCAAGGACTGAGCTGTGCTTCAAGGGAGTTCCTCACATTGATCGTTTGATTGGTATGTACTTTTGTTTTGCTGGGGGTCTATACAGGACCTTTATGGTATATATAGAGATCTGTGTTAGCCGTCCAGCGTAACTACTGCACCGACACACTTTATTCGAGCAAATACCCAGTATGTACCTGGCAGATACCTGGAATGCGCCGCTCCTCACCTCTGACAAGCCCCGTTGCGTTTGCCTTCCCAGCCTGGGTTCATGCCTGGCTGACGGGCGGCTGATCTGTTAAATGATAATGATTAGGATTTAATAGGCTGCAATGCTTCGCGTGTCTACCAGATGGCATAAATTCATGAATTGTAATGCAGTATATATGTATATACTGTGCAGTATTGCAGCCAGCGAGAATAAAATGCTTCAATCCCTGCGTGGAAAATACCTCAATGCACTCGGGCAGAAAACAGTCACAAACCTCAATACACCCGGGTATACCCGAATTCGTGGGACTAGCCGAGCTCGAATAAAGTGTGTCGCCAGTGTAGTACACTCCTATGTTTATATCATCCTAATGAGTCTCCTTAGCTCTTATACATGCTCTAATGCCTTGGTTACATATTTTATTACTCTGAATATGCATGTATGTTCCTAGGACAGCAGAGCCCTGAATATTGGGATAATATCCCTCACCGACTACGGTCAAGCTTATAGGTTTTGGACATGGGGAAGGCGTGGGGAGGGAGGGAAAACTCCTAGCATAGCCATAACATGGAGATCTTTCTGACAATCCTTAAAACCAGTGTAATAAACGTGAGAACAACTCTTAACAAGCTCAGTACATGAAAAGCATTATAACCTCTCTTTTTGTCAGTCGGTGTTAGGACCAGTATGTCAGGCCAGAGTCTGCACTCATGTTAAGCTTCCATTTTGTATGGTCATAACTAGTTAAGATTCTGTAGTCAGCCTTTTTGCTGAAATATAATTCATAAATGCACTCAGTTTCTCTGCTAAATTGCATTTCATTCTTCCTGGCCAGGATACTACTAGATACTTTTGTAAGGTCAATTTCCTGGTGTTTTAGTAGAATATAATAGAATAGTTCTCTGCAAGAAGCAAGGTAGTGAAATATAGTTGCTAAGACTCAAGGTCTCTTTTGATAACAGACAATGAATAAGCTATGTATTTAGACAATTGCTTGTATTGAAAAAAGACACGTCTCAAAAGTCACGCCACTAATATGTCCTGCCCCTAAATCACGCCTCTAATCAAAGCTACGCCCAAGACACACCTAGTATACGCCCAGGACACGCCTATGTTACGCCTCTAACCAATATCTTTTTTTATTCTGTATAAAAACCATTACCCTATGAGTAATAAATTGAGACAAAGGATTTGAAACCTGGCGTGCGTTACGTTTCATTTTGTTCGTCTCCCAGGCCTGAAAAGTTCACCGAAGACCGGAGATAACAGTTGCAGGGCGTGAAGCTTCCTGGGAAGTCTGCTGCAAACAGGTGCAGATAGTGTGTCCGGTCACAAGGCTTCAGTTTTCTTTGCAGAGAATAGGTTCCTTTTGGTTCTGAAGCCAGGGGAAGGAAATAACGGATTTTCCTTCAGTTTGGCTTCAGTTTTGCTCTGCAGAGAATAGGTTCCTTTTGGTTCTGAAGCCAGGGGAGGAAATAACGGATTTTCCTTTCAGTCGGTCAAGCTTATAGGTTTTGGACCTGGGAAAAGGGGGGGAGATGGGGGGGGGGGAGATAGGGGGGAGGGGGAGACCTGGGTTGACAGGTAACACAACAGCACATTGCATTGATGTTTTTAGGTATCATGCTGAACATAAACGGAATACTTCCTACGCTTGCTGGTCGGGGAAGAGGGGGGGAGGGATGGGGCTCTTACATTTAGTGAAGTTAATATCCGAGGATCCTTATGACATTTCTATTTGATCTATGTGGCCCGCCGTGTGCCTTCCTCAGAGGGTTTGACAACGTATTTTATTACTGCAGGCAGCATCATTAGTATGGGGCCGTGCGGCCATATCTTCTGCGGCGGAAGGGCAGGCTTATGGGCTTTGGAGCGTGAGGGGGGGAGGGGGAAGGGGGGGGAGAGAAAAGGGAGTACATTATATTATAACACATACAACTTTTCTCAACTTCAACATTCATCAACTGAGGAACAGGTTTTTTTTTTTTTTACATAACTCAACTGTGGCATAGGGACGGCTTAGCACTAGATCCATGTGGCCAGCTAATCTAGACTGCCAGTTACTGTAATAGTGTCACTGCCGCTGCTTTCATTATCGAAGTCATTTGGGCTTCCTGTCTTGTGCAGGGCTCATTAGGCAGCTTCCCAGTTAACTAGTATTTCCTAGTCCGGGGGGTGGGGAGGGTAGCAACAGCGGCGGGGTCAGACCCAGGGCTTTCACGAATGGGGCCATGTCCTCAGGGCGGTGGATGGTTATGAATTTGCCGTCATAGCTTACCGTAAGCTTGAACGGAAAGCCCCAGCGGTACTTCACCTCCTCCCGGAGGAATGAGGTCAAGGGCTTCATTTCTCTCCTTCGGTCGACTGTTATCCGTGACAGGTCGTTGAAAATTTGGAGAGTTTCATTTTGGAAAGGTAGTGACTCCCTCTGCAGGCGGTGATGATCTTCTCCTTTACTGTATAGCTGTGTAATCTTATGATTACATCGCGTTGCCGGTTGGGATCTTCTGATCTGGGAGCTACCCCCGGTGGGCCCTATCCATCTCTAGGTCCATGTCCTCTCGCGGGCCGCAGAGCGATGTGAACAGTTCCGCAAGATGGGGACGAAGCTGGCCAGGTAAGACCGTCTCCGGTACATTTCTTATGCGCAGATTCTGGCGCCTGTCCCTATTTTCTTGGTCTTCCTGCCCGTCTTTGAGACGGGAGATCTCCTCTCCTAGCCGAATGATTTCTTCCTCGGCTGCTGTTTGTCTTGCCAGGGACTCCTCCAGTCCACCTTCCAGAGTCGTTGTCCTCTCTGTTAGGCCAGACATCTCCTGTTTAATCTCCGCTACTGCTGCTTTGATTTCTGCCTGCAGGGATGTTTGGAGCTTGACATGCATGGTGGAGAATAGGCTCTCCAGGTAGGATCGGGTGATCGGTTCCTCTATCTCCATTTCAAGAGTTGCATGGACTTTCGTACCCATATTTAGAGCTGCTTGCGGCTCTTGTGAGCCTCGTGGTCCGCCACCCTCTTGGTTTGCTGGACTCTTCTGTGTCGGGGAGAAGAACCGTGACACCGCCGGTGCTGCGGGCTTCTTTGTGTGTTTGGACATGCTCCGATCTCTCCAAGTAATGGGGGTATCTTTTTGAGCCGTGAATTTCTGTTTTGGGAGCGTTATTATTAAGTTTTAGCCGGTGGGTCCGCGGAGCTCCCCTCCTACACCCCCACTCCTGATGACATCATCGGAAACCCATCCCTTTAGCACATTTTTAATGGATCATCAATATTCAGTATTGTCATAGACAACTTAAAATCTGGCTGTGGTTTTTTTTTTTTAGGGAAGCTGTGTCTTTAACTGAAACGGGAGGTGCTATCTTGGATCCAGATGGAACGCAGGCTGAAACACATGAAGATAGCTCCTACTCAGAAAGCTCTTATTCAGACCACAGCTCTGATCAGACCCTCTTCACAGTGGGGGCGCAGGCAGGCTCAGGGGGGATCAGGTAGGGCGCAAGAAGGCGGGCAGCCAATATCTTCAACTGGTTTAGCCAACAAAATAGTCAGTGGGTCCATAGAAATGGACACATCCGTTATTTCTTTTTTTAATAGATTGGATAACGATCCAATATTTCTATTGCCGGACACGTCCACCAAATGTGGACCATATCGCTTCACTGCCCACAACCCCTCCAGCACAGATCAGACACCACAGGGTAGATTTGCTTCAGCGGCCATGGCGTGAGGTACCAATGAGTACAATTTTATATATATTTTCTTTAGTTGCTGTGCATATGGAAGTTTTTGCAGCAAACTCCCATATATCCTCCCAATCATCCCTGTCAATTTCTATTTTCAAATCCGCTGCCCATTTGAGCATGCAGTCATGATCATGTGAATTGACCAAGGCCTCCAAACTGGCTTTTATTCTAGTTATCAAACCTTTTTGATAACTACCTCTCCTACATAGTGCTTCAAAACTTGTGAAGGGAGTAAATTCTAATTTTGGGGACATTTTTGGAAAAAAATTCTGATCTGTAGATATTTAAACATACTAAGGTCTGGTGCCTCATACCTAGTTAGGAACTCTTGGAAACTAGAAAGTTTTCCTTTATGCACTAGGTCGGCAACTACTCTAATATGTTTAGCTTTAATTTGGTCGAATTGTTTATAATCACAGCCTGGGGGGTAATTGGGATTATTAAAAAGCGGAGTGAGTTGCGAAACGGGAGACACAAGATTAAATTTGCCCTTAGACAGAGACCCCGCCCCCAGAGTGAGACGGATGGCAGCTTAAGCCTTGAGCTCCATCCCTCATCCCCGACAATACACTCATAAAGCAAGCAAAACGAACCTTTATCACCCCTAACTACTTTCACAATACCATTAAAACATTAGAGATGGCACCGATGCAGGCAAAAAAGAAGGAGACCTCCGCAAATATCTGGGCCGATCGAGCTCACGGAGCGTGGCAGCAACAATGGCGCCGGATTCAAATGCAGGATCAGAGTCAGAACGCGATGAAGACACAGCGGAGGGACCGGAGCAATTACCTGTCCGCCGCTGTGATTTTGAGAGGTTGTATAGAGACATGAAAGCCCTTATACACCTGGAAATGCAGGACTTAAAAAAGGAGGTGCAGGGGCTCGTGAGTGCACCGGAGCCCTGGAAGAGAAAGTCAGCACCAATACAAAACTGATTTAAAAAGCTGACAAACGATCCACATACTTACAAGTACAACTTTCGGAATTGGCTGACAGACAGGAAGATGCGGAGAACAGGGACCGCAGGAATAACAGGGTACGGGGGATCCCTGAAACCGTCACAAATGTGGAGGATTTCATCTCAAGATGGATGGCGGAGTTACTCCCTGACTGCCCACCCAATGAAAGAATAATGGATCGCTGCCATCGTGCCCTAAGAAGCAAACCAGCAGCAACAGAGCAGCCGAGAGATGTAATAGCCCGGCTGCACCATTATCGCACCAGAGATGCTATCCTACAGAAGGCCAGAGTGGCAGAAGCCTGCAGATTCGAAGAGATCACAATGCAACTCTTCCAAGATCTCTCACCGCTTACCCTGGCCAGGAGAAGGAAACTCCAGCCCATCACCCGCACACTGAGGGACAGAGCCATCAGATATAGGTGGACCTTTCCGTTTGGCCTGCTGGTCATCCGCAACGGAAGGGCCATCTCCATGAAGGAGATAGAAGAGGGAGCTGAGTTCCTACAAAAACTAGGGATCAAGGAGAACTCACCCACGAGCCCTAGAGGAGAAAAGCCCAGAGAAACGGATTGGCAAGTGGTGGGGGCTGTGGGCGAAAGCCGGGAAGCTCTCACATGAGCTCGCTTAAAGTCTCGTATCTTGAAGTTACCTCATGGTTAGAGGCTAGTTAATAAAGTTATATGTTGCTCCTGAACTGTCTTCCCCCTTGATTAACCCCGAGTGTGACGAACAAGGAGTTGGCTGCTTACGTGGCTATAGCCGGACTCAACACTACATGTTATGGGACCCTGCAACCCTCCAAGGCATTCCTGCAAGAAACACCAACTAAAAAGTGAAAAATCGTACCTGCATACATCATGGCGGCGGGCGGTGGAACGTAAGCTGCCCATCATGGCGGAAGAGCTCGATGGAGTCCACGAGGCGGCTTCACGGAAGTGCTGCAAGTTTCGGCGGGAGAGCTAGGGGAGTGGCGACCTTCCTCGCGGGCTTCAGGTGAGAAAATGGCGTTCCCCGGAACAGCGTCACCGGAAGTTTGCTGGGCGCCATCTTGTAGGAGGCTAAAGAGAGATTACCGCTGACGTCATCTCGGAGCGCCGAACACCATCTAGTCTCGCGAGAAGAGACTCTGACTCATAAACCGGGTAAGGAAGAGGATAAAGTACCAGGAATGCAGCAGAGGGACAACTCTCTACCTGATGGCGGAGGAAGAAGAGAAGGCGTGGACAACATCCTACAGCGATCCGGAAGGAGGGCCCACGAACCACCACACCACCACGTTGCAAGCAAGCAAGGCCCATCATGCAAGCAGCGGAGTAGCGGAGATAATAAACACTGTCCCCAGGCAAATGTAGCTGTGTGCCCATTCATTCCCCTATGGGCTAATCCCCCCATCCAAAGACACGATACCAAATTGGGGGAGTTGGGAGGGTCATAAAGCCACACTAGCTTATTAAAGTGGCAGTCCCCCTTGAAAAAAAAAAGGGGGGAGAAGAAAAAAAATAATAAAAAAAAAGGGGGAATAAAAACAAATATATAAAGAAAAGACTCGGGACCGAGAAGGGGGGGGGGGGGGGAGAAAAAGTTGCAGTATCTCAGTTAAACTGCCAAAAGAAGGGTTCTGTTTTTCTGTTTGTTCATTTATCTATATTATCTATAATGAAGATGAATCACCTAATATTGTCGGGGGGAGGGTGGAGTGCCCTCCAGTCTCAACGAGGGCATGAGCCTCCACATGGGCGCGGGGGGTAACTCTGTCTGGCGGCCCATGAAAGTCCTCACTGAACCAGCAACGAGGAGCGGTAGAGGGGGATGGAGGTCCATCCCGGACTACGCTCGTGCTGTACATTTAGGAGAGGCAGAGAAGGCACTTGGGGAGGACTGGTCTCGCCCTATTGCCGGATGTGCTAATTTTGTGTTTTTATGTTTCGTTACATGTGTTTATCTGTTCCCCCAGTGTACTTTCCCTTGTTCCCCTTGTTCTTCCCGGCTGCAGTCCGAATCCTCGGAAAGAAATAGAAGATTCTCGACGCTGACACCATGGGCTCGGACGGTTGATTACAAACGAGTAAAGGTTTGGAAATACACTCATGAGTAAAGAGATCACTATTATTTCACACAATGTGAAAGGCTTTAACAGTCCAGGGAAGCGCAGGCTAGCTATGGCGGACTATAAGAAAACAGACCCTGACGTAATTCTATTACAAGAAACACACTTTTTGAAATCCAGTTCCCCGAAATATATTGACTATAGGTTTAGGAATTGGTTCTCAGCTTCATCCAACAAAAAAAAAAGAGGAGTAGCCATTCTACTACATAACCGTTTGCCCTTTGCGATTAAGACCATTAAAAAAGACAACAACGGCCGATTTCTGATTATAAGCGGCGAAATAAGAGGTCAGCCGATCACATTGGCAAACGTTTATGCTCCAAGTGAAGGCACAGAGGCTTTCCTGGAAAGGTTCTTCTCCATCCTCCAGAGGATGGCACAGGGATGCGTAATACTAGGGGGCGACTTTAATCAGACACTAGATCCAGTAATGGATAGATGCACCCCGAGCGGTAAAGCTAACTCAAAGATTAGACAAACCTGGAATAGAGGGCTGAGAACTAATAATCTTTTAGATATATGGCGGGAACAGCACCGCCAGGACAAAGGATTTACATTTTACTCCCACCCGCATGACAGATATAGTAGGATAGACTACCTCTTTGTATCCAGTAGAATGGTTTCACAGATCTCCCACTCGGGCATCCACGATATTTCGTGGTCAGATCATGCGCCGATAGAGCTGCGGTGCTCCGATTTTATTCTGGACAGACCAGGAGCGAACTGGAAACTTAACGAAGTTTTACTAAAAATCCCCGAAATTGCACAAAATGTGGGGGATAGAATCAGGGAATATTTTCAGGAGAATATGGGAAGTGTGACTTCGCAGGCTACCCTATGGGAAGCCCATAAGGCGACTGAGAGGAGAGCTCATAAGTATTGCAAGCAGGCGAAAGAGGGAGAAGGACAAAAAATCAATCTAGTTACAGAAGGAATTGGCAGTCCTCTCAGCTCGACATAAAAATAACAAAGATGGAATGACCCTTAAGGAGTTGCTAGACACCAAAACCAAACTTAATATCTTGCTGACCTCCCGTGCTGAAAAGGAGCTGACATGGTCTAAGCGGAAATTTTTTGAGAAAGCAAACAGGCCAGATACCCTACTTGCCAACAAATTACGAGACAAAAACCACGTCTCCCAAATTCAGATAATTCGAACAGAACAGGGGGATCTGACCTCTGACCCCAAAAAAATAGTTTATGAATTTAAAACATATTATGAAACCCTATATGATGGGGCGAAGGTGGCACACACGCCAACCACAAAAGCACGACTAAAGACGTTCTTAACAGAGGCTCAATTGCCTAAAGTGACCAGAGAGGAGAGGGCAGACTTTACTATCGAGGAACTCCTAGAGGTAATGAAGTCATTAAAAGCAGCCAAGGCCCCAGGCCCAGATGGCTTTTCCAATCTCTATTATAAGAAATTTCGCAAAATATTAGCTCCTCATCTACTAAAACTGTGTAATTCTTTCCTGGATGGTGCCCCCATCCCGAGCTCGATGCTCCAGGCGTCTATCTCAGTAATCCACAAAGAAGGAAAAGACCCAGCGGACTGTAAAAGCTATAGGCCCATCTCTTTAATAAACTCTGATACAAAAATCTTTTCCAAACTTTTAGCTAACCGCCTTAACCAGGTGTTGTCCAAGTTGGTCCATCCTGATCAAGTGGGGTTCATATGTGGTCGACAAGCAGCTGATAACACCAGACGGATTATAGATTTGATTGATCTGGCGCAAAAAAAACATCCCGTCTATGGTGCTTAGTTTAGATGCAGAAAAAGCGTTCGACAGAATTGATTGGCCCTACTTGAGGGAGACGCTATGAGCGTTCGGCTTGGGTGGGAGAATGATAGAGGCAATTCTCGCTCTGTATCGGGGACCGACAGCGAAGGTCAGGCACCAGGGCTTCCCTTCGGATGAATTCCTGATTAAGAGCGGCACCAGACAAGGCTGTCCTCTGTCACCCCTTCTCTTTGCGCTATGCATCGAACCCCTAGCGGCGCACATCCGCCTCAGCCCGAATATAGCAGGAATCCAAATTAGTGACCAGCCACATAAGGTGGCCCTATACGCTGATGACGTGATACTCACGTTATCACAGCCCCTCACCTCTCTGCCGAACGTCTTTCAATTGCTAGGGGAATTTAATGCGATATTTGGGTTCAAAATTAACCAGGCAAAATCAGAAGCCCTAAATATCAACTTACCTAAGGCCACCGAGAAACTGATCACGGTGAACTTTGAATTCAAATGGCAAACCTCCTCCATAAAATATTTAGGGATAAATATCACGAAGCAATCAGGCACCCTTTATAAGGCGAATTACCCCAGACTAATACGGACACTGAAGAAAGATCTACGGAAATGGGCAGGGTACAACATATCCTGGATTGGCAGGATTCAGTCTCTAAAAATGAATCTCGTTCCCAGAATTCTGTACCTATTTCAGACTCTTCCGGTCCCTATAATCAGGGAAGAGATCCTTCGGTTACAGTCCGCAATGGTGAAGTTTGTCTGGGGTAATAAAACCCCCCGCATCAAAACTAGCACACTAATTCGGCCCACAACAAGAGGAGGATTAGCGGTACCTTACCTGTTATCATACTTCAGAGCGGCCCAATTGACCCAAATTATCCAGTGGCACACCCACCCTAGTCGGAGGCGATGGGTGGAACTGGAGGCGGCCTGCTGTGCCCCGGTGGCATTGCAGGACCTGATCTGGCTCCCAAATAAGGTTCGCAAGGACTTCAAACACCCGCTCCCCGCGATTGCCAGCTCTTTGGCAGTATGGGACAAAAGCAAATATAAGCACGTATTAATGAGACAACACTCCTTGATGACCCCAATTTTGGGAAACCCTGATTTTGCTCCGGGCCTGCAGAAGAAAGATTTCACTATATGGACACAGAAGGGCTACACTCGCCTTTTACACCTGGAGGGTAGAATATCTATCAAACCGTTTGAGCAAATTAAGTCTGAAAAATCAGTTCCAAATTCAGAATTTTTTAGATACCTCCAGCTAAGAGCTTTCTATGATAAATTTCCCATTCGAGCTCAACGCACTAATTTTGAACAGCTCTGTTCTACTGGAACAGGAACCAAGGGACTTATCTCTACGATGTACAAAGCGCTAGTCTGTCCGACTCCTGACGCCGACGTGACACTAAAATATAAGAATAGATGGGAAAGAGATCTGGGGGACACACTAGAGGACGAGGACTGGGACTATATTGTCTTGGCGGCAGCTAAGAGGTCAATCTGCACGACAGGAACGCGTATAAGGTCCTGATGAGGTGGTATTTGACCCCATTACGATTATCAAAGTTTGTCTGGGGCTACCCTCCATTGTGCCCTAAACAATGTGGGGAGCAGGCAGACTTGCTGCACATGCTGTGGGGTTGCACCAAGATACTCCCAATCTGGGAAGATATCAGAAATTGGCTCCAGAGAATTCTCGATTGCGCGATCCCTTTGGACCGACCCCTGGTTGTTTCTGCTGGCCAGACGCACCCCGGGGTTAAACAGGTCGGAGCACAAATTAATTTGAAAATAGAAATTGACACGGATGCTTGGGAGGATATATGGGAGTTTGCTGCAAAAACTTCCATATGCAGAGCAACTAAAGAAAATATATATAAAATTTTATAACCCTCACTATCGTCACAGTTACATATTTTATTACTCTGAATATGCATGTATGTTCCTAGGACAGCAGAGCCCTGAATATTGGGATAATATCCCTCACCCACTACGGTCAAGCTTATATTTTTTGGATATGGGGAAGGCGTGGGGAGGAGAGGGAAAACTCCTAGCATAGCCATAACATGGAGATCTATCTGACAATCCTTAAAACCAGCGTAATAAACGTGAGAACAACTCTTAACAAGCTCAGTACATGAAAAGCATTATAACCTCTCTTTTTGTCAGTCGGTCAAGCTTATAGGTTTTGGACCTGGGAAAAGGGGGTGGAGATGAGGGGGGGGTGGGGAGATATGGGGGAGGGGGAGACCTGGGTTGACAGGTAACACAACAGCACATTGCATTAATGTTTTTAGGTATCATGCTGAACATAAACGGAATACTTCCTACGCTTGCTGGTCGGGGAAGAGGGGGGGAGGGATGGGGCTCTTACATTTAGTGAAGTTAATATCCGAGGATCCTTATGACATTTCTATTTGATCTATGTTGCCCGCCGTGTGCCTTCCTCAGAGGGTTTGACAACGTATTTTATTACTGCAGGCAGCATCATTAGTATGGGGCCGTGCGGCCATATCTTCTGCGGCGGAAGGGCAGGCTTATGGGATTTGGAGCGTGAGGGGGTGGAGGGGAAAGGGGGGGGAGAGAAAAGGGAGTACATTATATTATAACACATACAACTTTTCTCAACTTCAACATTCATCAACTGAGGAACAGGTTTTTTTTTTTTTACATAACTCAATTGTGGCATAGGGACGGCTTAGCACTAGATCCATGTGGCCAGCTAATCTAGACTGCCAGTTACTGTAATAGTGTCACTGCCGCTGCTTCCATTATCGAAGTCATTTGGGCTTCCTGTCTTGTGCAGGGCTCATTAGGCAGCTTCCCAGTTAACTAGTATTTCCTAGTCCGGGGGGGTGGGGAGGGTAGCAACAGTCGTGCGAACCGAGCCTGGGGTCCATAGTCCTGTACCCGGGCCTTAGACAGATTAAATTTTGCTACTTACAGTTAGTAGATCGCAGTGCTGTTGTCGGAGCATCGCGCTCCCCTCCTATCCCACCCACAAATCCCCCCGCCAACCCCCAAAGCCCACCCGGACCTCAGCACTCTTCAACTGGTCAGCGGCAAAAGTTATAGTAGCTTCAGCTGGGGGCTGCCTCCGATCGTCAGGGGTCGGATTCTGAAGCTATGCGTCTGGCTGGGTCTGGTGTGGTTCTTGAGCCGTCATGTGCTCCCGTCTTCGCTGTGGACTACGGTGCTTCTCATCTGTTCTTAGACTGCCTTGGCGCCGCCGTTCTCCTCGTGGGACGGGTGCTGCGTGGTTCCGCGTCCTCCCGGTGCGGTGGGTCTTGTAGTTGCTCCGTTGTCCAGGAAAGTGGCGGGGTCAGACCCAGGGCTTTCACGAATGGGGCCATGTCCTCAGGGCGGCGGATGGTTAGGAATTTGCCGTCATAGCTTACCGTAAGCTTGAACGGAAAGCCCCAGCGGTACTTCACCTCCTTCTCCCGGAGGAATGAGGTCAAGGGCTTCATTTCTCTCCTTCGGTCGACTGTTATCCGTGACAGGTCGTTGAAAATTTGGAGAGTTTCATTTTGGAAAGGTAGTGACTCTTTCCCTCTGCAGGCGGTGATGATCTTCTCCTTTACTGTATAGCTGTGTAATCTTACGATTACATCGCGTCGCCGGTTGGGATCTTCTGATCTGGGAGCTACCCCCGGTGGGCCCTATCCATCTCTAGGTCCATGTCCTCTAGCGGGCCGCAGAGCGATGTGAACAGTTCCGCAAGATAGGGACGAAGCTGGCCAGGTAAGACCGTCTCCGGTACATTTCTTATGCGCAGATTCTGGCGCCTGTCCCTATTTTCTTGGTCTTCCTGCCCATCTTTGAGACGGGAGATCTCCTCTCCTAGCCGGATGATTTCTTCCTCGGCTGCTGTTTGTCTTGCCAGGGACTCCTCCAGTCCACCTTCCAGAGTCGTTGTCCTCTCTGTTAGGCCAGACCTCTCCTGTTTAATCTCCGCTACTGCTGCTTTGATTTCTGCCTGCAGGGATGTTTGGAGCTTGACATGCATGGTGGAGAATTGGCTCTCCAGGTAGGATCGGGTAATCGGTTCCTCTATCTCCATTTCAAGAGTTGCATGGGCTTTCGTACCCATATTTAGAGCTGCTTGCGGCTCTTGTGAGCCTCGTTGTCCGCCACCCTCTTGGTTTGCTGGACTCTTCTGTGTCTCAGAGAAGAACCGTGACACCGCCGGTGCTGCGGGCTTCTTTGTGTGTTTGGACATGCTCCGATCTCTCCAAGTAATGGGGGTATGTTTTTGAGCCTTGAATTTCTGGTTTGGGAGCGTTATTTATTAAGTTTTAGCCGGTGGGTCCGCGGAGCTCCCCTCCTACACCCCCACTCCTGATGACATCATTGGACACCCATCCCTTTAGCACATTTTTAATGGATCATCAATATTCAGTATTGTCATAGACAACTTAAAATCTGGCTGTGGTTTTTTTTTTTTTAGGGAAGCTGTGTCTTTAACTGAAACGGGAGGCGGCCATCTTGGATCCAGATGGAACGCAGGCTGAAACACATGACATGAAGATAGCTCCTACTCAGAAAGCTCTTATTCAGACCACAGTTCTGATCAGACCCTCTCTTCACAGTGGGGGCGCAGGCAGGCTCAGGAGGGATCAGGTAGGGCGCAAGAAGGCGGGCAGCCAATATCTTCAACTGGTTTAGCCAACAAAATAGTCAGTGGGTCCATAGAAATGGACACATCCGTTATTTCTTTTTTTAATAGATTGGATAACGATCCAATATTTCTATTGCTGGACACGTCCACCAAATGTGGACCATATCGCTTCTCTGCCCACAACCCCTCCATCACAGATCAGACACCACAGGGTAGATTTGCTTCAGCCGCCATGGCGTGAGGTACCAATGAATAAAATTTTATATATATTTTCTTTAGTTGCTCTGCATATGGAAGTTTTTGCAGCAAACTCCCATATATCCTCCCAATCATCCCTGTCAATTTCTATTTTCAAATCCGCTGCCCATTTGAGCATGCAGTCATGATCATGTGAATTGACCAAGGCCTCCAAACTGGCTTTTATTCTAGTTATCAAACCTTTTTGATAACTACCTCTCCTACATAGTGCTTCAAAACTTGTGAAGGGAGTAAATTCTAATTTTGGGGACATTTTTGGAAAAAAATTCTGATCTGTAGATATTTAAACATACTAAGGTCTGGTGCCTCATACCTAGTTAGGAACTCTTGGAAACTAGAAAGTTTTCTTTTATGCACTAGGTCGGCAACTACTCTAATATGTTTAGCTTTAATTTGGTCAAATTGTTTATAATCACAGCCTGGGGGGAAATTGGGATTATTAAAAAGCGGAGTGAGTTGCGAAACGGGAGACACAAGATTAAATTTGCCCTTAGACTTGCTCCAAATCTCCCAGGTAAATCTCGTCGGATCTAGCTCAAACATTTTGGCGTACACCTCCTTATCCAGTGCCCATAGGGACACTGGCAGAGAAGACGTTCTAGCATATTGGGATTCTATGGCTAACCAACAATATTGTGTTGGACCAGCGTTCCACATCACCACCTGCCTTAGTTGGGCAGCTTGTTAGTATTTCGAGATATCTGGGACACCCAAACCTCCTCTTGTCTTTAAAGCCATCATCACTGATCTAGCTGTTCTAGGCCTTTTACCTTGCCAAATAAAATTAAATATTCTATTTGGGAAATTTTTCAGTTCGGATCCCGGTATCCGGACTGGGAGAGTCTGGAAATGATATAATAACCTAGGGAGTATATTCATCTTGACTGATACTATTCTCCCAATCCATGACACCTGATATCCTTCCCACTTTGAGTGCACACTAGGCCAGGGATAGTATATACGTTATCAATACCTATCTACAATGATGGTTCAGTCAACCTTTACAGGGAAGCAATTGCTCACTGCATTGAGTGAGGACAATTGCCACTAAAATGCCATAGCCAAAATAACAAAATTTTATTAAATATCAGCAAAACTCACAACATAAACGGCGCATGCTCTAAACTAACTAAAACCAATTAAAATCTGGATCCGGGAAACAGTCTCAATTGTAGCGGTCGGAATAATTCACCATCTATTTACCATATAGGTATATATAAATTGCCACCATTCATTGGATATAATTGGAACGAATAGCTATGCAACCATATTGTGTAGGTGTGCATAGGATAAATGCACAACGTGGCAGCACAGGTAGAAAACAATACTTAAACGCCACCGTGGCTTAGTATCTCCAATAGTACTCGCAGCTGTTATGACACAATTATGGATTGTACATAGACTGACCGCTTAGGCAGACTTAAAAGAGAGAAAACAAAGGAAATACTGCTGCGGCCAAGTTTATTCGAGCATTTGCCCGTTCTTGGCCGCAGCAGTAGCCTGGCGCGTGCCCGAGGGTGATGGGCGCGCGCCGAAGCAGCGGAAGAGCGCCCTCCGATCGGGGCGCTCTCCCTACCGCTGCCGGGTCCGCCGGGTCCCCCGGAACCCCCTGCCGCCGTCCCCCACATCGCGGGACACCAGGGCTCCCTCGGGGAGCCCTGAGGGAGCCCTGGACGCGCGTGCAGGGGGCACAGGCTCCCGAAGACGCGTGACCGCGCGTCTATGACGCGCGGCACGCCGAGGGGCGGCCACTAGCAAGCCGGGAAATCTCCCGGCTTGCGGATCTGGCCGCACTGCAATTAAGTGTGTCGGCAGTGTACCTACGCGACAAAGTAGATTTTGAGGAAAACAGAATCTTTAAATATAAAATCTTCAAACAAAATAGAAATACACGTCGCCCTACACCGCTCAATTCGTCAACTGAGTGGGAAGGATCTGCAAGTGACCTAGAACAAGAAAAAAGTAAAGACCCTAAACAAACCACCACTACATCCTTAGTCGCCAACAGTACAGGGTTTTTTTTAGATTTGGAGGGGCCTTCATACCTAAGCGACACACTAGGAGGAAAACCAGAAGAGGATCAGGACGATTATCTGAGAGACAGAAAAGTATGTGGGTACAAAGGTCCCGGCCACCAGAGAGGCAGCAGGAACAAAAAGAAAAAGCAACCAAATGACAGGTCATAAACCTATCCTCTAAGATTCTTAATACCCATCACTTGCAGGTTCTAGCAAAAGGCCTATCATTTTGCCCAACAAGTAAAATGAATCTGTTCGAAATTGTTAAAGATCTGAACCTCTTCTTCAGGAAGTTACTTCTTCAGAAATTTTTCGTTAAACAAAAGAAAAGGAGCTTAGTTAACAACCCTGATTTGGAGAATCTAAATACTAATGATCTGGACAATTTGGCCACTCTTGAGGAACTTGTAATAGACAGTGACAGACCTATAGGGGAAGGTCCGTTTACACAGTTTAGGGCAAAATCTACCTTTATACCACCACAGGAGATTAGTGCACAAATCAAAGTGTTCACTGAACTAGTCACACATGACCTTGAAAAACTAAACAACAGGACAAGCAAGTACAACTTGACTAGAGATGAACACAATGCATTGAAAGAACTGAGCCAAGATGATGACTTGATAATCAAGCCATCAGATAAAGGTGGGAATGTGGTGGTGTTAGATAAGGTAGCATATCAACGTGAATGCCTTAGACTACTGTCTGATAAATCCTGTTACCATATACTCGACTATGACCCCACATCTAATTTCCAAAAAGAACTATTCAATATACTAGAGACAGGTAAAACTAATAAGATCATTACGAATAAAGAGTTTGAGTTTCTTTATATTAAGAACCCGAAGGTGGCGACATTTTATCACCTTCCAAAGCTACATAAGGACAAAATACCGCCCCCAGGGAGACCCATAGTTTCTGGCATTGGGAATTTGACGTCCAATGCCAGTATCTATGTGGACAAATTATTGAGACCATTTGTCAGTTCTCTCCCGTCATATCTGCACGATACTAAGGATATACTGCTTAAACTGGAGGGCATCACTACAGGCCCTAACACACTCCTAGTTAGCCTGGATGTTGAGGGACTTTATACCAGCATCCCACACATGGTTGGTATGAAAGCCGTTGCCCATTTTTTACGATCAAGAGGACAAGATCTAGTGGGTCACAATGATTTTATCCTACAACTTCTGAACCTTACCCTTACAAAGAACTATTTTGTATTCAACAATAGGTATTATCATCAAATCCAGGGTACCGCCATGGGGACCACCTGTGCCCCCACTTATGCGAATTTATATCTTGGCTGGTGGGAGGAAACGGTGGTCTTTGGCGAGGACCTGGAGGCCTATACCATCTTCATTTACCTATGGGTAAGGTTCATTGATGATATCTTCCTCCTTTGGACAGGTCCGGCGGATCTTCTAACCGAATTTGTGAATAAGCTAAATATTAACGAAAATAACCTTAAACTCACCACTGTCTCAAGTCTTTCAAAAATAGACTTTCTGGACATCACCATCCTAAAAGATGCAATAGGTAAAATAGAGACTACTATCTTTAGGAAAAGCACGGCAACAAATAGCCTGCTCAGAGCAGAGAGCCAACACCCACGACATGTCATAAATGCGATTCCTATAGAGCAATATCTAAGGGTCCGGCGTAACTGCTCGACGCTTGCAGAATACAAGGAACAGGCCAATTCACTTACAAATAGATTCCTGGAGAGGGGACACTCGAAAGGCAGTTTAGTAAAAGCTTATAATCGGGCCATACATACACCACGGACACAACTTTTAGCAACTACTAACCAGAGGAATGGAGGAGATGGATTTAAACCCATACGATTTGTTGGAACTTTTAGTGACCAATGGGGCTCAATCTACCGCATTCTTAATAAACATTGGCATATCCTTCTAGATGACGATGACATAAAGGAGGTGTTGCCAACACACCCGAAACTCACTAGTAGGAGGAGTCGGAACCTAAAAGACATCCTAGTGAGAAGCCACTTTAAGTCTAAACAAAAGGGTACCTGGTTAGATCCAAAACCAGTAGGATCATATGCCTGCGGAAGGTGTAAAGCCTGCAAATATGTGCCAAAGACCATTGAATTTTCAGATTCAAGTAAAACAAGAACATTCAAAATCAAACAGTACATTAACTGTACTACTGAGGGGGTTATTTACCTGATCATCTGCTCCTGCGGGAAATTGTATGTAGGGAAAACATTCAGACACTTCAAAACCAGAATACTTGAACATCTGGGATCAATACGAAATGCGAAAGATACTCCACTGGCACGGCATGTATTGACTGAACACAATGGAAATAGTGATAAACTAGTATTCATTGGTATTCAGCATATCCCATGGGGCCAACGCCAGGGCGACTGGAATAGGATCCTTCTGCAAACAGAATGCAGATGGATATATACATTAAAAACACTCAGCCCTGTACTGTAGGTCTGAATGAGGGCTACATATACACCTCCTTCATATAAAATACATACACAACACACAGTATGCTGCGATAAGATGTAAGCTATGGATATATAATCGGATCGGGAATTATCCCCATATCTGTCCGTATTGACCCTTTGGGCAGACATTAGTAATACTAGTAACACTCCTACACAATTACTACCACACTTATGGAATGTTGAGTGGCTTACACGAGTTTATGTCAAATATCTAGTGGGAGGGCTTTAGTGGGATACAGCTTAAAATTTAGAAGTTCGTTTTGACCCTCGGGGCGGACAACTTAGGTTAGAACACTCCTACATAGCAATTACATTAGACCACTACTGGATTATTCCCTCACGATTTCTTAAGACCATTTTGCTAATCACAGTATCATGTGAAGGAGGTGAATGTGAGACTGATTTATGACATTGCCCTATACCCTGCACACTGCCTAAACTACTTCCATACAAATTGGGCACCCTAATATAAATGTCTTAGAGTGGGAAGGATATGTATATAACAGGACAGCTTTATAAGTACCAAGCAGTATAACTATTTATACGATTTAGACATTCTCTTTGTAATTGGTACAATGATATGCATGTAGAAGCATTAAACAGCTACTACTACATATAGGTTGGAAGCAAAACACACACACTCAAAAAACCACAATCACAAACTCCATATTATACTTTATTGAAGTTCAGCTGTAGATGCCTATGGCTTTAATAAACAATTGCAGACACTTTCTGCAATCAATTAGCAGCATATATATGGATATAGCGCTGCTCCATACTGGCACCTCCCATCCTTGAGAAAGCGCAGGTCCCCCTACGCGCGAAACGTACGTCGGAATGACGTCATCACGCTGACGTCTTGAAGGAGGCAGGAATCCGGTGAGACCAGTCCGTGCATCTGGCTGCAGCGTGGTTACAATATACAGGCTCGTTTGTATTTAGTGTGTATGTGATCGGGTTATACTGAAGTGTGTGGGAGGTTCCACCTACAGAGTGTATTATTGTGTGGATTTTTATGCGCAACCGCTTCGCTATACTAACGGCTGGAGGGGTGTAACATACACTGGTGCTGGAGACCCTGCGAACACTACGTGGATTACTGCGGTATGCAGTTGTATTGTTTATCAGCGCCACTAATACTATACACTTGCTCCACAAACACATACACTCAATATCATAAGTGGGCATAATCCATTATCACTGATTACATAGGGCGATACCTTAAGCCTAATGATTAGAGCCGCCCCGCTCCTAAGCGGTCAGTCTATGTACAATCCATAATTGTGTCATAACAGCTGCGAGTACTATTGGAGATACTAAGCCACGGTGGCATTTAAGTATTGTTTTCTACCTGTGCTGCCACGTTGTGCATTTATCCTATGCACACTACACAATATGGTTGCATAGCTATTCGTTCCAATTATAGCCAATGAATGGTGGCAATTTATATATACCTATATGGTAAATAGATGGTGAATTATTCCGACCGCTACAATTGAGACTGTTTCCCGGATCCAGATTTTAATTGATTTTAGTTAGTTTAGAGCATGCGCCGTTTATGTTGTGAGTTTTGCTGATATTTAATAAAATTTTGTTATTTTGGCTATGGCATTTTAGTGGCAATTGTCCTCACTCAATGCAGTGAGCAATTGCTTCCCTGTAAAGGTTGACTGAACCATCATTGTAGATAGGTATTGATACCGTATATACTATCCCTGGCCTAGTGTGCACTCAATGAGGATCTTTTGAGTGGGTCTCTAAACCCACTTTTATGTGTTTGTCGCTTGTCTACATTATCCTCTTCTGCACCGGCAGGGAATATAGAATTATCTGAGCATTAACACAACTGTCCAGGTGAGCGGTGAATCTACAAGTTATGTATACATAATCCTTCCCACTTTGCCAGATCCCTTTTAATCTTATCAAACAATGGTGGATAGTTGCCTTGATATAGGGAGTGGTAGTTCCTAGACACATTTACTCCCAGATATTTAATATGTGAGGAACTCCATCTGTAGCTGAAATTCAGTTTTGGTCATTTTATCTCTGGATCTGAAAGATTCAGATTAAAAGACTGTGACTTGTCGCTGTTCATTTTATATCCAGAGGGAGAGAGAAAGAAAGGAAAGATCCCCTAAGGCCACGTCATGGTCTCTGGGGTGTGGAAAAAGAAAGAGAGGAGGGGGGGGGGGGAGAGAGGGAGTCATTCCACCCTCGTCCGGCCGGGTCCCGGCATCCATCCTTCATGGCTCTACTGTGGTTCAGATCCGTCTGGGGTTGTATCCTGATTTGGTTCGGATTAATGGGTTAACCAGGGTTCCCAGATTTTATAGAAACCTTCAGTTGAGCAGTTCAAGAAGGCTGTGAGTTTTTCCAAACTCATAACATCGTTAACTCTTTTTTTTACTAGCTGTTTGGTGGGGGGCGCTATCTTCTTCCAAGAGTATGCGACTGAACACCTTGCTGCTGTTAGAATAAAGGAGATTAATTTCCATACTGGGCGATCGATGTCCTCTATCGGCCTGCCCAGTAGGAAGGTCAGTGGATCTATAGGAATTGTGAGGCCTGTGACCTCTTTTATCAAATCTTGTACCGTAAGCCAGTATTTCTGAATTTCTGGACATGACCACCAGATATGGGCCATGTCCCCTCTATGTCCACAGCCTCTCCAGCATAGATCTGAGGCCAGAGGGTAGATTTGTTTTAACCTCACTGGGGTAAGATACCAATGATACATTATTTTATAGATGTTTTCCTTCACCGTGGTACAGATGGAAGTTCCTGAGGCCGCGTCTCATATTTCCTCCCAGTCCTCTCTGTCAATAACTATGTCCAATTCCGCTTCCCATTTAAGCATATAGTCGTGAGCGGTAGAGTTCACCGGATTCTCCATGCCGGCATATATTTGTGTTATTAGACCTTTTTGATGTACTCCTTCGCGACAGAGTTTCTCAAATTTTGTGAGAGGGGGGAATTTCAATGATGGGGACATTTTTTGTAGAAAGTGTCGAATTTGGAGAAACTTAAATGTATCCAGGTGGGGTAATTTTAATTTGGTTCGCAATTCTTGGAGACTCAGGAACTGTCCATCGCTCAGCAGGTCCGCGATTGCTCTGATCCCCATTGTTTTAAATAGGTCGAATTGTCGGGTTTCACACCCTGGTGGGAATTTAGGGTTGTCAAATATTGGAATGAGCTGAGAGCAAGGGGACGAGAGTAAGAATTTAGTTTTAGTTTTTGCCCATATGTCCCAAGTATGTTTCATTGCCCCCAGCCCGAATTTGGGCGCCATGTCATTTCCCCTGTCACCGCTCCAGAGAAAAGCTGGTAGAGAAGGCGTTCTGGAGTAATGAGATTCAATTGCTAGCCAACATAGCTTGTCTGGGTCCGAGTTCCACATTACCGCCTGTTTTAATTGGGCAGCTTGGTAATATCTATTAATGTCTGGGACCCCCAGTCCTCCTTTTGTCCTAGACGCCATAAGAACCGACCTAGCTACCCGGGGTCTCCTTCCGTTCCAAATAAATTGGAGGATTTTATTTTGGATAGTTTTTAATTCAGAACCAGGGACATGGATCGGGAGCGTCTGGAAATAATATAA
Organism: Ascaphus truei; assembly: GCF_040206685.1. Classification (NCBI taxonomy): domain Eukaryota; kingdom Metazoa; phylum Chordata; class Amphibia; order Anura; family Ascaphidae; genus Ascaphus; species Ascaphus truei. The sequence goes on along the minus strand of NC_134483.1, from coordinate 303,242,819 downwards.
TAATCGGGGGAGTATATTCATTTTAACTGAGATCATTCTCCCGATCCATGAGATCTGGTATTTTTCCCATTTATCCAGATCTTTTTTAATTTTCCTAAATAGGTTGGGATAATTATTTTGGTATAGGGAGCAATAGTGCCTCGATACATGTACTCCCAGGTATTTGATGTATATAGGGCTCCACTTATAATTAAAGTTTGATTTCAATGTCCACATCTCTGGTTCTGATAGATTTAAGTTGAGGGCTTCTGACTTATCACTGTTAATTTTGTATCCTGATATTTTGCCAAATTCCTTTAATTCTTTGTGTAAGTTGGGAAGGGAGATCTGGGGCTGCGTTAATGTTAATATGATATCATCTGCGAACAATGAGACTTTATAGTTTATTCCGCCAATTGGTACCCCCTGTATATTTATATTGTCTCGTATTTTAGACGCTAGTGGTTCGATTGTTAGGGCGAAGAGGAGAGGGGACAAAGGGCATCCCTGTCTCGTTCCATTTTTCATTTCAAATTTTTTTGCTGTACCCCCCGGGAGTTTCACCACTGCAGACGGGCAGCAGTACAGCGCTCGGACTCCCGCTAGATACACATCTTTTAAGCCGAATTTCTGCATTGTTTTGTCAAGAAATAGCCAATCAATTCTATCGAACGTCTTCTCTGCGTCCAGGCTTAACAGAACCGCTTTGGTAGCTGTGAGGTGGGCATGATCAACTATATTTATAATTTTGCGGGTGTTGTCTGAGGCTTGTCTGCGAGATACAAACCCCACCTGGTCGTTGTGAATTAATCTCGGTAGGATGGGATTCAGTCTATTTGCCAGGATTTTGCTGTATAGCTTAAGATCGTTATTTAGTAGGGAGATTAGTCGGTAGCTCCCACATAGCAGTGGGTCCCTAACCTCTTTGTGGATGATGGCGAGATTGGCCTGGGTCATTGATGGGGGGATTGGGCTGCCCTCCATGAATGAATTGAATAAGCCGAGTAGGTGTTTAGTTAGGATCGGGGAGAATCTTTTGTAATAAACATTGGAGAAGCCGTCGGGGCCAGGGGCTTTTGAGATTTTTTTTTTGTTTCAATTTTTTTATTGTTTTATCAGGGTACACAACAGATAGTAAACTTTGTTGTACATAGATTGGATAAACATTGATATTTGCATATATTAATAAAAACATCCGTATTCCGTTTTCTTTATTCAGATAGGTGTTTATCTAAATGTTTGTATGTCTGAATGCTCGTACGTTTCTGCTGTTATGGTTCTAACTAGGAAGCTGCCGCTTCCGTGTGTCCTGTTTTTAGTAGTATAGTAGAGAAAAGAAAAGGTGGAGAGCAGAGAAAGAGAGAGGAGAGAAAAAAGAAGGGAGATGGGGAGGGGTAGAAGGGGGGGGGGAGATTTGCTGCGGGATGGCGTCCAGTTTTGTATATACTGTATCCTGCCTTTTCCTTTAGGAATTTATTATGTACCTGACCAAATTTCCCATGTCTTATGGAACTTATCCATCTTTTGGGTCAGTTTTGCCGTAAGAAGTTCCATTGTCTTTATTTCTCGCATTCTGCGGAGTACGGTCTGTTTAGCAGGGGCATTCACCTTCTTCCACGCTGCAGCAACGGAACAACGTGCCGCCGTGAGCACATGGCTCACCATCTTACTCTCTGCTGTGTCTAATTCGTCAATTGGCTTGGCCAGCACCATGGTCAGCGGGTCCACCTCAATCTCTACCCCCAGGTACTCTCGGATTAGTGTTTGAATCATGACCCAGAACACCTGAGTCTTGGGGCAGTTCCACCAGATATGAGCCATGTCTCCTCTTTGCCCGCAACCCCTCCAACACAAATCTGGGGTCCCGGGGAAGATCTGGCTCAACCTATTCGGGGTTAGGTACCAGTAAAATATAATTTTATAGATGTTCTCTTTAATGGTAGTACAAATCGATGTTTTGGATGCTGCCTCCCAGATATCCTCCCAGTCTTCTCTATCAATCTCTATATTTAAATCCTCCGCCCATTTGGACATATACCTGTGTTGGGAACAGCCTGTTGATCGCGCCAGGCCCAGATATATTTCCCAGATCAATCCTTTAGCATAGTACCCTTTCCTGCACAGTCGTTCAAAATTTGTTAGCTGCTGGAAAGCCTTATCTTTGGATACTGTTTGCAGGTAGTGCCTGATTTGTAAAAAGCCAAATATTGGGAGGTTTGTCGTTTGATATTTTTTTTCCAGTTCTTGGGTCAGCAAGAGCCTACCTTGCCCAGAGAAATCCTCTGCTATCATCATCTTCAGCTGTTTAAATTTACTGAGTCTCTGTGGGAACCCGCCGGGGGGAAATTCTGGGTTATCGAATATGGGTGTTAATAGGGAGGGGTGAGCCGTCAAGCCATATTTGTCTTTATTTTTGGTCCATACTCTCCATGTACATTTCATTGCTCCCAGTTTTAATGTTTCCGAGAGGATCTCTCTACCCCGCACAATCCACAGGGTGGCCGGGAGTGAGAGGGGTCTCGCGTAGGAAAACTCTATCCCTGTCCAATAGCTTGTAGTTGGGTCATTGTTCCACATTATCACTTGTTTCAGTTGGGCCGCCAAATAATATTTAATGATATCTGGGACTGCCAAGCCTCCACATTCTTTTGGTGCTAACATTATGGTTCTAGCTACTCTTGGTCTTTTGTTTTGCCAAATGAATTGAAAAATTCTGTTTTGTATATTCTTTAATTCCGACATTGGGATATCAATTGGGAGAGTCTGGAAGTAATACAGAAGTCTTGGCAGGATATTCATTTTGACCGTAGCTATTCTGCCTAACCAAGATATCTGGTATTCATTCCAGCTCTGTAAGTCTTTTTTTAGCCTCTCAAATAGGGGCGGATAGTTATATTGATATAGTGATTTGTACTCCCGTGTTATTTGGATTCCCAAGTATTTGATTTTCGTGGAACTCCACTTATAATTAAAATGTAATTGTAGCAGTTTGGCCTCGGGATTAGGTAGAGATACATTTAATGCTTCCGACTTATCCATATTGATTTTATACCCCGAGATTTTGCTAAATGTATCTAATTGTGAATGTAAATTCGGGAGTGAAGTCAAGGGGTTGGCTAGAGTTAGGATAATGTCGTCAGCAAAAAGGGATATCTTGTAATCCGTATCTCCAATTGTAATGCCACTTATATTGTTGTCCTCTCTGATTGTTGTTGCCAAGGGTTCTATAGAGAGGGCAAACAGAAGTGGAGACAAGGGACATCCCTGTCTAGTACCATTCCTAATGTTTATAGGGTTCGAGTTTCCTCCTGGGAGTTTCACTACAGCCGTGGGAGTTTTATAGAGGGCTCTAACCCCCTCAAGATATGGGCCCTTAAATCCGAATTTAATTAATGTTTGGTCTAAAAATTCCCATCTGATCCTGTCAAACGCCTTTTCCGCGTCTAAACGTAACAGGATGGCTTTCGTGGATGAGAGATGTACATGGTCGATTATGTTTATAATTTTTCTCGTATTATCTGAGGCTTGTCTGCCTGAAATAAATACGACTTGGTCCTTGTGGATCAGGCCTGGGAGAATGGGAGTTAGTCTGTTAGCTAGGATTTTGCTATAAAGTTTTAGGTCCGAATTAAGGAGGGCTATGGGGCGATAATTACTTCCTTTGGTATGAGTGCCAAATTCACTCTAGACATAGAAGCGGGGATAGCCGTTCCCTCCAGAAACTCATTAAACATATCCAGGAGATGTGGTGCCAAGATCAATTTAAATTTTTTATAGTATTGATTGGAAAACCCATCCGGGCCTGGCGTTTTACTAGGTTTTAGTTGTGAGATGGCTTCTAGTAAATCATCCTGCGCGATTTCTTTATTTAGCTCTAGTAAGTCAGCTTCTGAAAGGCTTGGAAGGTTACATGACGCTAGGTACTTAGTAATAGCTTCTGCATTTGAGGAGCTGTTTTGGGGGAAGTTCAAATTATATAGTTTGGAGTAGAAGTCTGAGAATGTGGCCGCTATCTGTTTTTCGCAATATGTTTTGATGCCCGTCTTTGTTTGTATGACGGATATTTGGGATTTGGTTCTCAGACCTCTTAATTTAGATGCTAATAACCGGTCGGCCTTATTTCCTTTGTCATAATATTTCTGCTTCGTCCACCTCAGCGCCCTCTCCACTTCATCTATTTGTATCTGCCTGAAATCAGATCTAGCCTTGTCCAGTACTTTGCGTAGTTGTTTTGAGGGATTAGCTTTATGTTTATGTTCTAGGAGTTTAACTTTCTCCGCTAATTCGTCGTACAATTTCTGTTTTTGCTTTTTCTTATATGATGCTATGGAAATTATATTCCCGCGAATCGTGGCCGTATGGGCCTCCCATAGCATCGCTGATGACTTTACAGAGCCCTTGTTCAGCGCAAAATATTCTCTGAACTTTTGCTTAATCTCTATCTCTACATCTATTTGGTTTAACAGAATCGTTTAGTTTCCAATTATATTGATTATATTTATAGAAGGGGAGGGAGAGCGTCAGCGAGACCGGAGCGTGGTCCGACCATGTTATAGAACCTATGTCCGACTGGGAGGTTGCCTGAAAGATATCTTTAGTACCCAGAAAATAATCAATCCTTGAATAGGTCTGGTGCGGGGGAGAAAAATACGAATAGTCCCTCTGGCCCTGATGCTGCGCCCGCCAAATATCTATCAGCGAAAACTCTTTCAGTATGTTCTGAAACCTTTTGGCATTTGTGGTCGTAATGCGTGGGTGGGGAGTACCCAGTGGGCTTGTCCTATCTTGATCAGGTGCTACAACCATATTAAAATCTCCTGCTATCAATAGCGTAGTTCTAGGTTGGGGGGCTAGCTTGTCACATAGATCTCTCAAAAAGTCAGCTTGACCCTCATTTGGGGCGTATATATTAACAAGGGTAATCTCCACATCTGATAGTGTGCCTTGCAGAATGAGGAATCTACCTTCTGGGTCTTCGGTCTGTTTTTGAAGTGTGAATTTGACATTTTGTCTAAATAAGATGGCTACCCCTTTTTTTTTTTAGTGGAGCAGGATGCATAATATGCCTGGGGGTAGTATCTCTGAAAGGTGTTAGGTGGCGATATCGTATTAAAGTGCGTTTCTTGTAAGAATAGCACATCTCCTTTTGTTTTTTTTAATTCTTGTAAGGCGAGCTTTCTTTTGATTGCTGAGTTAAGTCCCCTAACATTTAGGGACACTAGTTTAAGTGTTGTATTTGGAGCCATTTTCGGAGCCATCCAGCAAACAGCTCCAGGGCTTTCCGGATACAGTCGGGTCCCCTCTTTCCCATAAGCTTTAGGCTCTGCGTTCAAATCCTTTCACCAGGTCAAAGGGGTCTCCACTTCTTTGCTGCGCTGGGATGTGTAGATCCTTGTAGCTCCAGGGGCATGCGCCCTCTTTGTGGACAGGTAGGTATGTGTTCCCCGCCGGGGGCAGACCAGCGTTCCTCATCTCGTATGTGTCTCAGAAGCTCGTAAGGGGGGGGGGGGGCAATAGGTCGTCCAAACATATAAATTTTGCCGGGTGTAGTCTTTTCCTCTGCAGGTGACATTTCTCAGTCCTCACCTGCCTGGTTACGTTGGGTGGCTATTCTCTGGGGGGGGCAATAGGTCGTCCAAACATATAAATTTTGCCGGGTGTAGTCTTTTCCTCTGCAGGTGACATTTCTCAGTCCTCACCTGCCTGGTTACGTTGGGTGGCTATTCTCTGAGAGGAGCGTGGTCCCCTCTCTGTTGGCCTGTGATCTGGGTCTCCGTCCGTATCTTCAGGGGCAATTCCACCTCCATTCTTGTGGGGGACACCGAGCCCCTTTAGGAATCTTGGTATCTCTTCCGGGTAGGAAAGGGTGTGGAATTTGCCTCCAGCCTGGGCCACAATTTTAAAAGGGAATCCCCAGCGATATTTAATCTTGTTGTCCCTTAATTTTAGTGTGAGGGGTCTGAGCTCTCCTGCGGTCTACTGTACGTTTTGAGATATCACTGTATATCTCAATATGTACATTCCGGAACTGGATGTGTCCTTTCTCCCTGCTCGCCGTCAGTATTTTCTCCTTTGTGGAGTAATAATGGAACCTGACCAGTATATCTCTGGTCCTCTTGGGGTCCGTGGACCTAGGTCCGAGGGCCCTATGGGCTCTGTCCATCTCTAGCTTTTAAGGAGTTAGGTCAGGTACCAGATGAATAAAGAGGTCTGATAGGTATGTGTGCAGCTGTTCAGTCTCCACTGTTTCTGGGACATACCTCAGTCTCAAGTTCTGCCGCCGATCGCGGTTTTCCTGGTCCTCGGCACTTTCCTTGAGCCCTCTGATCTCCAGTGTAGGCGGTTGATCTCGTCCTCCGCGGAGGACTGAGCCTGCTCCAGTGTTTCCACTGTGTTTGCCAGCCCATCTGTTTTGGCCGTTAGGAGATTCAAGTCCGCCCTTAGGGTGTTAATGGCTTTACCCAAATCATCCCGAAACTCATTCCTCATTCTGGAGATTCAAGTCCGCCCTTAGGGTGTTAATGGCTTTACCCAAATCATCCCGAAACTCCTTCCTCATTCTGGTGAAGAGGTTTTCTAAATATGTTTTGTTCACATCTATGTTTTCAATTTCCTGCTCGTGCGCCCCGCTCGGGCCCTCCCACGTGTCGGCTGAGCCGCCATCTTGGGAGGTCTCGCAACTCCCCGCGGTCCGCTGGCTTTGTGGGAAGTAGCTCGTCACTGACTGCTGAGCTGCCTTCTTATTTTTGCCGCTCATGCTGGCTACCTTCCCCTCCGCTTGTATGTATTTATTGGGGGGGTTTAGATGTAGAGATGCCGCAGGAACTGTGGGGTCTTTTTAGTGCAGTAGGATAGGATTGTTTGTTTAGTCTAGTACAGCTTGTCTGGGTAGATATGGGGTTATTGGACCCAGGGGTTCTGGCCATAGGGCTGTGTTTCTGACCTGCAGGTCGTTCTCTCTGAGGCACCTTTGTGTGGTGGTGGTGCTTCCACGTGGTGGTGCTCCCCCAAGATGGCCGCCTCCTCCCTCACCACGCTACTGAGGCCTATGGCTCCCTTCACTAGTGGGTCCCCTCCCGGTGTTCTTCACTCCCAGCAGGGCCCTAGGTCAGGTTTGTACCTTTTATTTACGTGTGCCGTCCTGGGGGGGGGGGGAGCTGGACCCGTAACGGGGGGTCTCCGCTCGCGCCTTTCCTCACGGCCTCAGGCGGCCACAGCGGGCGCTTCTCTTACCCCACAGGGGGTCGGGGGTTCCGTCCCCGATCACCGCTGATTCCCCTCTATTCTTGGCTCCTCGGGGCGCGCGGAGTCCCGTCGCCTCTCGTCTCCGGATTCTCTCCGTCAGATTTGAATTTTGCGGGCTGCAGAGGGGAAAGTCCCGCACCGGGGGCAGGGGGTCTCCGACACAGCTCTCCGGGACGCCGGAGCCAGCCACTTCGGAGCCCAGCTAGTCACCGGAGCAAAGTCTTTGGGGGTTCACTTAGGGATTCCTCCGCTTCTCCTGATTATTTTATTATTTAATATGCTTCGTTAGTGCTATTCATTCAGAGGGGGTCGGGAGCATCTCTTTCAAGCTGCCATTCCCCTTGACGTCACCGGAAGTCTCCGGCTTTTGAGATTTTTAATGTTTTTATTGCGTCCGCCAGCTCTTTTTGGGTAATTTTTGCGTTAAGCATTTGATTCTCCTCCTCTGTCAGTGTTGGTAGGAGGCAATCGGACAGGTAATTACTAATAGGTTCAGTGGCTGGTGTCCCCGTGTTCCCACCCTGAGCCCTGAGGTTATAAAGTTTAATATAAAATGCGGTAAATTCCTCCGCTATTTTCTGTTCGTTATAGATTATTTCTCACGATTAATTTTTTATCGCTGTGATCTGGGAACGCTTCTGTATACCTCTTAGTTTGCTCGCCAAAAGTCTGTCAGCCTTATTGCCCTTGTCATAGTATTTCTGACAAGTCCATGTAAGAGCTTTTTCTACTTCTTCCATTTGGGCTTGTTTTAGCTCATTCCTGGCTGCGGTCAAGGTTTTATAAATCTTTTTCGAGGGGTTGGGTTTGTGCTGTTGTTCCAGCTTAATTATTTTAGTTGTAACAACTAGTGACATACCGCTCACCTCAATATTGAATACCAACTCTATGATAGGGATGACAGACATACATATATAAGGAGACAAAGGATGCTCCTAAAAAGATCCCACTTTAATGCACAGCAAAGCCGAAAATAGTCCACAGGTATAGTAACCCACTAGAGTAATGGTAAGGCTATAAGGGTACAATTAAGTAACCGCTCCCAACACTGTGGGAGGACAATTACCACTAAAATGCCCTAGGGCAAAAATAATAAATGATTTATTGATATTCAGAAGTCGACGCAGTAACACACACTCAAAATAACCATAAAAACAATTAAAACATAAATCACGGGTGAGGAAGGGTAAGGGGATATTATTATAAGATGAATTCCCAAATATTAGTGTATGTCCCCTTACCAGTACCAGGTGGTAGTGTGAGACACAATGGTAAATACAAATGATAGGCAATAGAGAATGCTAGAGCCTCTGGTCTCAGGGTATGGTGGAGGTTGCACTAATCATTGCATGCTGTGATTGATCTGCTCAGTATCAATAGTTGGATATCACACTGACAGTAGGTAGTGATGCATGCAGAGTAGTGAATGCAAATAAATGTGCCACTGTCATATATCACAAAACCTATATAGGTACTAGGTCACATGATCAATGATTCAGTAAATCATTAGTGCACATTATACCACATTATATAAATGAACCGCGGCATGTGCATCAAAAACCGGACCTGATATATGCATAAACTACCTCTGCTAGGCAGTTAACAACTCGAACAACCCCACACAAACTACCAGGAACAGTCTCACCCGTGACTCCTCCTACACGACGTCAACGTGGTGACGTCATGCCGACGATCGTTTCACGCATAAGGGGCTGGCGCTTTCTCAAGGTTCAGCCTCACCCGTGATTTATGTTTTAATTGTTTTTATGGTTATTTTGAGTGTGTGTTACTGCGTTGACTTCTGAATATCAATAAATCATTTATTATTTTGTCTCCAAGTGTAGGCGTTTAATTTATGAAATGGGGTGGATAGGGTTAATGTGATGGGGGCGTGATCTGACCATGTAATGGGGCCTAAGTCCGAATTTGTGCAGGCTTCCAGGATATATTTGGTAGCAAAAAAATAGTCTATACGAGAGTATGACTGGTGGGGTGTGGAATAGAATGTGTAATCTTTTTGGCCCTGGTGTTGGATTCTCCAGATGTCCATTAAGGAATATTCCTTGGTGATTGTTTTAAATTGTTTCTCCATCCTCTGAGGTGGAGCTCTGTGTTGGCCTTGTTGGCCTGAGGTTCTGTCCTCCGCAGAGTTTATGGCCATATTAAAGTCTCCGCCCACAATCAACGAAGATAGGTAGGTAGGGTCAAGCTTTTCTAACACTGCTTTCAGGAATTCCGTTTGATTATCATTTGGCGCGTAGATGTTGATCAGAGCGACCGGCGAGCCAGCCAGTGAGCCATATACCATTAGAAATCTACCCTCTGGGTCTGAAGTGGTTTTGGTGATATTGAATGGGGTTCCTTGTCGGAGCAGGATCGCTACTCCCCGCTTTTTACTGTTAAATGACGAGAAGAAACCCGTAGGGAATACATTGCTAATCAATTTGGGCAGCTCTTGGGATGTAAAGTGCGTCTCTTGGAGGAAGATGATATCTCCCTTGGACTTTTTCAGCTCTTGGAGCGCCAGTCGTCTTTTTCTATTATTATTCAGGCCCTTTACGTTTAGTGATACAAGTTTAATTGCGGACTGACTAGCCATTTGGGCGAGAGAGTTTAGTGTCCATCGGGGTCTCGCCCTTCCCACCGGGGAGATCCTGGTTCGTTGGTTCAGAGAACCTTTTTAACGCTTCTTGATGGTGCTGTTTGAGTATGGGTGTCAGGCCCGCCCGACGAGGGGTTGGGTGTGAGGAGGGCAGGGAAGGTCGAGAGGGGGGGGGGAATAGGCTGCTGGGACAGGGTCAGCAGCAAGAGGCAAAGTGGGACGAGGTCAGCTAAGGACCTCCAATAAGTACGGCCGGGATTGGCTACCGGCATTTGGGCTTAAGGCCCAATGGGGGGGAATCCGATGGTTCAGGCATGGGCGTGCAGGGAAGGTGCGGACCCTTGTACTTGCTTAGTGTAAGCTCTACCTTAGTTTAAGAGGGGGGAGGGAGGGGGGGAAATGGGAGGGGGGGAAAGGGGTCAAAGGGACGCAGGTCCCGAAACGCGTCAGAGTTACTATGTACTACTTTTGACCACTTAATAAACCTTTTTATATCCGATACTGGTTTGCAGCCCCCATTGTTTGCACGTTGTGCTCCGCCACTGTACCCTATGGGACTACTCTCTGCAATTACGTCTGGCATGACGCACCCACTTATCAAGGACTGAGCTGTGCTTCAAGGGAGTTCCTCACATTGATCGTTTGATTGGTATGTACTTTTGTTTTGCTGGGGGTCTATACAGGACCTTTATGGTATATATAGAGATCTGTGTTAGCCGTCCAGCGTAACTAGTACACTCCTATGTTTATATCATCCTAATGAGTCTCCTTAGCTCTTATACATGCTCTAATGCCTTGGTTACATATTTTATTACTCTGAATATGCATGTATGTTCCTAGGACAGCAGAGCCCTGAATTTTGGGATAATATCCCTCACCCACTACGGTCAAGCTTATAGGTTTTGGACATGGGGAAGGCGTGGGGAGGGGAGGGAAAACTCCTAGCATAGCCATAACATGGAGATCTTTCTGACAATCCTTAAAACCAGTGTAATAAACGTGAGAACAACTCTTAACAAGCTCAGTACATGAAAAGCATTATAACCTCTCTTTTTGTCAGTCGGTCAAGCTTATAGGTTTTGGACCTGGGAAAAGGGGGGGAGATGGGGGGGTGGGTGGGGAGATAGGGGGGAGGGGGAGACCTGGGTTGACAGGTAACACAACAGCACATTGCATTAATGTTTTTAGGTATCATGCTGAACATAAACGGAATACTTCCTACGCTTGCTGGTCGGGGAAGAGGGGGGGAGGGATGGGGCTCTTACATTTAGTGAAGTTAATATCCGAGGATCCTTATGACATTTCTATTTGATCTATGTGGCCCGCCGTGTGCCTTCCTCAGAGGGTTTGACAACGTATTTTATTACTGCAGGCAGCATCATTAGTATGGGGCCGTGCGGCCATATCTTCTGCGGCGGAAGGGCAGGCTTATGGGCTTTGGAGCGTGAGGTGGGGAGGGGGAAGGGGGGGAGAGAAAAGGGAGTACATTATATTATAACACATACAACTTTTCTCAACTTCAACATTCATCAACTGAGGAACAGTTTTTTTTTTTTTTTTTACATAACTCAACTGTGGCATAGGGACGGCTTAGCACTAGATCCATGTGGCCTGCTAATCTAGACTGCCAGTTACTGTAATAGTGTCACTGCCGCTGCTTCCATTATCGAAGTCATTTGGGCTTCCTGTCTTGTGCAGGGCTCATTAGGCAGCTTCCCAGTTAACTAGTATTTCCTAGTCCGGGGGGTGGGGAGGGTAGCAACAGTCGTGCGAACCGAGCCTGGGGTCCATAGTCCTGTACCCGGGCCTTAGACAGATTAAATTTTGCTACTTACAGTTAGTAGATCGCAGTGCTGTTGTCGGAGCATCGCGCTCCCCTCCTATTCCCCCCGCCAACCCCTAAAGCCCAGCCGGACCTCAGCACTCTTCAACTGCCATTCGGTCAGCGTCAAAAGTTATAGTAGCTTCAGCTGTGGGTTGCCTCCAATCGTCAGGGGTCGGATTCAGAAGCTATGCGTCTGGCTGGGTCTGGTGTGGTTCTTGAGCCGTCATGTGCTCCCGTCTTCGCTGTGGACTACGGTGCTTCTCATCTGTTCTTAGACTGCCTTGGCGCCGCCGTTCTCGCGGGACGGGTGCTGCGTGGTTCCGCGTCCTCCCGGTGCGGTGGGTCTTGTAGTTGCTCCGTTGTCCAGGAAAGCGGCGGGGTCAGACCCAGGGCTTTCACGAATGGGGCCATGTCCTCAGGGCGGCGGATGGTTAGGAATTTGCCGTCATAGCTTACCGTAAGCTTGAACGGAAAGCCCCAGCGGTACTTCACCTCCTCCCGGAGGAATGAGGTCAAGGGCTTCATTTCTCTCCTTCGGTCGACTGTTATCCGTGACAGGTCGTTGAAAATTTGGAGAGTTTCATTTTGGAAAGGTAGTGACTCTTTCCCTCTGCAGGCGGTGATGATCTTCTCCTTTACTGTATAGCTGTGTAATCTTATGATTACATCGCGTCGCCGGTTGGGATCTTCTGATCTGGGAGCTACCGCCCGGTGGGCCCTATCCATCTCTAGGTCCATGTCCTCTAGCGGGCCGCAGAGCGATGTGAACAGTTCCGCAAGATAGGGACGAAGCTGGCCAGGTAAGACCGTCTCCGGTACATTTCTTATGCGCAGATTCTGGCGCCTGTCCCTATTTTCTTGGTCTTCCTGCCCGTCTTTGAGACGGGAGATCTCCTCTCCTAGGCGGATGATTTCTTCCTCGGCTGCTGTTTGTCTTGCCAGGGACTCCTCCAGTCCACCTTCCAGAGTAGTTGTCCTCTCTGTTAGGCCAGACATCTCCTGTTTAATCTCCGCTACTGCTGCTTTGATTTCTGCCTGCAGGGATGTTTGGAGCTTGACATGCATGGTGGAGAATAGGCTCTCCAGGTAGGATCGGGTGATCGGTTCCTCTATCTCCATTTCAAGAGTTGCATGGGCTTTCGTACCCATATTTAGAGCTGCTTGCGGCTCTTGTGAGCCTCGTGGTCCGCCACCCTCTTGGTTTGCTGGACTCTTCTGTGTCGGGGAGAAGAATCGTGACACCGCCGGTGCTGCGGGCTTCTTTGTGTGTTTGGACATGCTCCGATCTCTCCAAGTAATGGGGGTATGTTTTTGAGCCTTGAATTTCTGGTTTGGGAGCGTTATTTATTAAGTTTTAGCCGGTGGGTCTGCGGAGCTCCCCTCCTACACCCCCATTCCTGATGACATCATCGGAAACCCATCCCTTTAGCACATTTTTAATGGATCATCAAAATTCAGTATTGTCATAGACAACTTAGGATCTGGCTGTGTTTTTTTTTTTTAGGGAAGCTGTGTCTTTAACTGAAACGGGAGGCGGCCATCTTGGATCCAGATGGAACGCAGGCTGAAACACATGACATGAAGATATCTCCTACTCAGAAAGCTCTTATTCAGACCACAGCTCTGATCAGACCCTCTCTTCACAGTGGGGGCGCAGGCAGGCTCAGGAGGGATCAGGTAGGGCGCAAGAAGGCGGGCAGCCAATTTCTTCAACTGGTTTAGCCAACAAAATAGTCAGTGGGTCCACAGAAATGGACACATCCGTTATTTCTTTTTTTAATAGATTGGATAACGATCCAATATTTCTATTGCCGGACACGTTCACCAAATGTGGACCATATCGCTTCTCTGCCCACAACCCCTCCAGCACAGATCAGACACCACAGGGTAGATTTGCTTCAGCCGCCATGGCGTGAGGTACCAATGAATAAAATTTTATATATATTTTCTTTAGTTGCTGTGCATATGGAAGTTTTTTGCAGCAAACTCCCATATATCCTCCCAATCATCCCTGTCAATTTCTATTTTCAAATCCGCTGCCCATTTGAGCATGCAGTCATGATCATGTGAATTGACCAAGGCCTCCAAACTGGCTTTTATTCTAGTTATCAAACCTTTTTGATAACTACCTCTCCTACATAGGCAGCAGAGATGTAGAGGAGCACAGCAGCGTTTCTTGGCAGCATACCAGCTAGTGGATCGCCAAAATGAGGGTAACTCCAAGCAGGGATGAGTATTAAAAGAGTACTTTAATGGTCAGTGCAAAACAGAACAATGGTAAGAGCGCACCTACGCGTTTCGTCCGTAAAGGACTTTTTCAAGGTGGATTATACTCTTATGTCCCTGAACCTGGATCCATTATGGTATATGGAATTATCAGTATACTAATGAGCCATCTATGGTGATGCACCATAAACACCACTTACCTCTCCTACATAGTGCTTCAAAACTTGTGAAGGGAGTAAATTCTAATTTTGGGGACATTTTTGGAAAAAAATTCTGATCTGTAGATATTTAAACATACTAAGGTCTGGTGCCTCATACCTAGTTAGGAACTCTTGGAAACTAGAAAGTTTTCCTTTATGCACTAGGTCGGCAACTACTCTAATATGTTTAGCTTTAATTTGGTCGAATTGTTTATAATCACAGCCTGGGGGGAAATTGGGATTGTTAAAAAGCGGAGTGAGTTGCGAAACGGGAGACACAAGATTTAATTTGCCCTTAGACTTGCTCCAACTCTCCCAGGTAAATCTCGTCGGATCTAGCTCAAACATTTTGGCGTACACCTCCTTAGCCAGTGCCCATAGGGACACTGGCAGAGAAGACGTTCTAGCATATTGGGATTCTATAGCTAACCAACAATATTGTGTTGGATCAGCGTTCCACATCACCACCTGCCTTAGTTGGGCAGCTTGGTAGTATTTCGAGATATCTGGGACACCCAAACCTCCTCTTGTCTTTAAAGCCATCATCACCGATCTAGCTGTTCTAGGCCTTTTACCTTGCCAAATAAAATTAAATATTCTATTTGGGAAATTTTTCAGTTCGGATCCCGGTATCCGGACTGGGAGAGTCTGGAAATGATATAATAACCTAGGGAGTATATTCATCTTGACTGATACTATTCTCCCAATCCATGACACCTGATATCCTTCCCACTTTGCCAGATCCCTTTTAATCTTATCAAACAATGGTGGATAGTTGCCTTGATATAGGGAGTGGTAGTTCCTAGACACATTTATTCCCAGATATTTAATATGTGAGGAACTCCATCTGTAGCTGAAATTCAGTTTTGGTAATTTTATCTCTGGATCCGAAAGATTCAGATTAAAAGACTGTGACTTGTCGCTGTTCATTTTATATCCAGAGATTTTTCCAAAGTCTGATAGCGCCTTTTGGAGGTTGGGTAAAGAAGTCTGAGGGCTTGCTAAAGTCAGAATAATGTCGTCTGCGAATAATGAGATTTTATCATTTGTTTTCCCAATCACTATATACAATGTATATTACTATTTGCTCTTATTTTAGCAGCGAATGGCTCAATCGTTAGAGCGAAGAGAGGAGGAGATAATGGGTACCCTTGTCTCGTACCATTTAAAAAAAAAAAATTCCCCAAACATTTTTATTAGGCATAATCATCTTTACAGACATTGGTTTTACATTATCAGTGTTGGCCTAATACAGTTGTATTTTCCTTGTTCATGTGGGGGGAGAGAGAAAGAAAGGAAAGATCCCCTAAGGCCACGTCATGGTCTCTGGGGTGTGGAAAAAGAAAGAGAGCAAGGGGGGGGGGGGGGGGGGAGAGAGGGAGTCATTCCACCCTCGTCCGGCCGGGTCCCGGCATCCATCCTTCACGGCTCTACTGTGGTTCAGATCCGTCTGGGGTTGTATCCTGATTTGGTTCGGATTAATGGGTTAACCAGGGTTCCCAGATTTTATAGAAACCTTCAGTTGAGCAGTTCAAGAAGGCCATGAGTTTTTCCAAACTCATAACATCGTTAACTCTTTTTTTCACTAGCTGTTTGGTGGGGGGCGCTATCTTCTTCCAAGAGTATGCGACTGAACACCTTGCTGCTGTTAGAATAAAGGAGATTAATTTCCATACTGGGCGATCGGTGTCCTCTATCGGCCTGCCCAGTAGGAAGGTCAGTGGATCTATAGGAATTGTGAGGCCTGTGACCTCTTTTATCAAATCTTGTACCGTAAGCCAGTATTTCTGAATTTCTGGACATGACCACCAGATATGGGCCATGTCCCCTCTATGTCCACAGCCTCTCCAGCATAGATCTGAGGCCAGAGGGTAGATTTGTTTTAACCTCACTGGGGTAAGATACCAATGATACATTATTTTATAGATGTTTTCCTTCACTGTGGTACAGATGGAAGTTCCTGAGGCTGCGTCTCATATTTCCTCCCAGTCCTCTCTGTCAATAACTATGTCCAATTCCGCTTCCCATTTAAGCATATAGTCGTGAGCGGTAGAGTTCACCGGATTCTCCATGCCGGCATATATTTGTGTTATTAGACCTTTTTGATGTACTCCTTCACGACAGAGTTTCTCAAATTTTGTGAGAGGGGGGAATTTCAATGATGGGGACATTTTTTGTAGAAAGTGTCGAATTTGGAGAAACTTAAATGTATCCAGGTGGGGTAATTTTAATTTGGTTCGCAATTCTTGGAGACTCAGGAACTGTCCATCGCTCAGCAGGTCCGCGATCGCTCTGATCCCCATTGTTTTAAATAGGTCGAATTGTCGGGTTTCACACCCTGGTGGGAATTTAGGGTTGTCAAATATTGGAATGAGCTGAGAGCAAGGGGACGAGAGTAAGAATTTAGTTTTAGTTTTTGCCCATATGTCCCAAGTATGTTTCATTGCCCCCAGCCCGAATTTGGGCGCCATGTCATTTCCCCTGTCACCGCTCCAGAGAAAAGCTGGTAGAGAAGGCGTTCTGGAGTAATGAGATTCAATTGCTAGCCAACATAGCTTGTCTGGGTCCGAGTTCCACATTACCGCCTGTTTTAATTGGGCAGCTTGGTAATATCTATTAATGTCTGGGACCCCCAGTCCTCCTTTTGTCCTAGACGCCATAAGAACCGACCTAGCTACCCGGGGTCTCCTTCCGTGCCAAATAAATTGGAGGATTTTATTTTGGATAGTTTTTAATTCAGAACCAGGGACATGGATCGGGAGCGTCTGGAAATAATATAATAATCGGGGGAGTATATTCATTTTAACTGAGATCATTCTCCCGATCCATGAGATCTGGTATTTTTCCCATTTATCCAGATCTTTTTTAATTTTCCTAAATAGGTTGGGATAATTATTTTGGTACACTGGCGACACACTTTATTCGAGCTCGGCTAGTCCCACGAATTCGGATATACCCGGGTGTATTGAGGTTTGTGACTGTTTTCTGCCCGAGTGCATTGAGGTATTTTCCAGGCAGGGATTGAAGCATTTTATTCCCGCTGGCTGCAATACTGCACAGTATATATATATATATATACTGCATTACAATTCATGAATTTATGCCATCTGGTAGACACGCGAAGCATTTCAGCCTATTAAATCCTAATCATTATCATTTAACAGATCAGCCGCCCGTCAGCCAGGCATGAACCCAGGCTGGGAAGGCAAACACAACGTGGCATGTCAGAGGTGAGGAGCGGCGAATTCCAGGTATCTGCCAGGTACATACTGGGTATTTGCTCGAATAAAGTGTGTCGGTGCAGTATAGGGAGCAATAGTGCCTCGATACATGTACTCCCAGGTATTTGATGTATATAGGGCTCCACTTATAATTAAAGTTTGATTTCAATGTCCGCATCTCTGGTTCTGATAGATTTAAGTTGAGGGCTTCTGACTTATCACTGTTAATTTTGTATCCTGATATTTTGCCAAATTCCTTTAATTCTTTGTGTAAGTTGGGAAGGGAGATCTGGGGCTGCGTTAATGTTAATATGATATCGTCTGCGAACAATGAGACTTTATAGTTTATTCCGCCAATTGGTACCCCGTGTATATTTATATTGTCTCGTATTTTAGACGCTAGTGGTTCGATTGTTAGGGCGAAGAGGAGAGGGGACAAAAGGCATCCCTGTCTCGTTCCATTTTTCATTTCAAATTTTTTTGCTGTACCCCCCGGGAGTTTCACCACTGCAGACGGGCAGCAGTACAGCGCTCGGACTCCCGCTAGATACGCATCTTTTAAGCCGAATTTCTGCATTGTTTTGTCAAGAAATAGCCAATCAATTCTATCGAACGTCTTCTCTGCGTCCAGGCTTAACAGAAGCGCTTTGGTAGCTGTGAGGTGGGCATGATCAACTATATTTATAATTTTGCGGGTGTTGTCTGAGGCTTGTCTGCCAGATACAAACCCCACCTGGTCGTTGTGAATTAATCTCGGTAGGATGGGATTCAGTCTATTTGCCAGGATTTTGCTGTATAGCTTAAGATCGTTATTTAGTAGGGAGATTAGTCGGTAGCTCCCACATAGCAGTGGGTCCCTACGCTCTTTGTGGATGATGGCGAGATTGGCCTGGGTCATTGATGGGGGGATTGGGCTGCCCTCCATGAATTAATTGAATAAGCTGAGTAGGTGTTTAGTTAGGATCGGGGAGAATCTTTTGTAATAAACATTGGAGAAGCCGTCGGGGCCAGGGGCTTTTGAGATATTTTTTTTTGTTTCAATTTTTTTATTGTTTTATCAGGGTACACAACAGATAGTAAACTTTGTTGTACATAGATTGGATAAACATTGATATTTGCATATATTAATAAAAACATCCGTATTCCGTTTTCTTTATTCAGATAGGTGTTTATCTAAATGTTTGTATGTCTGAATGCTCGTACGTTTCTGCTGTTATGGTTCAAACTAGGAAGCTGCCGCTTCCGTGTGTCCTGTTTTTAGTAGTATAGTAGAGAAAAGAAAAGGTGGAGAGCAGAGAAAGAGAGAGGAGGGAAAAAAGAAGGGAGATAAGGGGGGGGGGAGAGGTGCTGCGGGATGGCGTCCAGTTTTGTATATATCCTGCCTTTTCCTTTAGGAATTTATTATGTACCTGACCAAATTTCCCATGCCTTATGGAACTTATCCATCTTTTGGGTCAGTTTTGCCGTAAGAAGTTCCATTGTCTTTATTTCTCGCATTCTGTGGAGTACGGTCTGTTTAGCAGGGGCATTCACCTTCTTCCACGCTGCAGCAACGGAACAACGTGCCGCCGTGAGCACATGGCTCACCATCTTACTCTCTGCTGGGTCTAATTCGTCAATTGGCTTGGCCAGCACCATGGTCAGCGGGTCCACCTCAATCTCTACCCCCAGGTACTCTCGGATTAGTGTTTGAATCATGACCCAGAACACCTGAGTCTTGGGGCAGTTCCACCAGATATGAGCCATGTCTCCTCTTTGCCCGCAACCCCTCCAACACAAATCTGGGGTCCCGGGGAAGATCTGGCTCAACCTATTCGGGGTTAGGTACCAGTAAAATATAATTTTATAGATGTTCTCTTTAATGGTAGTACAAATCGATGTTTTGGATGCTGCCTCCCAGATATCCTCCCAGTCTTCTCTATCAATCTCTATATTTAAATCCTCCGCCCATTTGGACATATACCTGTGTTGGGAACAGCCTGTTGATCGCGCCAGGCCCAGATATATTTCCCAGATCAATCCTTTAGCATAGTACCCTTTCCTGCACAGTCGTTCAAAATTTGTTAGCTGCTGGAAAGCTTTATCTTTGGATACTGTTTGCAGGTAGTGCCTGATTTGTAAAAAGCCAAATATTGGGAGGTTTGTCGTTTGATATTTTTTTTCCAGTTCTTGGGTCAGCAAGAGCCTACCTTGCCCAGAGAAATCCTCTGCTATCATCATCTTCAGCTGTTTAAATTTACTGAGTCTCTGTGGGAACCCGCCGGGGGGAAATTCTGGGTTATCGAATATGGGTGTTAATAGGGAGGGGTGAGCCGTCAAGCCATATTTGTCTTTATTTTTGGTCCATACTCTCCATGTACATTTCATTGCTCCCAGTTTTAATGTTTCCGAGAGGATCTCTCTACCCCGCACAGTCCACAGGGTGGCCGGGAGTGAGAGGGGTCTCGCGTAGGAAAACTCTATCCCTGTCCAACAGCTTGTAGTTGGGTCATTGTTCCACATTATCACTTGTTTCAGTTGGGCCGCCAAATAATATTTAATGATATCTGGGACTGCCAAGCCTCCACATTCTTTTGGTGCTAACATTATGGTTCTAGCTACTCTTGGTCTTTTGTTTTGCCAAATGAATTGAAAAATTCTGTTTTGTATATTCTTTAATTCCGACATTGGGATATCAATTGGGAGAGTCTGTAAGTAATACAGAAGTCTTGGCAGGATATTCATTTTGACCGTAGCTATTCTGCCTAACCAAGATATCTGGTATTCATTCCAGCTCTGTACTGTAAGTCTTTTTTTAGCCTCTCAAATAGGGGCGGATAGTTATATTGATATAGTGATTTGTACTCCCGTGTTATTTGGATTCCCAAGTATTTGATTTTCGTGGAACTCCACTTATAATTAAAATTTAATTGTAGCAGTTTGGCCTCGGGATTAGGTAGAGATACATTTAATGCTTCCGACTTATCCATATTGATTTTATACCCCGAGATTTTGCTAAATGTATCTAATTGTGAATGTAAATTCGGGAGTGAAGTCAAGGGGTTGGCTAGAGTTAGGATAATGTCGTCAGCAAAAAGGGATATCTTGTAATCCGTATCTCCAATTGTAATGCCACTTATATTGTTGTCCTCTCTGATTGTTGTTGCCAAGGGTTCTATAGAGAGGGCAAACAGAAGTGGAGACAAGGGACATCCCTGTCTAGTACCATTCCTAATGTTTATAGGATTCGAGTTTCCTCCTGGGAGTTTCACTACAGCCGTGGGAGTTTTATAGAGGGCTCTAACCCCCTCAAGATATGGGCCCTTAAATCCGAATTTAATTAATGTTTGGTCTAAAAATTCCCATCTGATCCTGTCAAACGCCTTTTCCGCGTCTAAACGTAACAGGATGGCTTTCGTGGATGAGAGATGTACATGGTCGATTATGTTTATAATTTTTCTCGTATTATCTGAGGCTTGTCTGCCTGAAATAAATACGACTTGGTCCTTGTGGATCAGGCCTGGGAGAATGGGAGTTAGTCTGTTAGCTAGGATTTTGCTATAAAGTTTTAGGTCCGAATTAAGGAGGGCTATGGGGCGATAATTACCACACTGTAGTGGGTCTCTCCCTTCCTTTGGTATGAGTGCCAAATTCGCTCTAGACATAGAAGCGGGGATAGCCGTTCCCTCCAGAAACTCATTAAACATATCCAGGAGATGTGGTGCCAAGATCAATTTAAATTTTTTATAGTATTGATTGGAAAACCCATCCGGGCCTGGCGTTTTACTAGGTTTTAGTTGTGAGATGGCTTCTAGTAAATCATCCTGCGCGATTTCTTTATTTAGCTCTAGTAAGTCAGCTTCTGAAAGGCTTGGAAGGTTACATGACGCTAGGTACTTAGTAATAGCTTCTGCATTTGAGGAGCTGTTTTGGGGGAAGTTCAAATTATATAGTTTGGAGTAGAAGTCTGAGAATGTGGCCGCTATCTGTTTTTCGCAATATGTTTTGATGCCCGTCTTTGTTTGTATGACGGATATTTGGGATTTGGTTCTCAGACCTCTTAATTTAGATGCTAATAACCGGTCGGCCTTATTTCCTTTGTCATAATATTTCTGCTTCGTCCACCTCAGCGCCCTCTCCACTTCATCTATTTGTATCTGCCTGAAATCAGATCTAGCCTTGTCCAGTACTTTGCGTAGTTGTTTTGAGGGATTAGCTTTATGTTTATGTTCTAGGAGTTTAACTTTCTCCGCTAATTCGTCGTACAATTTCTGTTTTTGCTTTTTCTTATATGATGCTATGGAAATTATATTCCCTCGAATCGTGGCCGTATGGGCCTCCCATAGCATCGCTGATGACTTTACAGAGCCCTTGTTCAGCGCAAAATATTCTCTGAGCTTTTGCTTAATCTCTATCTCTACATCTATTTGGTTTAACAGAATCGTTTAGTTTCCAATTATATTGATTATATTTATAGAAGGGGAGGGAGAGCGTCAGCGAGACCGGAGCGTGGTCCGACCATGTTATAGAACCTATGTCCGACTGGGAGGTTGCCTGAAAGATATCTTTAGTACCCAGAAAATAATCAATCCTTGAATAGGTCTGGTGCGGGGGAGAAAAATACGAATAGTCCCTCTGGCCCTGATGCTGCACCCGCCAAATATCTATCAGCGAAAACTCTTTCAGTATGTTCTGAAACCTTTTGGCATTTGTGGTCGTAATGCGTGGGTGGGGAGTACCCAGTGGGCTTGTCCTATCTTGATCAGGTGCTACAACCATATTAAAATCTCCTGCTATCAATAGCGTAGTTCTAGGTTGGGGGGCTAGCTTGTCACATAGATCTCTCAAAAAGTCAGCTTGACCCTCATTTGGGGCGTATATATTAACAAGGGTAATCTCCACATCTGATAGTGTGCCTTGCAGAATGAGGAATCTACCTTCTGGGTCTACGGTCTGTTTTTGAAGTGTGAATTTGACATTTTGTCTAAATAAGATGGCTACCCCTTTTTTTTTAGTGGAGCAGGATGCATAATATGCCTGGGGGTAGTATCTCTGAAAGGTGTTAGGGGGCGATATCGTATTAAAGTGCGTTTCTTGTAAGAATAGCACATCTCCTTTTGTTTTTTTTAATTCTTGTAAGGCGAGCTTTCTTTTGATTGCTGAGTTAAGTCCCCTAACATTTAGGGACACTAGTTTAAGTGTTGTATTTGGAGCCATTTTCGGAGCCATCCAGCAAACAGCTCCAGGGCTTTCCGGATACAGTCGGGTCCCCTCTTTCCCATAAGCTTTAGGCTCTGCGTTCAAATCCTTTCACCAGGTCAAAGGGGTCTCCACTTCTTTGCTGCACTGGGATGTGTAGATCCTTGTAGCTCCAGGGGCATGCGCCCTCTTTGTGGACAGGTAGGTATGTGTTCCCCGCCGGGGGCAGACAAGCGTTCCTCATCTCGTATGTGTCTCAGAAGCTCGTAAGGGGGGGGGCAATAGGTCGTCCAAACATATAAATTTTGCCGGGAGTAGTCTTTTCCTCTCCAGGTGACATTTCTCAGTCCTCACCTGCCTGGTTACGTTGGGTGGCTATTCTCTGAGAGGAGCGTGGTCCCCTCTCTGTTGGCCTGTGATCTGTGTCTCTGTCCGTATCTTCAGGGGCAATTCCACCTCCATTCTTGTGGGGACACCGAGCCCCTTTAGGAATCTTGGTATCTCTTCCGTGTAGGAAAGGGTGTGGAATTTGCCTCCAGCCTGGGCCACAATTTTAAAAGGGAATCCCCAGCGATATTTAATCTTGTTGTCCCTTAATTTTAGTGTGAGGGGTCTGAGCTCTCTCCTGCGGTCTACTGTACGTTTTGAGAGATCACTGTATATCTCAATATGTACATTCCGGAACTGGATGTGTCCTTTCTCCCTGCTCGCCGTCAGTATTTTCTCCTTTGTGGAGTAATAATGGAACCTGACCAGTATATCTCTGGTCCTCTTGGGGTCCGTGGACCTAGGTCCGAGGGCCCTATGGGCTCTGTCCATCTCTAGCTTTTAAGGAGTTAGGTCAGGTACCAGATGAATAAAGAGGTCTGATAGGTATGTGTGCAGCTGTTCAGTCTCCACTGTTTCTGGGACCAATTTCTGCCGCCGATCGCGGTTTTCCTGGTCCTCGGCACTTTCCTTGAGCCCTCTGATCTCCCAGTGCAGGCGGTTGATCTCGTCCTCCGCGGAGGACTGAGCCTGCTCCAGTGTTTCCACTGTGTTTGCCAGCCCATCTGTTTTGGCCGTTAGGAGAATCTAGTCCGCCCTTAGGATGTTAATGGCTTTACCCAAATCATCCCGAAACTCCTTCCTCATTCTGGAGATTCAAGTCCGCCCTTAGGGTGTTAATGGCTTTACCCAAATCATCCCGAAACTCCTTCCTCATTCTGGTGAAGAGGTTTTCTAAATATGTTTTGTTCACATCTATGTTTTCAATTTCCTGCTCGTGCGCCCCGCTCGGGCCCTCCCGCGTGTCGGCTGAGCCGCCATCTTGGGAGGTCTCGCAACTCCCCGCGGTCCGCTGGCTTTGTGGGAAGTAGCTCGTCACTGACTGCTGAGCTGCCTTCTTATTTTTGCCGCTCATGCTGGCTACCTTCCCCTCCGCTTGTATGTATTTATTGGGGGGGTTTAGATGTAGAGATGCCGCAGGAACTGTGGGGTCTTTTTAGTGCAGTAGGATAGGATTGTTTGTTTAGTCTAGTACAGCTTATCTGGGTAGATATGGGGTTATTGGACCATGGGGTTCTGGCCTTAGGGCTGTGTTTCTGACCTGCAGGTCGTTCTCTCTGAGGCACCTTTGTGTGGTGGTGGTGCTTCCACGTGGTGGTGCTCCCCCAAGATGTTTCCACTGTGTTTGCCAGCCCATCTGTTTTGGCCGTTAGGAGAATCTAGTCCGCCCTTAGGATGTTAATGGCTTTACCCAAATCATCCCGAAACTCCTTCCTCATTCTGGAGATTCAAGTCCGCCCTTAGGGTGTTAATGGCTTTACCCAAATCATCCCGAAACTCCTTCCTCATTCTGGTGAAGAGGTTTTCTAAATATGTTTTGTTCACATCTATGTTTTCAATTTCCTGCTCGTGCGCCCCGCTCGGGCCCTCCCGCGTGTCGGCTGAGCCGCCATCTTGGGAGGTCTCGCAACTCCCCGCGGTCCGCTGGCTTTGTGGGAAGTAGCTCGTCACTGACTGCTGAGCTGCCTTCTTATTTTTGCCGCTCATGCTGGCTACCTTCCCCTCCGCTTGTATGTATTTATTGGGGGGGTTTAGATGTAGAGATGCCGCAGGAACTGTGGGGTCTTTTTAGTGCAGTAGGATAGGATTGTTTGTTTAGTCTAGTACAGCTTATCTGGGTAGATATGGGGTTATTGGACCATGGGGTTCTGGCCTTAGGGCTGTGTTTCTGACCTGCAGGTCGTTCTCTCTGAGGCACCTTTGTGTGGTGGTGGTGCTTCCACGTGGTGGTGCTCCCCCAAGATGGCCGCCTCCTCCCTCACCACGCTACTGAGGCCTATGGCTCCCTTCACTAGTGGGTCCCCTCCCGGTGTTCTTCACTCCCAGCAGGGCCCTAGGTCAGGTTTGTACCTTTTATTTACGTGTGCCGTCCTGGGGGGGGGAGCTGGACCCGTAACGGGGGGTCTCCGCTCGCGCCTTTCCTCACGGCCTCAGGCGGCCACAGCGGGCGCTTCTCTTACCCCACAGGGGGTCGGGGGTTCCGTCCCCGATCACCGCTGATTCCCCTCTATTCTTGGCTCCTCGGGGCGCGCGGAGTCCCGTCGCCTCTCGTCTCCGGAGTCTCTCCGTCAGATTTGAATTTTGCGGGCTGCAGAGGGGAAAGTCCCGCACCGGGGGCAGGGGGTCTCTGACACAGCTCTCCGGGACGCCGGAGCCAGCCACTTCGGAGCCCAGCTAGTCACCGGAGCAAAGTCTTTGGGGGTTCACTTAGGGATTCCTCCGCTTCTCCTGATTATTTTATTATTTAATATGCTTCGTTAGTGCTATTCATTCAGACCGGGTCGGGAGCGTCTCTTTCAAGCTGCCATTCCCCTTGACGTCACCGGAAGTCTCCGGCTTTTGAGATTTTTTTTTTTTTTTCAACTTTGTTTTTATTGGTTTTTAGTGCATACAACCATTTGGTTACATTACGTTGATAATTATTCCATGTATACACTTAACTTGCAAGGACAAACTTCAAATGACGGACGCACTTTGGGGAGACCCACAGGACAAGACATTGACAGACATACAACATCTACGGAGAGATAGGGGGGGGAAGGAGGGGGGGGGTAGGGAGGGAGAGGCGTAGCCGAGACTCACACCACCTGATGATCCGATGACCTGAGCCGCCACTGCTATCACCCTGCTTTTGACCACCTCGCAGAGAGCCCTGAGCCAACTCCGCATCCGCTTTTCGACTTCGTTCCCATTGGGATAATACTACAACCCTGGGGGATCCCTGCCGTCCGAACGTCCCGTGCAACTCCCCGCCCAGCATCCAAGGAGAACCCACTTCCATCTATCAAAGCCATATTGTGGCCTCATTCATCCCCTGTATGTCGGTCTGGGCAAACCACAGTGACCAGACTTTTTCGAATTTATCGGCCGAATCGTTGACTAAACTCGTCAACTTCTCCATTCGGCAAATGAACCAAATTCTGTTCCTGATTTTGTCTATAGAAGGAATCGCATTCTGATTCCACAATGCTGCGGTCTCACACCTCATAGCGGTAGCAAAGTGTGCTATCAGCTTGTTACCCGACCGCGATACCTCATTCGTAGGTTTACCTAATAAAAATAGCCACGGGTCCAGCTGAATTTGGAGCCCTAAGAAGATCCTCTGCAGCCAATCTCGGATCTGGGTCCAGATCGGCACTATTTTCGGGCAAGACCACAGCATGTGAACCAGATCCCCTTGTTCCCCGCACTGCCTGGGGCAGAGCGGGGAAGATCCCCGATTGAATTTAGCTAATCTAACTGGGGTGAGATACCAACGTAGTAATACTTTATACGAGTTCTCCTTCAATGTTGTGCAGATGGAGCTAGTGGCCGCGGCCTTAAATACCGCGGCCCAGTCCTCGTCCTCTAGTTGGCCCTGGAGATCCTCTTCCCATTGAACCATAAAACGGGGTTTGACTGTCCTGTCTGTGTCAGTATTGACCACCTCTCTGTACAAGGCAGAGATCAGTCCCCTTGTGCCTGTCCCGCGCACACAGAGCTTCTCAAAATTCGTCAGCGGTGGTCTCACCGGGTGTGCTTTATAATATGCCCTGACCTGGAGGTATTTCATAAAATCCGTGTTAGGAATGCCTGTTTCCGACTGTAATGATTCGAAGGATTTGATCTTTCCTTTAACCTCCAGGTCCTTCAACCGTCTAACCCCCGATTTACGCCAGAGCGGGAAGCTCTTATCTGTCAGGCCAGGAGCAAAGTCCGGGTTGCCATATAAAGGTGCCATCAGAGTATGTTTGGAGGTTAATGAGCTGTTATCTTTGGAAGCCTCCCAGACCGAGAGTGAGTTGAGTACAGAGGTCAGTGGAATGAGAATATCCCTCACCCGTTTCCTCGGGTACCAGATCAGGTCCATGAGCTCCAGCGGGGCGCACACCTCCCTCTCCAGCGCCACCCACCGTCTCAGCCCAGGATCTCCGTGCCACTGCGTAATTTGGCACAATTGTGCCGCTTTGTAGTAGGAAATAACACTCGGAACCGCTAGGCCACCAGCTTCCTTAGCTTTCTGCATTGTTTTTACTTTAATACGTGGTTTTCTACCATTCCAAATAAATTGAGATATTGATTTTTGAAGCCCTGTAATGTCTGCTCTTACCACGGGAATCGGGAGAGTTTGAAACAGATATAGAATCCGGGGAAGGACGTTCATCTTGACGCTATAGATCCTCCCTAACCAGGAAATACCATATGCCTTCCAGTCCTGCAGCTCTTTTTTTAGAGTCCTCAGCAGTTTGGGATAGTTAGCCGAATATAAGGAGCTTATCCGTTTTGTAATCTGCACTCCTAGGTACTTCATGGAGGAAGGACGCCATCTAAACCCGAAATTGAGTTCTATCAGCTTCTCCATCTCTCTTGGCATGTTGAGGCTTAAGGCCTCTGATTTGGATTGATTTATTTTAAAGCCTGAGATCTGGGCAAACCGCTCTAGAAGCTCGAACAGATTGGGTAGCGAGACGAGCGGCTTAGTAAGGGTTAGAATGATGTCATCTGCGTACAAAGCCACTTTGTGCTCCTGTGAGTGGATTTGCACCCCAGAGATATCAGCGTTGTTCCGAATTTGTGCTGCAAGTGGCTCGATGCATAGGGCGAAGAGCAGGGGCGAAAGCGGACACCCCTGTCTCGTGCCGCTTTTAATTGGAAAAGGATCTGATGGGTATCCTTGGTGGACCACCCTAGCTGTTGGTGCCGTGTACAAAGCCTTGACTGCCTGTTGGAATATACCCCCAAACCCAAATGCTCCAAGCGTGGACTCCAGGTATGGCCAATCAATCCTGTCAAAGGCCTTTTCCGCATCTAGGCTTAGGGCCACACTTCGGATCTCCTTGGCTTCTATAAAGTCTATGATATCAACAATCCTTCTAGTGTTGTCGGCCGCTTGTCTATTTCTTATAAAGCCAACTTGATCCGGGTGGATAAGCCTCGGCAGGATTATATTTAATCTATTGGCCAGTAATTTAGAATAGATTTTAACATCTGTATTTATTAATGATATTGGCCTGTAACTCTGGCAGCTAGTGGGATCTTTGTCCTCTTTATGAATTACTGAAATTGACGCCTGGAGCATCTGTCCCGGAAAGGGCTCTCCTGCTAGCACTCCATTGAATAACTGGAGCATGTGAGGAGCCAGAACTCCAATAAATTTTTTATTGTACAGATTGGAGAACCCATCCGGGCCCGGGGCTTTTGACGCTTTTAGGTTTTTTACTACCGCCTCCAATTCCTCCCTCGTAAAGTCGCTCTGTAGTGCCTCTCGCTCCAATCTGGTCAATTGTGGCAAAGCCGCGTCTGCCAGGAATTTCCGTAGCTTACTACTTGTCCTTGCATTGTGGACCACCTTCTCCCCATTGTATAGCTGTGCGTAAAATTTCGCAAACTCCCCCACTATGACTTTAGGGTTTGAGGAACACTGGCCCCCACTTGTTTTGATAGACTGAATATTAAAATTTGGTTTCCGGTTTCGGAGTCTGGTAGCCAGCATAGTGTCCGGTTTGTTAGCTTTCTCATAAAACTTCCTCTGAGTCCAACTCATGTCTTTCTCAGCCCTGGAGGTAAGGAGGAGGTTCAGTTCAATCCTAACATCCTTCAACTCCTTCAGGGTATCCTCTCTACCTGTCCGGTTATGTAGTGTAGAGAGCTCATGTAACCTTTTATAGAGCTGCGTTAATTTGGCTTCCTTTTTCTTTTTTCTACTTGCAGCTATGCTGATTAAGACCCCACGGATCGTGGCTTTATGAGCCTCCCATAACAGAGAATGGGAATCCACACTGCCACTATTTATCCTGAAGTAGGCTGATATCTCGGTTTTGACTTTTTTTTGTATTTCCGGGATTTTAATTATTGATTCGTTTAGCTTCCAATTTGCTCCCGGCCTGACAAATCCAATTTGAGTGCATCTAAGCTCAATCGATGCATGGTCCGACCATGTAATATCGTGTATGTTTGTGTCGGAGATTTGTGGGACCATTCTGCCCGATACAAAGAAGTGGTCAATCCTACTGTAACTGTCATGGGGATGGGAATAAAAGGAGTAGCTGCGTTCACCCTGGTGCTGCTCTCTCCAAATATCTACTAGGCCAGTTTGTCTTAGTCCCCTCAGAAGTGCAGTGTTACCTACTTGCCTTCTAGACTGTTGGGGTGTCGTGCGATCGACCTTAGGGTTGAGTACGGTGTTAAAGTCCCCTCCCAAAACAATATGACCCTCGGCCCACTGTTGCAGCTTTTGAAAGAAAGCGTTAAAGAAATCTGTTTGTCCTTCACTAGGCGCGTATATACATGCCAATGTAATTCTGGTCTGTTTGAGGAGCCCAATCAGCACGATATACCTGCCCCCGGGGTCCCTTTTGATCTTCTCGACCTGGAATTGGGTGTTATTGTTTATTAATATAGCTACCCCTCTCTTTTTTTCCTCCCCTGAAGCCAAGAAAAACTGACGGAAGTGTGAGTCTATAAATTTAGGGCTGTGTCTAGAACTGAAGTGTGTCTCCTGAAGAAAGACCACCTCAGCCCCTCTCCTCCTGAACTCCGCGAAGGCGACTCTCCGCTTGTGTGGACTATTAAGCCCTTTGGCGTTTTGTGATATAAAGGATACCGCCATATTGAGATAAGTTGTGTGTGCAGATAGGGTGTATAGGCGTAATTACTCTTACCCCTGTCCTGGGGCTCCTGATGGGCTTGCGAGCCGTGGTGCTTGCCCTTCCCGAGCGGGTTCCGTCTGACGCCTGTTGGGGCTGGGATGGGGAGGGGAGAAAACATGAGGGAAAATAACATATATACATCACATATAGAAATAACAAGAACCGTATTGGTCCTAAGAGACCTCGGGTTCAATGCCCGGCTGTGATCTTTTCTTC
This sequence comes from Ascaphus truei, assembly GCF_040206685.1. Classification (NCBI taxonomy): domain Eukaryota; kingdom Metazoa; phylum Chordata; class Amphibia; order Anura; family Ascaphidae; genus Ascaphus; species Ascaphus truei. Next base: position 303,212,952 of record NC_134483.1, on the reverse strand, counting down.
CTGGACCTCTCCCCCCCTTGGTCCACCTCCGTGGCTCCTGAGACCAGCCACGGACAACCGGGTCTTTGCCAGGAAGGTGGGTTTTATCCCATCTCCTGGATTGGATGCACATGCCTGCAGGCAGAGTGGTGGGTACTCCCCCCCCTCGCCGGCAGTTATGCTAAACTAAAACCTAACCTCTAACTCTGAACTACTGTCGTGTTTGGGCAATTTTTTTTTTTTTTTTTTTTCCCCTTTCCACCCCCACCCAAACCTAGTGTAAACCCTAATTATCCTCTATAATCTACTCTCTCCCCCTCGACATTCTCTATACTACTTCCCAAAACTCTGAACTACTTTAACCCTTCAATTCTGTCCTTCCTCCGTTTCTGCTATACCCACCTGCAGACTCTTGTGCCCTACCTACCCCTCGCTTCCCTCCTGGGGATAATTTTTCCCTTGACCGCCTGTTAACGCTGGGACTTAATCCTTTTTAGTGGACTCTGTGGCCCTTAGCGTCCCTCTGTGGCTCCATGCTATCGGGTGTGAATCTGCCTTCTTTCCTACCGCCCGCCTCTCACTTTCCTTCCCCCCTCCCCCTCGGGACCCCCCCGACCGTCCTCGAGACCTCCGCTCTCCTGCCCCCCACCATCGCCCATGTCCCCTTTGTCCCTCCTGTGTCGGAGCTTCTCCCCGGCGGTGGATCTCGCGTGCCTCCGCCGAGGAGCCCCGCAGCACATCCGGGTCGTCGCCGTCCTCTTGACGTCACCGCGACTCCATCCCGGCGCTCCATTGCCTTCCCTTCCAGCGTTCTCGCGAGATCCAACGCTTTGACGTCACCGAGCTGGGCGGGCCATTCTCATTCACAGGCGGGCCTCCGAGGAGAGAGGGCTGGTCCGGGGGCAGCTCCCTGGGCGGGTCCCGTTGCCGGAGCATTCCATCCTGCCAAAAGCTGCGCCGCCATGGAAGTCTTCGCGCTTCATCCCCACCTTCCCGCTCAGATAGGTAAGGAAACGCCATCTTGGTTCCTCCAGATCTGTGTTAGATGAGATTAACGGCCACCATTTGAGGCCTTCTGTCCTTGGTCTCCCTCTCCGGCCTTAGTAGTCCTTGGGGTAACAATTTGGCAGTCTTGAAGGGTAATAACTGGTTGGAAAGAAAAAACGCAACAAGCGTAACAGAACTATGCTGACTTTATTCCCTTCCTTGTTTTAAGGGCTTTTCCCGCTCCCATCTTTTCTGTTTAGGCTCTTATCCTTCGGGGGAGAGGGACCCTGACGTCTTGGCGGGGAGTCCGCATTGGGACCTTGTTGGGCCCCCTCTGTGGAGTTAGCCACATTTCCCTGCACTCCAAGCTTTTTCAGGAAGGATGCCCCCTCCGAAGGATGTTTGAGGACGTGGGGTCTTCCATTTTTCGTGGCCACCAGGGCAAAGGGGAAGGCCCAGCGGTATCTTATTTCACTGTCTCTGAGTGCCCGTGTAACATGGCCTACCGCTCTTCGCCGAGCCAGAGTGAGGGGCGACAGGTCCTGATATACTGTGAGGGTGACCCCCTCAAAGGTGATATGGGGGGTGGCCCGGGCTATCCTTCCCACCTCCTCCTTTACGGAGAAGTAGTGGAGGCGGAGGATCACATCCCTAGGGGGATTTGAGGCCAGTGGCTTAGAGCGCAGGGCTCTATGGCACCTGTCCATCCTGAAGTCAGATTCCGGCTTATCCGGCAGGATGGAGGCCATCCAGCGTGTCAGCAGCGCCTCCGGGTCCAAGATCTCCTCCGGGATCCCCCTGACTCTCAAGTTGTTCCTCCTATCCCTGTTTTCTCCGTCTTCCTGGCGGGCCTCCAATTCCATCACCCTCTGTTCTAGGGCCTGTATACGGGTGTTTGTTTCCTGCTGTGAGTTAGCGCTAGCTTCCATGCGCTCCTCCAAGTCGTTGGTTCTGGTCCCGATCTGCATAAGATCATGCCGGAGCCCCTCCACCTCCCCCCTGAAAAAGGATTTCAGATCCACCAAGAGCCTGGAGATTTCCTTTTTAATAATTTTGGATTGTTCCGCCGCTGCTCTTGATCCCTCAGCATCCTGGGCGGAATCGGAGTCCGACACCGCTGACATCTCCGCGGCCCCTGCCTTACTTTGTCCCGTGAAGTAGGCCCTGACATCCGACTTGCGTCGGGCTTTCTGCCTCGTTGCCGCCATCAGGGTCTAGGGCTTATTTGCCGGATCGGGGTGTATTTACGTTCACGTATTGCCTTTTTGCTTTTGTCCGAAGTCGGTTTTAGTCTGATTTATTATCTTTATTATGCCGGCGGTTGGTGGAGCTGAGTGACTAAGCGTCCATCACCAGCCAGCCGCGCATGCCATTCCTCGTGACGTCACAGGAAGTCTCCCTGATAGCGCCTTTTGGAACTTGTTGTCCCCGTGTTCCCACCCTGAGCCTTGAAGTTATAAAGTTTAATATAAAATGCGGTAAATTCCTCCGCTATTTTCTGTTCGTTATAGATGATTTCTCACGATTAATTTTTTATCGCTGTGATCTGGGAACGCTTCTGTATACCTCTTAGTTTGCTCGCCAAAAGTCTGTCAGCCTTATTGCCCTTGTCATAGTATTTCTGACAAGTCCATGTAAGAGCTTTTTCTACTTCTTCCATTTGGGCTTGTTTTAGCTCATTCCTGGCTGCGGTCAAGGTTTTATAAATCTTTTTCGAGGGGTTGGGTTTGTGCTGTTGTTCCAGCTTAATTATTTTAGTTGTAACAACTAGTGACATACCGCTCACCTCAATATTGAATACCAACTCTATGATAGGGATGACAGACATACATATATAAGGAGACAAAGGATGCTCCTAAAAAGATCCCACTTTAATGCACAGCAAAGCCGAAAATAGTCCACAGGTATAGTAACCCACTAGAGTAATGGTAAGGCTATAAGGGTACAATTAAGTAACCGCTCCCAACACTGTGGGAGGACAATTACCACTAAAATGCCCTAGGGCAAAAATAATAAATGATTTATTGATATTCAGAAGTCGACGCAGTAACACACACTCAAAATAACCATAAAAACAATTAAAACATAAATCACGGGTGAGGCAGGGTAAGGGGATATTATTATAAGATGAATTCCCAAATATTAGTGTATGTCCCCTTACCAGTACCAGGTGGTAGTGTGAGACACAATGGTAAATACAAATGATAGGCAATAGAGAATGCTAGAGCCTCTGGTCTCAGGGTATGGTGGAGGTTGCACTAATCATTGCATGCTGTGATTGATCTGCTCAGTATCAATAGTTGGATATCACACTGACAGTAGGTAGTGATGCATGCAGAGTAGTGAATGCAAATAAATGTGCCACTGTCATATATCACAAAACCTATATAGGTACTAGGTCACATGATCAATGATTCAGTAAATCATTAGTGCACATTATACCACATTATATAAATGAACCGCGGCATGTGCATCAAAAACCGGACCTGATATATGCATAAACTACCTCTGCTAGGCAGTTAACAACTCGAACAACCCCACACAAACTACCAGGAACAGTCTCACCCGTGACTCCTCCTACACGACGTCAACGTGGTGACGTCATGCCGACGATCGTTTCGCGCATAAGGGGCTGGCGCTTTCTCAAGGTTCAGCCTCACCCGTGATTTATGTTTTAATTGTTTTTATGGTTATTTTGAGTGTGTGTTACTGTGTCGACTTCTGAATATCAATAAATCATTTATTATTTTTGCCCTAGGGCATTTTAGTGGTAATTGTCCCCCCACAGTGTTGGGAGCGGTTACTTAATTGTACCCTTATAGCCTTACCATTACTCTAGTGGGTTACTATACCTGTGGACTATTTTCGGCTTTGCTGTGCATTAAAGTGGGATCTTTTTAGGAGCATCCTTTGTCTCCTTATATATGTATAATTATTTTAGTTGTCAGATCTGTTATTAATTTCACCTTGGCCTTTCTGTGGGATGCAATTGAAATAAAAGTTCCCCTAATTGCTGCCCTACGGGCTTCCCACAGAACCGCCGGAGAGTCTACTATGCCCCAGATGAGAGCGAAGTACTCCCTAAGAGCCTTTTTAATTTCTTTTTCTACCTCCGGGTGGTTCAGTAGGGAGTCGTTCAACTTCCAAGTGTAGGCGGTTAATTTATGAAATGGTGTGGATAGGGTTAATGTGATGGGGGCGTGATCTGACCATGTAATGGGGCCTAAGTCCGAATTTGTGCAGGCTTCCAGGATATATTTGGTAGCAAAAAAATAGTCTATACGAGAGTATGACTGGTGGGGTGCGGAATAGAATGTGTAATCTTTTTGGCCCTGGTGTTGGATTCTCCAGATGTCCATTAAGGAATATTCCTTGGTGATTGTTTTAAATTGTTTCTCCATCCTCTGAGGTGGAGCTCTGTGTTGGCCTTGTTGGCCTGAGGTTCTGTCCTCCGCAGAGTTTATGGCCATATTAAAGTCTCCGCCCACAATCAACGAAGATAGGTAGGTAGGGTCAACCTTTTCTAACACTGCTTTCAGGAATTCCGTTTGATTATCATTTGGCGCGTAGATGTTGATCAGAGCGACCGGCGAGCCAGCCAGTGAGCCATATACCATTAGAAATCTACCCTCTGGGTCTGAAGTGGTTTTGGTGATATTGAATGGGGTTCCTTGTCGGAGCAGGATCGCTACTCCTCGCTTTTTACTGTTAAATGACGAGAAGAAACCCGTAGGGAATCCATTGCTAATCAATTTGGGCAGCTCTTGGGATGTAAAGTGCGTCTCTTGGAGGAAGATGATATCTCCCTTGGACTTTTTCAGCTCTTGGAGCGCCAGTCGTCTTTTTCTATTATTATTCAGGCCCTTTACGTTTAGTGATACAAGTTTAATTGCGGACTGACTAGCCATTTGGGCGAGAGAGTTTAGTGTCCATCGGGGTCTCGCCCTTCCCACCGGGGAGATCCTGGTTCTTTGGTTCAGAGAACCTTTTTAACGCTTCTTGATGGTGCTGTTTGAGTATGGGTGTCAGGCCCGCCCGACGAGGGGTTGGGTGTGAGGAGGGCAGGGAAGGTCGAGAGGGGGGGGGAATAGGCTGCTGGGACAGGGTCAGCAGCAAGAGGCAAAGTGGGACGAGGTCAGCTAAGGACCTCCAATAAGTACGGCCGGGATTGGCTACCGGCATTTGGGCTTAAGGCCCAATGGGGGGGGAATCCGATGGTTCAGGCATGGGCGTGCAGGGAAGGTGCGGACCCTTGACCCTTGTACTTGCTTAGTGTAAGCTCTACCTTAGTTTAAGAGGGTGGGGGGAGGGGGGGAAATGGGAGGGGGGGAAAGGGGTCAAAGGGACGCAGGTCCCGAAACGCGTCAGAGTTACTATGTACTCCTTTTGACCACTTAATAAACCTTTTTATATCCGATACTGGTTTGCAGCCCCCATTGTTTGCACGGTTGTGCTCCGCCACTGTACCCTATGGGACTACTCTCTGCAATTACGTCTGGCATGACGCACCCACTAATCAAGGACTGAGCTGTGCTTCAAGGGAGTTCCTCACATTGATCGTTTGATTGGTATGTACTTTTGTTTTGCTGGGGGTCTATACAGGACCTTTATGGTATATACTGCACCGACACACTTTATTCGAGCAAATACCCAGTATGTACCTGGCAGATACCTGGAATGCGCCGCTCCTCACCTCTGACAAACCCCATTGCGTTTGCCTTCCCAGCCTGGGTTCATGCCTGGCTGACGGGCGGCTGATCTGTTAAATGATAATGATTAGGATTTAATAGGCTGCAATGCTTCGCGTGTCTACCAGATGGCATAAATTCATGAATTGTAATGCAGTATATATATATATATATACTGTGCAGTATTGCAGCCAGCGGGAATAAAATGCTTCAATCCCTGCCTGGAAAATACCTCAATGCACTCGGGCAGAAAACAGTCACAAACCTCAATACACCCGGGTATACCCGAATTCGTGGGACTAGCCGAGCTCGAATAAAGTGTGTCGCCAGTGTATAGAGATCTGTGTTAGCCGTCCAGCGTAACTAGTACACTCCTATGTTTATATCATCCTAATGAGTCTCCTTAGCTCTTATACATGCTCTAATGCCTTGGTTACATATTTTATTACTCTGAATATGCATGTATGTTCCTAGGACAGCAGAGCCCTGAATATTGGGATAATATACCTCACCCACTACGGTCAAGCTTATAGGTTTTGGACATGGGGAAGGCGTGGGGAGGGGAGGGAAAACTCCTAGCATAGCCATAACATGGAGATCTTTCTGACAATCCTTAAAACCAATGTAATAAACGTGAGAACAACTCTTAACAAGCTCAGTACATGAAAAGCATTATAACCTCTCTTTTTGTCAGTCGGTCAAGCTTATAGGTTTTGGACCTGGGAAAAGGGGGGGAGATGGGGAGGGGGGAGATAGGGGGGAGGGGGAGACCTGGGTTGACAGGTAACACAACAGCACATTGCATTAATGTTTTTAGGTATCATGCTGAACATAAACGGAATACTTCCTACGCTTGCTGGTCGGGGAAGAGGGGGGGAGGGATGGGGCTCTTACATTTAGTGAAGTTAATATCCGAGGATCCTTATGACATTTCTATTTGATCTATGTTGCCCGCCGTGTGCCTTCCTCAGAGGGTTTGACAACGTATTTTATTACTGCAGGCAGCATCATTAGTATGGGGCCGTGCGGCCATATCTTCTGCGGCGGAAGGGCAGGCTTATGGACTTTGGAGCGTGAGGGGGGGAGGGGGAAGGGGGGGAGAGAAAAGGGAGTACATTATATTATAACACATACAGTACAACTTTTCTCAACTTAAACATTCATCAACTGAGGAACTGGTTGTTTTTTTTTTTACATAACAACTGTGGCATAGGGACGGCTTAGCACTAGATCCATGTGGCCAGCTAATCTAGACTGCCAGTTACTGTAATAGTGTCACTGCCGCTGCTTCCATTATCGAAGTCATTTGGGCTTCCTGTCTTGTGCAGGGCTCATTAGGCAGCTTCCCAGTTAACTAGTATTTCCTAGTCCGGGGGGTGGGGAGGGTAGCAACAGTCGTGCGAACCGAGCCTGGGGTCCATAGTCCTGTACCCGGGCCTTAGACAGATTAAATTTTGCTACTTACAGTTAGTAGATCGCAGTGCTGTTGTCGTAGCATCGCGCTCCCCTCCTATTCCCCCCGCCAACCCCTAAAGCCCAGCCGGACCTCAGCACTCTTCAACTGCCATTCGGTCAGCGTCAAAAGTTATAGTAGCTTCAGCTGTGGGTTGCCTCCGATCGTCAGGGGTCGGATTCAGAAGCTATGCGTCTGGCTGGGTCTGGTGTGGTTCTTGAGCCGTCATGTGCTCCCGTCTTCGCTGTGGACTACGGTGCTTCTCATCTGTTCTTAGACTGCCTTGGCGCCGCCGTTCTCCTCGCGGGACGGGTGCTGCGTGGTTCCGCGTCCTCCCGGTGCGGTGGGTCTTGTAGTTGCTCCGTTGTCCAGGAAAGCGGCGGGGTCAGACCCAGGGCTTTCACGAATGGGGCCATGTCCTCAGGGCGGCGGATGGTTAGGAATTTGCCGTCATAGCTTACCGTAAGCTTGAACGGAAAGCCCCAGCGGTACTTCACCTCCTCCCGGAGGAATGAGGTCAAGGGCTTAATTTCTCTCCTTCGTTCGACTGTTATCCGTGACAGGTCGTTGAAAATTTGGAGAGTTTCATTTTGGAAAGGTAGTGACTCTTTCCCTCTGCAGGCGGTGATGATCTTCTCCTTTACTGTATAGCTGTGTAATCTTATGATTACATCTCGTCGCCGGTTGGGATCTTCTGATCTGGGAGCTACCGCCCGGTGGGCCCTATCCATCTCTAGGTCCATGTCCTCTAGCGGGCCGCAGAGCGATGTGAACAGTTCCGCAAGATAGGGACGAAGCTGGCCAGGTAAGACCGTCTCCGGTACATTTCTTATGCGCAGATTCTGGCGCCTGTCCCTATTTTCTTGGTCTTCCTGCCCGTCTTTGAGACGGGAGATCTCCTCTCCTAGCCGGATGATTTCTTCCTCGGCTGCTGTTTGTCTTGCCAGGGACTCCTCCAGTCCACCTTCCAGAGTCGTTGTCCTCTCTGTTAGGCCAGACATCTCCTGTTTAATCTCCGCTACTGCTGCTTTGATTTCTGCCTGCAGGGATGTTTGGAGCTTGACATGCATGGTGGAGAATAGGCTCTCCAGGTAGGATCGGGTGATCGGTTCCTCTATATCCATTTCAAGAGTTGCATGGGCTTTCGTACCCATATTTAGAGCTGCTTGCGGCTCTTGTGAGCCTCGTGGTCCGCCACCCTCTTGGTTTGCTGGACTCTTCTGTGTCGGGGAGAAGAACCGTGACACCGCCTGTGCTGCGGGCTTCTTTGTGTGTTTGGACATGCTCCGATCTCTCCAAGTAATGGGGGTATGTTTTTGAGCCTTGAATTTCTGGTTTGGGAGTGTTATTTATTAAGTTTTAGCCGGTGGGTCTGCGGAGCTCCCCTCCTACACCCCCATTCCTGATGACATCATCGGAAACCCATCCCTTTAGCACATTTTTAATGGATCATCAAAATTCAGTATTGTCATAGACAACTTAGGATCTGGCTGTGTTTTTTTTTTTTAGGGAAGCTGTGTCTTTAACTGAAACGGGAGGCGGCCATCTTGGATCCAGATGGAACGCAGGCTGAAACACATGACATGAAGATAGCTCCTACTCAGAAAGCTCTTATTCAGACCACAGCTCTGATCAGACCCTCTCTTCACAGTGGGGGCGCAGGCAGGCTCAGGAGGGATCAGGTAGGGCGCAAGAAGGCGGGCAGCCAATATCTTCAACTGGTTTAGCCAACAAAATAGTCAGTGGGTCCATAGAAATGGACACATCCGTTATTTCTTTTTTTTAATAGATTGGATAACGATCCAATATTTCTATTGCCGGACACGTTCACCAAATGTGGACCATATCGCTTCTCTGCCCACAACCCCTCCAGCACAGATCAGACACCACAGGGTAGATTTGCTTCAGCCGCCATGGCGTGAAGTACCAATGAATAAAATTTTATATATATTTTCTTTAGTTGCTGTGCATATGGAAGTTTTTGCAGCAAACTCCCATATATCCTCCCAATCATCCCTTTCAATTTCTATTTTCAAATCCGCTGCCCATTTGAGCATGCAGTCATGATCATGTGAATTGACCAAGGCCTCCAAACTGGCTTTTATTCTAGTTATCAAACCTTTTTGATAACTACCTCTCCTACATAGGCAGCAGAGATGTAGAGGAGCACAGCAGCGTTTCTTGGCAGCATACCAGCTAGTGGATCGCCAAAATGAGGGTAACTCCAAGCAGGGATGAGTATTAAAAGAGTACTTTAATGGTCAGTGCAAAACAGAACAATGGTAAGAGCGCACCTACGCGTTTCGTCCGTAAAGGACTTTCTCAAGGTGGATTATACTCTATGTCCCTGAACCTGGATCCATTATGGTATATGGAATTATCAGTATACTAATGAGCCATCTATGGTGATGCACCATAAACACCACTTACCTCTCCTACATAGTGCTTCAAAACTTGTGAAGGGAGTAAAATCTAATTTTGGGGACATTTTTGGAAAAAAATTCTGATCTGTAGATATTTAAACATACTAAGGTCTGGTGCCTCATACCTAGTTAGGAACTCTTGGAAACTAGAAAGTTTTCCTTTATGCACTAGGTCGGCAACTACTCTAATATGTTTAGCTTTAATTTGGTCGAATTGTTTATAATCACAGCCTGGGGGGAAATTGGGATTGTTAAAAAGCGGAGTGAGTTGCGAAACGGGAGACACAAGATTTAATTTGCCCTTAGACTTGCTCCAACTCTCCCAGGTAAATCTCGTCAGATCTAGCTCAAACATTTTGGCGTACACCTCCTTAGCCAGTGCCCATAGGGACACTGGCAGAGAAGACGTTCTAGCATATTGGGATTCTATAGCTAACCAACAATATTGTGTTGGATCCGCGTTCCACATCACCACCTGCCTTAGTTGGGCAGCTTGGTAGTATTTCGAGATATCTGGGACACCCAAACCTCCTCTTGTCTTTAAAGCCATCATCACCGATCTAGCTGTTCTAGGCCTTTTACCTTGCCAAATAAAATTAAATATTCTATTTGGGAAATTTTTCAGTTCGGATCCCGGTATCCGGACTGGGAGAGTCTGGAAATGATATAATAACCTAGGGAGTATATTCATCTTGACTGATACTATTCTCCCAATCCATGACACCTGATATCCTTCCCACTTTGCCAGATCCCTTTTAATCTTATCAAACAATGGTGGATAGTTGCCTTGATATAGGGAGTGGTAGTTCCTAGACACATTTACTCCCAGATATTTAATATGTGAGGAACTCCATCTGTAGCTGAAATTCAGTTTTGGTAATTTTATCTCTGGATCCGAAAGATTCAGATTAAAAGACTGTGACTTGTCGCTGTTCATTTTATATCCAGAGATTTTTCCAAAGTCTGATAGCGCCTTTTGGAGGTTGGGTAAAGAAGTCTGAGGGCTTGCTAAAGTCAGAATAATATCGTCTGCGAATAATGAGATTTTATCATTTGTTTTCCCAATCACTATATGCAATGTATATTACTATTTGCTCTTATTTTAGCAGCCAATGGCTCAATCGTTAGAGCGAAGAGAGGAGGAGATAATGGGTACCCTTGTCTCGTACCATTTAAAAAAAAAAATTTCCCCAAACATTTTTATTAGGCATAATCATCTTTACAGACATTGGTTTTACATTATCAGTGTTGGCCTAATACAGTTGTATTTTCCTTGTTCATGTGGGGGGAGAGAGAAAGAAAGGAAAGATCCCCTAAGGCCACGTCATGGTCTCTGGGGTGTGGAAAAAGAAAGAGAGGAAGGGGGGGGGGGAGAGAGGGAGTCATTCCACCCTCGTCCGGCCGGGTCCCGGCATCCATCCTTCACGGCTCTACTGTGGTTCAGATCCGTCTGGGGTTGTATCCTGATTTGGTTCGGATTAATGGGTTAACCAGGGTTCCCAGATTTTATAGAAACCTTCAGTTGAGCAGTTCAAGAAGGCCGTGAGTTTTTCCAAACTCATAACATCGTTAACTCTTTTTTTCACTAGCTGTTTGGTGGGGGGCGCTATCTTCTTCCAAGAGTATGCGACTGAACACCTTGCTGCTGTTAGAATAAAGGAGATTAATTTCCATACTGGGCGATCGATGTCCTCTATCGGCCTGCCCAGTAGGAAGGTCAGTGGATCTATAGGAATTGTGAGGCCTGTGACCTCTTTTATCAAATCTTGTACCGTAAGCCAGTATTTCTGAATTTCTGGACATGACCACCAGATATGGGCCATGTCCCCTCTATGTCCACAGCCTCTCCAGCATAGATCTGAGGCCAGAGGGTAGATTTGTTTTAACCTCACTGGGGTAAGATACCAATGATACATTATTTTATAGATGTTTTCCTTCACTGTGGTACAGATGGAAGTTCCTGAGGCTGCATCTCATATTTCCTCCCAGTCCTCTCTGTCAATAACTATGTCCAATTCCGCTTCCCATTTAAGCATATAGTCGTGAGCGGTAGAGTTCACCGGATTCTCCATGCCGGCATATATTTATGTTATTAGACCTTTTTGATGTACTCCTTCGCGACAGAGTTTCTCAAATTTTGTGAGAGGGGGGAATTTCAATGATGGGGACATTTTTTGTAGAAAGTGTCGAATTTGGAGAAACTTAAATGTATCCAGGTGGGGTAATTTTAATTTGGTTCGCAATTCTTGGAGACTCAGGAACTGTCCATCGCTCAGCAGGTCCGCGATCGCTCTGATCCCCATTGTTTTAAATAGGTCGAATTGTCGGGTTTCACACCCTGGTGGGAATTTAGGGTTGTCAAATATTGGAATGAGCTGAGAGCAAGGGGACGAGAGTAAGAATTTAGTTTTAGTTTTTGCCCATATGTCCCAAGTATGTTTTATTGCCCCCAGCCCGAATTTGGGCGCCATGTCATTTCCCCTGTCACCGCTCCAGAGAAAAGCTGGTAGAGAAGGCGTTCTGGAGTAATGAGATTCAATTGCTAGCCAACATAGCTTGTCTGGGTCCGAGTTCCACATTACCGCCTGTTTTAATTGGGCAGCTTGGTAATATCTATTAATGTCTGGGACCCCCAGTCCTCTTTTTGTCCTAGACGCCATAAGAACCGACCTAGCTACCCGGGGTCTCCTTCCGTTCCAAATAAATTGGAGGATTTTATTTTGGATAGTTTTTAATTCAGAACCAGGGACATGGATCGGGAGCGTCTGGAAATAATATAATAATCGGGGGAGTATATTCATTTTAACTGAGATCATTCTCCCGATCCATGAGATCTGGTATTTTTCCCATTTATCCAGATCTTTTTTAATTTTCCTAAATAGGTTGGGATAATTATTTTGGTATAGGGAGCAATAGTGCCTCGATACATGTACTCCCAGGTATTTGATGTATATAGGGCTCCACTTATAATTAAAGTTTGATTTCAATGTCCGCATCTCTGGTTCTGATAGATTTAAGTTGAGGGCTTCTGACTTATCACTGTTAATTTTGTATCCTGATATTTTGCCAAATTCCTTTAATTCTTTGTGTAAGTTGGGAAGGGAGATCTGGGGCTGCGTTAATGTTAATATGATATCGTCTGCGAACAATGAGACTTTATAGTTTATTCCGCCAATTGGTACCCCCTGTATATTTATATTGTCTCGTATTTTAGACGCTAGTGGTTCGATTGTTAGGGCGAAGAGGAGAGGGGACAAAAGGCATCCCTGTCTCGTTCCATTTTTCATTTCAAATTTTTTTGCTGTACCCCCCGGGAGTTTCACCACTGCAGACGGGCAGCAGTACAGCGCTCGGACTCCCGCTAGATACGCATCTTTTAAGCCGAATTTCTGCATTGTTTTGTCAAGAAATAGCCAATCAATTCTATCGAACGTCTTCTCTGCGTCCAGGCTTAACAGAAGCGCTTTGGTAGCTGTGAGGTGGGCATGATCAACTATATTTATAATTTTGCGGGTGTTGTCTGAGGCTTGTCTGCCAGATACAAACCCCACCTGGTCGTTGTGAATTAATCTCGGTAGGATGGGATTCAGTCTATTTGCCAGGATTTTGCTGTATAGCTTAAGATCGTTATTTAGTAGGGAGATTAGTCGGTAGCTCCCACATAGCAGTGGGTCCCTACGCTCTTTGTGGATGATGGCGAGATTGGCCTGGGTCATTGATGGGGGGATTGGGCTGCCCTCCATGAATGAATTGAATAAGCTGAGTAGGTGTTTAGTTAGGATCGGGGAGAATCTTTTGTAATAAACATTGGAGAAGCCGTCGGGGCCAGGGGCTTTTGAGATATTTTTTTTTGTTTCAATTTTTTTATTGTTTTATCAGGGTACACAACAGATAGTAAACTTTGTTGTACATAGATTGGATAAACATTGATATTTGCATATATTAATAAAAACATCCGTATTCCGTTTTCTTTATTCAGATAGGTGTTTATCTAAATGTTTGTATGTCTGAATGCTCGTACGTTTCTGCTGTTATGGTTCAAACTAGGAAGCTGCCGCTTCCGTGTGTCCTGTTTTTAGTAGTATAGTAGAGAAAAGAAAAGGTGGAGAGCAGAGAAAGAGAGAGGAGGGAAAAAAGAAGGGAGATAAGGGGGGGGGGAGAGGTGCTGCGGGATGGCGTCCAGTTTTGTATATATCCTGCCTTTTCCTTTAGGAATTTATTATGTACCTGACCAAATTTCCCATGCCTTATGGAACTTATCCATCTTTTGGGTCAGTTTTGCCGTAAGAAGTTCCATTGTCTTTATTTCTCGCATTCTGCGGAGTACGGTCGGTTTAGCAGGGGCATTCACCTTCTTCCACGCTGCAGCAACGGAACAACGTGCCGCCGTGAGCACATGGCTCACCATCTTACTCTCTGCTGTGTCTAATTCGTCAATTGGCTTGGCCAGCACCATGGTCAGCGGGTCCACCTCAATCTCTACCCCCAGGTACTCTCGGATTAGTGTTTGAATCATGACCCAGAACACCTGAGTCTTGGGGCAGTTCCACCAGATATGAGCCATGTCTCCTCTTTGCCCGCAACCCCTCCAACACAAATCTGGGGTCCCGGGGAAGATCTGGCTCAACCTATTCGGGGTTAGGTACCAGTAAAATATAATTTTATAGATGTTCTCTTTAATGGTAGTACAAATCGATGTTTTGGATGCTGCCTCCCAGATATCCTCCCAGTCTTCTCTATCAATCTCTATATTTAAATCCTCCGCCCATTTGGACATATACCTGTGTTGGGAACAGCCTGTTGATCGCGCCAGGCCCAGATATATTTCCCAGATCAATCCTTTAGCATAGTACCCTTTCCTGCACAGTCGTTCAAAATTTGTTAGCTGCTGGAAAGCTTTATCTTTGGATACTGTTTGCAGGTAGTGCCTGATTTGTAAAAAGCCAAATATTGGGAGGTTTGTCGTTTGATATTTTTTTTCCAGTTCTTGGGTCAGCAAGAGCCTACCTTGCCCAGAGAAATCCTCTGCTATCATCATCTTCAGCTGTTTAAATTTACTGAGTCTCTGTGGGAACCCGCCGGGGGGAAATTCTGGGTTATCGAATATGGGTGTTAATAGGGAGGGGTGAGCCGTCAAGCCATATTTGTCTTTATTTTTGGTCCATACTCTCCATGTACATTTCATTGCTCCCAGTTTTAATGTTTCCGAGAGGATCTCTCTACCCCGCACAGTCCACAGGGTGGCCGGGAGTGAGAGGGGTCTCGCGTAGGAAAACTCTATCCCTGTCCAACAGCTTGTAGTTGGGTCATTGTTCCACATTATCACTTGTTTCAGTTGGGCCGCCAAATAATATTTAATGATATCTGGGACTGCCAAGCCTCCACATTCTTTTGGTGCTAACATTATGGTTCTAGCTACTCTTGGTCTTTTGTTTTGCCAAATGAATTGAAAAATTCTGTTTTGTATATTCTTTAATTCCGACATTGGGATATCAATTGGGAGAGTCTGGAAGTAATACAGAAGTCTTGGCAGGATATTCATTTTGACCGTAGCTATTCTGCCTAACCAAGATATCTGGTATTCATTCCAGCTCTGTACTGTAAGTCTTTTTTTAGCCTCTCAAATAGGGGCGGATAGTTATATTGATATAGTGATTTGTACTCCCGTGTTATTTGGATTCCCAAGTATTTGATTTTCGTGGAACTCCACTTATAATTAAAATTTAATTGTAGCAGTTTGGCCTCGGGATTAGGTAGAGATACATTTAATGCTTCCGACTTATCCATATTGATTTTATACCCCGAGATTTTGCTAAATGTATCTAATTGTGAATGTAAATTCGGGAGTGAAGTCAAGGGGTTGGCTAGAGTTAGGATAATGTCGTCAGCAAAAAGGGATATCTTGTAATCCGTATCTCCAATTGTAATGCCACTTATATTGTTGTCCTCTCTGATTGTTGTTGCCAAGGGTTCTATAGAGAGGGCAAACAGAAGTGGAGACAAGGGACATCCCTGTCTAGTACCATTCCTAATGTTTATAGGATTCGAGTTTCCTCCTGGGAGTTTCAATACAGCCGTGGGAGTTTTATAGAGGGCTCTAACCCCCTCAAGATATGGGCCCTTAAATCCGAATTTAATTAATGTTTGGTCTAAAAATTCCCATCTGATCCTGTCAAACGCCTTTTCCGCGTCTAAACGTAACAGGATGGCTTTCGTGGATGAAAGATGTACATGGTCGATTATGTTTATAATTTTTCTCGTATTATCTGAGGCTTGTCTGCCTGAAATAAATACGACTTGGTCCTTGTGGATCAGGCCTGGGAGAATGGGAGTTAGTCTGTTAGCTAGGATTTTGCTATAAAGTTTTAGGTCCGAATTAAGGAGGGCTATGGAGCGATAATTACCACACTGTAGTGGGTCTCTCCCTTCCTTTGGTATGAGTGCCAAATTCGCTCTAGACATAGAAGCGGGGATAGCCGTTCCCTCCAGAAACTCATTAAACATATCCAGGAGATGTGGTGCCAAGATCAATTTAAATTTTTTATAGTATTGATTGGAAAACCCATCCGGGCCTGGCGTTTTACTAGGTTTTAGTTGTGAGATGGCTTCTAGTAAATCATCCTGCGCGATTTCTTTATTTAGCTCTAGTAAGTCAGCTTCTGAAAGGCTTGGAAGGTTACATGACGCTAGGTACTTAGTAATAGCTTCTGCATTTGAGGAGCTGTTTTGGGGGAAGTTCAAATTATATAGTTTGGAGTAGAAGTCTGAGAATGTGGCCGCTATCTGTTTTTCGCAATATGTTTTGATGCCCGTCTTTGTTTGTATGACGGATATTTGGGATTTGGTTCTCAGACCTCTTAATTTAGATGCTAATAACCGGTCGGCCTTATTTCCTTTGTCATAATATTTCTGCTTCGTCCACCTCAGCGCCCTCTCCACTTCATCTATTTGTATCTGCCTGAAATCAGATCTAGCCTTGTCCAGTACTTTGCGTAGTTGTTTTGAGGGATTAGCTTTATGTTTATGTTCTAGGAGTTTAACTTTCTCCGCTAATTCGTCGTACAATTTCTGTTTTTGCTTTTTCTTATATGATGCTATGGAAATTATATTCCCTCGAATCGTGGCCGTATGGGCCTCCCATAGCATCGCTGATGACTTTACAGAGCCCTTGTTCAGCGCAAAATATTCTCTGAGCTTTTGCTTAATCTCTATCTCTACATCTATTTGGTTTAACAGAATCGTTTAGTTTCCAATTATATTGATTATATTTATAGAAGGGGAGGGAGAGCGTCAGCGAGACCGGAGCGTGGTCCGACCATGTTATAGAACCTATGTCCGACTGGGAGGTTGCCTGAAAGATATCTTTAGTACCCAGAAAATAATCAATCCTTGAATAGGTCTGGTGCGGGGGAGAAAAATACGAATAGTCCCTCTGGCCCTGATGCTGCACCCGCCAAATATCTATCAGCGAAAACTCTTTCAGTATGTTCTGAAACCTTTTGGCATTTGTGGTCGTAATGCGTGGGTGGGGAGTACCCAGTGGGCTTGTCCTATCTTGATCAGGTGCTACAACCATATTAAAATCTCCTGCTATCAATAGCGTAGTTCTAGGTTGGGGGGCTAGCTTGTCACATAGATCTCTCAAAAAGTCAGCTTGACCCTCATTTGGGGCGTATATATTAACAAGGGTAATCTCCACATCTGATAGTGTGCCTTGCAGAATGAGGAATCTGAATAAGTTTGTTTGAGGAGGTACCCGGGCGCTATCTCTATGTAGTTTATCTTTTTAGCTCCGATTTATCACTGACAGAGACACTTCTCCAGTTTCATATGTATTTACGCAGGGATTTTTAGAACTGTTTGCTGTTTTTTATATTTACATTAGCCTGCTTTAGGCACTATTAATTCCACCTGCCTTATTCAGCAGTGCGCTTTAAACTTGGTTAGTATACATTTAAAGCATGGTTTTTCACCTGCCATACTTACCCACATAAGATATTAATTCAGCATGTTGCTTACCATTATTAGTTGAATATCATTATTTTATTATCCCTATCAACACCATTTTCCACTAAACTTTAATAGGTATTTAAACTAATCTCACAAAATTAACCTTAATCACTTTGCACTTTAAATTTTCAAACACTCACTTTCAGTAAAAAGACAATATATTTTTTATATATGTCATTTTTTATATATATATTACTTTTGGATGCAACTTATAATAAGTTATGCATTATTCACAAATTACATCCATCACTCTACAATAAACCACTTAATCTAATTTAATTAAATTAAACACCTTACACATTAAATATTTAATCACCTTTTTATCAACACAAAACCAGATTAACTCACATTAAAACATACACTATTTATAAATCAACAAACACAAGATTGAATCATGTTTTTCAATTTTTGGAGCAAAATAATTTAATTGAAATTTAGATCAACTTTTAATCACTTTACAACATTATGAGCACACAAAAAAGACACATAACTTATCACACATAGATAATTTTATTAAATTACACACTGAGAGACTTATGGCATAGTATAGCAAGCATACCCTATGTAGTAACAACCTTAGGTATATTCAATACCTTCCACGATATATATACATAATTTTTTCAGCCCCTCAGGCAATTGCGAGAAGCCAGGGACTTTCAATACTATCACGCAGTACATTAGGGACTGCGCGCGCACTTTCTCCCCTTTTTTATCAACTCAGAACTTTATTGAAACAAATTGGACATTGACAAGGACACTAATGATTTTACTGGCTGAGCTAGAAAGAACACGTAACACATCAACATGGACAAAACTTTATTAGCAATCAGATCACCACACAAACGCGACCCAGCAGAAGATGGGATGCGCGCGCACCTCACAAGATGGCGACATCATGTCGCATTAGAGAAACGGAACCGGACCAACACAACGATCTGGATTGGTCCAACTCGGCATAAAAGAGATTGGGAACAGCAGGACCACATCTACAGAGCCTGAGGAAGTCCAGTACTTGGACGAAACGCGTTGCTCTTCACCTGGAACATTTTAAAGCACATTTCAGAGGAGGCGGAGGTGCAGTTGCAGCTCTCCATCCGGACGCGGAAGAGAGAGACTCCCTACAACTAAACACCACACTGTCTACCCCTTGCTTTTACCTTCCACAGAATTATATTCTGTGTTTGTTTTTTATTTTTCATGTTTTATTAAAGTTAGTGTTTTTACCCTCCAGACATTAGTGTCTTTTATATTAACCCCATCTTCACCAGCACCTACAACTGGAATAGAAGAGCAAGATACCGCTAAGAGTGTGTACTCACACTGGCCCGTGTGAGTATCGTGTTATATTTACCATCAATACCCTTATACCCCACCCTTTCATCATCTGATATTCTGATTGGGCAACACCTAGAAGTGTACAAGATACCAAGATAGGATTACACTCACACTGGTCCGTGTGAGTGCTAAACTATAATATATAGTATACTATCTTCTTGGTGGTTCATAAAACACACCATCCCCCCCCCCCCCACATTGACGTATATATATAATTATATGTGTTAACCCTATCCTCCTTTCTATTTATACGAGAGGAAATCCCCCTGGAGTGGCACTGTGAATCAACGAAGTAAGTGGCCGCTACATCAAGAAGAAGAACCCGCATCGCAAGAAGAAAAGCCTCATCAGAAGCACACGGGACTCCCAAAGAAACCTTGATGTGACAGGGCTTACACAAGGCCGTGTAAGTTTTATATATCTTTATTTCATTTCACCTTCACACCAACACACGTACACCCATGTGTGCTTATCCTTCCAATTAGAGATTAGACACCTGAGCTAACACATCCGCTCAAGATATAACCGCTTCACCTTAAAAAGCAATCACCAGTTCTCTAACACTGCCTGTTTCCAACCATTGTGCTCCCCCATCCTTTTTGTATTCATTACCTATAAGGGTCCTGGATAGATCCTGCTGGGGTTCCGAGTCACGAGAGGATACCACTCGAAAACCATTTACAGGCAGTATTACACCACTCTTTTTATACTTCTGCACATCAGATAAACTACATAGAGATAGCGCCCGGGTACCTCCTCAAACAAACTTATTCAGTATCCACACTACCTGTAGGCAGCTCTTCTCATCCTTTAAAGAACTGGTCCCTTAAAAATGGAATCAGACTCCAATATCACAGATCCCGATCTAGAAACGACATTTATAGAAGTGGACACCACAGAATTGGAAACCACAGTAATCACCCCCAATATCTTTGAAAAAAGATTATTAAGGGATACGGATATGGAGAACATTATGAAGATAACCGAAGAGAGAGATGACTCAGAAGTTATTAACGAGGAATTTGATCTATTAGACAAACTCCTGAAAAAAGAGATTAGAAAACTATTAGACAAAGCCTATTTAGAAGAGTACATTAAGGCTAAAAGAATACCAAGAGGCCTAAGAGTCAACAAAAAAGCCTCCTTTGATCTAGAGGAAATCGAATTTACGGTGAGGTGGGAGAACATATTAGACACCTGTGGCAATAACCTTATTAAATTATTAATTGAACACCATCAGATCACTCTTAAAAAACTAGACGAAGATATAAACGGGATAAGAACCAAATTAGAACCTCTAAAGAACTGTAGTACATTCCATGAAAGAAATAAAAAACTATCTACAGAGATAGACACAATAGAAAGGGACTTAATCATTTCTAAAAATAAAAAATTTAAAAGAGATGAGGATGACTACACAGAAGGAGTATACACCAACAATAAGAAATGGGATAAGAGTGGAATAAATAAGACTAACGATAAAGGTAGAGATAGTAGTACACACACACCGAGAAGACCTAGAATAAACTCCACAGACACTAGAACCACTAACCACACAGAAAATCAAGAACGAGCGAGAAAGTCCCCTGCTAAATTAGAAAGAAAAAGTCCAGAAAGAAGAAGAGATAGCAACAGAAGGGAGAGAGAACGACCAAGACCACCACAAGAGAGAGAAACGTATGTTCCCCATAGACACTATCACCAAGAAAGGTCACGACATTTCTGGGAGGGGGATAGGAGATATGACCACAGAGACAGGAGAGACCACTATCGAAGAGATCATCATAGCCAGGAGAGACGTCAGGGATGGGATAATAAACCACACTATGAAAGGGAAGATAAAAGGGAAAGACCCCCATGGAGAGGGGAAAGGGAACATTTTAGAGACAGAAGAGATCACTCAAGACATAGAGATAGGGAACCAGAGAGGGCAAGACGCACTAGCAGATCACCCGTTAGATCACCCATTAGGAGCCCCGTATGGGAAAGAACAAAAAATGGAGCATCAGTGGCTTTTTTAGAGCAAAGTACACCACACCCCCCTCCGTTAAAAAACAAATTCTCAGTTTTAGCGGAACCAGACACGGAGGAAAGGAAAAAGGGACAGAAAAGAGAAAGAGAGGAAAGAGAGGGAGAAGGAGGGCTCCAAAAGAAATATCAAAGATAAAAGGAGTTTTTAATATTAGCAAAACCGTTTTAACAGATGCACAACATGCAGTTATGGCGAAGGGCCTTAACTTTGCACCCACAACAAAATCCAGTGGCTTTACAATGTTCATGGATGCGAACAAATTTTTAAGAAATCTAACTATGAAAAGATTTTTTCTAAATAAGGACGCAGTAACTAGGGACACCATTAAAACACCCATATCGGCAGGGGAAGAGGGAGTGAACTTTGTACATTCCGGATTAAAGGAAAAGTCAAAGTTCAATCCCATCGGGAGCAAGGGACACTATCTAGAGGTTTATCACCAACTGATCTTAGAGGACCTTGAAAAATTGTCGCAGGATAAAAAGAACCCTAGAAATAACCTCAATAAAGAAGAAACAGCAGCTCTAAGGGAACTGTCAGACAATAGGTCCATCACCATCAAGCCAGCGGATAAAGGATGAGGGGTGGTGGTGATGGACACAGAATATTATTTACTCGAGGCCAACAGAATATTGGGGGATGTAACCACATACCAACAACTAAGGAATGACCCCACAAATAGTCATAAACAAGAACTAGATAGGATTTTGGAAAAAGGAAAACACTTAGGAATCCTAAGCGATAAAGAATGGGGCTATTTACATCAGGAGAAACCCATTTTACCGGTATTTTACTTCCTGCCTAAAATTCACAAGTGCATGGAGAAACCACCAGGTAGACCCATAATATCGGGCATAGGGTCCTTAACTCAGAACCTGTCGGAGTATTTAGACTTCTACCTACAGAAATATGCTATCAGAGGGAGATCATACCTCAAAGACACCACTCAGGTCTTAAATCTCCTTAAAGATGTAATTTGGCAGGAAGACTTCATATTAGCCACCTGCGACGTGAAGTCTTTGTACACATGCATCCAACACACAGACGGTCTTAAAGCAGTAGAAAATGCCATCAGTCAGGACACTAACATCCCAGAAGAACAGCGTAGTTTCATTATCGATAGCATCAACTTCATTCTAACGCATAATGTTTTTTGGTTTAATGGCCTGTTCTACCTCCAGATGTGCGGAACCGCGATGGGGACCAGGTTTGCACCCAGTTACGCGAATATCTTTCTAGCGGACTGGGAAGAATCCAACATCTGGTCCAACAACCCCTTCAGCGCAAACCTGGTCTCATGGCATCGCTATATAGATGACGTACTGTTTATATGGAAGGGGGACCAACTAGGACTGAGAGATTTCATTACACACATTAACCAAAACAATATTAACCTAGAGTTCACATCAGAGCACAGTAAGGTAAATATCAACTTCCTGGACCTCAATATATACATAGAAAATTCAGAAATAAAGACGAAAACATTCTTTAAACCAACGGATGCCAATAATTTTTTAATGCCGAGCAGCTGCCACCACCCAAAGTGGTTAGACAACATACCGTTTGGTCAGTTTCGGAGAGTCCGGAGAAACTGCACTGATGATAGCACCTTCAGGGATCAAGCCGATATTCTGAAAGACAGATTCCTTGAAAGAGGCTACCCTCAAGAACTCATAGAATCAGCTGTAGCCAAAACTAATACACTACCACGTAGCGACATGCTGACATCCAAAGTGAAACAGGGTAATACACATTTTCAAACCCCATTCATTAGCACATATAATGCAGATGCTATGAAAATTCAAAAAATAATAAAAAAACACTGGCATGTGGTACTACAAGACCCTGTCCTTAAAGACAATATCCCCAATGTCCCAAAGGTCATATTTAGAAAGGCGCCGTGCATTAAACTTCAATTAGCACCTAGCGTCTTCAAGAAAGAAGAACCAAAGATCCAGACCTGGTTACCCCCAGTAAAAGGTTTCCACAGCTGCTTTAATTGCAAAGCATGCAAACAAGCAGCTAAGGGAAACAAACTAGAATTCACGTCGAACGTCACAAAAGAAGCTTTTAAGATAAAACAACATCTAGACTGCCGCACAGATCACATTGTTTATTTATTGTCCTGCCCCTGTGGACTCCAGTACGTGGGCCGCACCTCAAGACCTTTGCGAGTCCGCGTACTGGAACACATGGGAAATATAAAAAGGCAGCTAATGACGCATAGCGTTTCTAAGCATTTTAGCTTATTCCACGAAGGTAACCCAAACCTTCTGACGTATAAGGGAATAGAGAGGGTAGATGTCAATTGGAGAGGTGGGGATCGCCTACGTAAACTATGCCAACGAGAAACCTTCTGGATATACAAATTAAAGACACTAACACCCAGAGGACTCAATATAGACATAGATCTGGGGGCCTTTATGTGAGCACCCAGGCTACGGCCCTCATATTCCACTCATTGGACAACATCTATGCTTAAATCCATGACAATCACTAATCTGCTTTTTTTCTCCAACAAACAGATATATCCACTCAAGATTTTGGAATTCCCTCCGCTATTTAGGATTGGACAGCATTTACCACGACTGCCTTTTAAAATGCAGGACCTCATATTTTAATATTTTTATATTTTTAGCTCCGATTTATCACTGACAGAGACACTTCTCCAGTTTCATATGTATTTACGCAGGGATTTTTAGAACTGTTTGCTGTTTTTTATATTTACATTAGCCTGCTTTAGGCACTATTAATTCCACCTGCCTTATTCAGCAGTGCGCTTTAAACTTGGTTAGTATACATTTAAAGCATGGTTTTTCACCTGCCATACTTACCCACATAAGATATTAATTCAGCATGTTGCTTACCATTATTAGTTGAATATCATTATTTTATTATCCCTATCAACACCATTTTCCACTAAACTTTAATAGGTATTTAAACTAATCTCACAAAATTAACCTTAATCACTTTGCACTTTAAATTTTCAAACACTCACTTTCAGTAAAAAGACAATATATTTTTTATATATGTCATTTTTTATATATATTACTTTTGGATGCAACTTATAATAAGTTATGCATTATTCACAAAATACATCCATCACTCTACAATAAACCACTTAATCTAATTTAATTAAATTAAACACCTTACACATTAAATATTTAATCACCTTTTTATCAACACAAAACCAGATTAACTCACATTAAAACATACACTATTTATAAATCAACAAACACAAGATTGAATCATGTTTTTCAATTTTTGGAGCAAAATAATTTAATTGAAATTTAGATCAACTTTTAATCACTTTACAACAATATGAGCACACAAAAAAGACACATAACTTATCACACATAGATAATTTTATTAAATTACACACTGAGAGACTTATGGCATAGTATAGCAAGCATACCCTATGTAGTAACAACCTTAGGTATATTCAATACCTTCCACGATATATATACATAATTTTTTCAGCCCCTCAGGCAATTGCGAGAAGCCAGGGACTTTCAATACTATCACGCAGTACATTAGGGACTGCGCGCGCACTTTCTCCCCTTTTTTATCAACTCAGAACTTTATTGAAACAAATTGGACATTGACAAGGACACTAATGATTTTACTGGCTGAGCTAGAAAGAACACGTAACACATCAACATGGACAAAACTTTATTAGCAATCAGATCACCACACAAACGCGACCCAGCAGAAGATGGGATGCGCGCGCACCTCACAAGATGGCGACATCATGTCGCATTAGAGAAACGGAACCGGACCAACACAACGATCTGGATTGGTCCAACTCGGCATAAAAGAGATTGGGAACAGCAGGACCACATCTACAGAGCCTGAGGAAGTCCAGTACTTGGACGAAACGCGTTGCTCTTCACCTGGAACATTTTAAAGCACATTTCAGAGGAGGCGGAGGTGCAGTTGCAGCTCTCCATCCGGACGCGGAAGAGAGAGACTCCCTACAACTAAACACCACACTGTCTACCCCTTGCTTTTACCTTCCACAGAATTATATTCTGTGTTTGTTTTTTATTTTTCATGTTTTATTAAAGTTAGTGTTTTTACCCTCCAGACATTAGTGTCTTTTATATTAACCCCATCTTCACCAGCACCTACAACTGGAATAGAAGAGCAAGATACCGCTAAGAGTGTGTACTCACACTGGCCCGTGTGAGTATCGTGTTATATTTACCATCAATACCCTTATACCCCACCCTTTCATCATCTGATATTCTGATTGGGCAACACCTAGAAGTGTACAAGATACCAAGATAGGATTACACTCACACTGGTCCGTGTGAGTGCTAAACTATAATATATAGTATACTATCTTCTTGGTGGTTCATAAAACACACCATCCCCCCCCCCCCACATTGACGTATATATATAATTATATGTGTTAACCCTATCCTCCTTTCTATTTATACGAGAGGAAATCCCCCTGGAGTGGCACTGTGAATCAACGAAGTAAGTGGCCGCTACATCAAGAAGAAGAACCCGCATCGCTAGAAGAAAAGCCTCATCAGAAGCACACGGGACTCCCAAAGAAACCTTGATGTGACAGGGCTTACACAAGGCCGTGTAAGTTTTATATATCTTTATTTCATTTCACCTTCACACCAACACACGTACACCCATGTGTGCTTATCCTTCCAATTAGAGATTAGACACCTGAGCCAACACATCCGCTCAAGATATAACCGCTTCACCTTAAAAAACAATCACCAGTTCTCTAACACTGCCTGTTTCCAACCATTGTGCTCCCCCATCCTTTTTGTATTCAGAATGAGGAATCTACCTTCTTTGTCTACGGTCTGTTTTTGAAGTGTGAATTTGACATTTTGTCTAAATAAGATGGCTACCCCTTTTTTTTTAGTGGAGCAGGATGCATAATATGCCTGGGGGTAGTATCTCTGAAAGGTGTTAGGGGGCGATATCGTATTAAAGTGCGTTTCTTGTAAGAATAGCACATCTTTTTTTGTTTTTTTTAATTCTTGTAAGGCGAGCTTTCTTTTGATTGCTGAGTTAAGTCCCCTAACATTTAGGGACACTAGTTTAAGTGTTGTATTTGGAGCCATTTTCGGAGCCATCCAGCAAACAGCTCCAGGGCTTTCCGGATACAGTCGGGTCCCCTCTTTCCCATAAGCTTTAGGCTCTGCGTTCAAATCCTTTCACCAGGTCAAAGGGGTCTCCACTTCTTTGCTGCGCTGGGATGTGTAGATCCTTGTAGCTCCAGGGGCATGCGCCCTCTTTGTGGACAGGTAGGTATGTGTTCCCCGCCTGGGGCAGACAAGCGTTCCTCATCTCGTATGTGTCTCAGAAGCTCGTAAGGGGGGGGGGGGGGCAATAGGTCGTCCAAACATATAAATTTTGCCGGGAGTAGTCTTTTCCTCTCCAGGTGACATTTCTCAGTCCTCACCTGCCTGGTTACGTTGGGTGGCTATTCTCTGAGAGGAGCGTGGTCCCCTCTCTGTTGGCCTGTGATCTGGGTCTCAGTCCGTATCTTCAGGGGCAATTCCACCTCCATTCTTGTGGGGGACACCGAGCCCCTTTAGGAATCTTGGTATCTCTTCCGGGTAGGAAAGGGTGTGGAATTTGCCTCCAGCCTGGGCCACAATTTTAAAAGGGAATCCCCAGCGATATTTAATCTTGTTGTCCCTTAATTTTAGTGTGAGGGGTCTGAGCTCTCTCCTGCGGTCTACTGTACGTTTTGAGAGATCACTGTATATCTCAATATGTACATTCCGGAACTGGATGTGTCCTTTCTCCCTGCTCGCCGTCAGTATTTTCTCCTTTGTGGAGTAATAATGGAACCTGACCAGTATATCTCTGGTCCTCTTGGGGTCCGTGGACCTAGGTCCGAGGGCCCTATGGGCTCTGTCCATCTCTAGCTTTTAAGTAGTTAGGTCAGGTACCAGATGAATAAAGAGGTCTGATAGGTATGTGTGCAGCTGTTCAGTCTCCACTGTTTCTGGGACATACCTCAGTCTCAATTTCTGCCGCCGATCGCGGTTTTCCTGGTCCTCGGCACTTTCCTTGAGCCCTCTGATCTCCCAGTGCAGGCGGTTGATCTCGTCCTCCGCGGAGGACTGAGCCTGCTCCAGTGTTTCCACTGTGTTTGCCAGCCCATCTGTTTTGGCCGTTAGGAGAATCTAGTCCGCCCTTAGGGTGTTAATGGCTTTACCCAAATCATCCCGAAACTCCTTCCTCATTCTGGAGATTCAAGTCCGCCCTTAGGGTGTTAATGGCTTTACCCAAATCATCCCGAAACTCCTTCCTCATTCTGGTGAAGAGGTTTTCTAAATATGTTTTGTTCACATCTATGTTTTCAATTTCCTGCCCGTGCGCCCCGCTCGGGCCCTCCCGCGTGTCGGCTGAGCCGCCATCTTGGGAGGTCTCGCAACTCCCCGCGGTCCGCTGGCTTTGTGGGAAGTAGCTCGTCACTGACTGCTGAGCTGCCTTCTTATTTTTGCCGCTCATGCTGGCTACTTTCCCCTCCGCTTGTATGTATTTATTGGGGGGGTTTAGATGTAGAGATGCCGCAGGAACTGTGGGGTCTTTTTAGTGCAGTAGGATAGGATTGTTTGTTTATTCTAGTACAGCTTGTCTGGGTAGATATGGGGTTATTGGACCCAGGGGTTCTGGCCTTAGGGCTGTGTTTCTGACCTGCAGGTCGTTCTCTCTGAGGCACCTTTGTGTGGTGGTGGTGCTTCCACGTGGTGGTGCTCCCCCAAGATGGCCGCCTCCTCCCTCACCACGCTACTGAGGCCTATGGCTCCCTTCACTAGTGGGTCCCCTCCCGGTGTTCTTCACTCCCAGCAGGGCCCTAGGTCAGGTTTGTACCTTTTATTTACGTGTGCCGTCCTGGGGGGGGGGGGGAGCTGGACCCGTAACGGGGGGTCTCCGCTCGCGCCTTTCCTCACGGCCTCAGGTGGCCACAGCGGGCGCTTCTCTTACCCCACAGGGGGTCGGGGGTTCCGTCCCCGATCACCGCTGATTCCCCTCTATTCTTGGCTCCTCGGGGCGCGCGGAGTCCCGTCGCCTCTCGTCTCCGGAGTCTCTCCGTCAGATTTGAATTTTGCGGGCTGCAGAGGGGAAAGTCCCGCACTGGGGGCAGGGGGTCTCCGACACAGCTCTCCGGGACGCCGGAGCCAGCCACTTCGGAGCCCAGCTAGTCACCGGAGCAAAGTCTTTGGGGGTTCACTTAGGGATTCTCCGCTTCTCCTGATTATTTTATTATTTAATATGCTTCGTTAGTGCTATTCATTCAGAGGGGGTCGGGAGCATCTCTTTCAAGCTGCCATTCCCCTTGACGTCACCGGAAGTCTCCGGCTTTTGAGATTTTTAATGTTTTTATTGCGTCTGCCAGTTCTTTTTGGGTAATTTTTGCGTTAAGCATTTGATTCTCCTCCTCTGTCAGTGTTGGTAGGAGGCAATCGGACAGGTAATTACTAATAGGTTCAGTGGCTGGTGTCCCCGTGTTCCCACCCTGAGCCCTGAGGTTATAAAGTTTAATATAAAATGCGGTAAATTCCTCCGCTATTTTCTGTTCGTTATAGATTATTTCTCACGATTAATTTTTTATCGCTGTGATCTGGGAACGCTTCTGTATACCTCTTAGTTTGCTCGCCAAAAGTCTGTCAGCCTTATTGCCCTTGTCATAGTATTTCTGACAAGTCCATGTAAGAGCTTTTTCTACTTCTTCCATTTGGGCTTGTTTTAGCTCATTCCTGGCTGCGGTCAAGGTTTTATAAATCTTTTTCGAGGGGTTGGGTTTGTGCTGTTGTTCCAGCTTAATTATTTTAGTTGTAACAACTAGTGACATACCGCTCACCTCAATATTGAATACCAACTCTATGATAGGGATGACAGACATACATATATAAGGAGACAAAGGATGCTCCTAAAAAGATCCCACTTTAATGCACAGCAAAGCCGAAAATAGTCCACAGGTATAGTAACCCACTAGAGTAATGGTAAGGCTATAAGGGTACAATTAAGTAACCGCTCCCAACACTGTGGGAGGACAATTACCACTAAAATGCCCTAGGGCAAAAATAATAAATGATTTATTGATATTCAGAAGTCGACACAGTAACACACACTCAAAATAACCATAAAAACAATTAAAACATAAATCACGGGTGAGGCAGGGTAAGGGGATATTATTATAAGATGAATTCCCAAATATTAGTGTATGTCCCCTTACCAGTACCAGGTGGTAGTGTGAGACACAATGGTAAATACAAATGATAGGCAATAGAGAATGCTAGAGCCTCTGGTCTCAGGGTATGGTGGAGGTTGCACTAATCATTGCATGCTGTGATTGATCTGCTCAGTATCAATAGTTGGATATCACACTGACAGTAGGTAGTGATGCATGCAGAGTAGTGAATGCAAATAAATGTGCCACTGTCATATATCACAAAACCTATATAGGTACTAGGTCACATGATCAATGATTCAGTAAATCATTAGTGCACATTATACCACATTATATAAATGAACCGCGGCATGTGCATCAAAAACCGGACCTGATATATGCATAAACTACCTCTGCTAGGCAGTTAACAACTCGAACAACCCCACACAAACTACCAGGAACAGTCTCACCCGTGACTCCTCCTACACGACGTCAACGTGGTGACGTCATGCCGACGATCGTTTCGCGCATAAGGGGCTGGCGCTTTCTCAAGGTTCAGCCTCACCCGTGATTTATGTTTTAATTGTTTTTATGGTTATTTTGAGTGTGTGTTACTGCGTCGACTTCTGAATATCAATAAATCATTTATTATTTTTGCCCTAGGGCATTTTAGTGGCAATTGTCCTCCCACAGTGTTGGGAGCGGTTACTTAATTGTACCCTTATAGCCTTACCATTACTCTAGTGGGTTACTATACCTGTGGACTATTTTCGGCTTTGCTGTGCATTAAAGTGGGATCTTTTTAGGAGCATCCTTTGTCTCCTTATATATGTATAATTATTTTAGTTGTCAGATCTGTTATTAATTTCACCTTGGCCTTTCTGTGGGATGCAATTGAAATAAAAGTTCCCCTAATTGCTGCCCTATGGGATTCCCACAGAACCGCCGGAGAGTCTACTATGCCCCAGTTGAGAGCGAAGTACTCCCTAAGAGCCTTTTTAATTTCTTTTTCTACCTCCGGGTGGTTCAGTAGGGAGTCGTTCAGCTTCCAAGTGTAGGCGGTTAATTTATGAAATGGGGTGGATAGGGTTAATGTGATGGGGGCGTGATCTGACCATGTAATGGGGCCTAAGTCCGAATTTGTGCAGGCTTCCAGGATATATTTGGTAGCAAAAAAATAGTCTATACGAGAGTATGACTGGTGGGGTGCGGAATAGAATGTGTAATCTTTTTGGCCCTGGTGTTGGATTCTCCAGATGTCCATTAAGGAATATTCCTTGGTGATTGTTTTAAATTGTTTCTCCTTCCTCTGAGGTGGAGCTCTGTGTTGGCCTTGTTGGCCTGAGGTTCTGTCCTCCGCAGAGTTTATGGCCATATTAAAGTCTCCGCCCACAATCAACGAAGATAGGTAGGCAGGGTCAACCTTTTCTAACACTGCTTTCAGGAATTCCGTTTGATTATCATTTGGCGCGTAGATGTTGATCAGAGCGACCGGCGAGCCAGCCAGTGAGCCATATACCATTAGAAATCTACCCTCTGGGTCTGAAGTGGTTTTGGTGATATTGAATGGGGTTCCTTGTCGGAGCAGGATCGCTACTCCCCGCTTTTTACTGTTAAATGACGAGAAGAAACCCGTAGGGAATACATTGCTAATCAATTTGGGCAGCTCTTGGGATGTAAAGTGCGTCTCTTGGAGGAAGATGATATCTCCCTTGGACTTTTTCAGCTCTTGGAGCGCCAGTCGTCTTTTTCTATTATTATTCAGGCCCTTTACGTTTAGTGATACAAGTTTAATTGCGGACTGACTAGCCATTTGGGTGAGAGAGTTTAGTGTCCATCGGGGTCTCGCCCTTCCCACCGGGGAGATCCTGGTTCGTTGGTTCAGAGAACCTTTTTAACGCTTCTTGATGGTGCTGTTTGAGTATGGGTGTCAGGCCCGCCCGACGAGGGGTTGGGTGGGAGGAGGGCAGGGAAGGTCAAGAGGGGGGGGGAATAGGCTGCTGGGACAGGGTCAGCAGCAAGAAGCAAAGTGGGACGAGGTCAGCTAAGGACCTCCAATAAGTACGGCCGGGATTGGCTACCGGCATTTGGGCTTAAGGCCCAATGGGGGGGGAATCCGATGGTTCAGGCATGGGCGTGCAGGGAAGGTGCGGACCCTTGTACTTGCTTAGTGTAAGCTCTACCTTAGTTTAAGAGGGGGGGGGGGAAATGGGAGGGGGGAAAGGGGTCAAAGGGACGCAGGTCCCGAAACGCGTCAGAGTTACTATGTACTCCTTTTGACCACTTAATAAACCTTTTTATATCCGATACTGGTTTGCAGCCCCCATTGTTTGCACGGTTGTGCTCCGCCACTGTACCCTATGGGACTACTCTCTGCAATTACGTCTGGCATGACGCACCCACTAATCAAGGACTGAGCTGTGCTTCAAGGGAGTTCCTCACATTGATCGTTTGATTGGTATGTACTTTTGTTTTGCTGGGGGTCTATACAGGACCTTAATGGTATATATAGAGATCTGTGTTAGCCGTCCAGCGTAACTAGTACACTCCTATGTTTATATCATCCTAATGAGTCTCCTTAGCTCTTATACATGCTCTAATGCCTTGGTTACATATTTTATTACTCTGAATATGCATGTATGTTCCTAGGACAGCAGAGCCCTGAATATTGGGATAATATCCCTCACCCACTATGGTCAAGCTTATAGGTTTTGGACATGGGGAAGGCGTGGGGAGGGGAGGGAAAACTCCTAGCATAGCCATAACATGGAGATCTTTCTGACAATCCTTAAAACCAGTGTAATAAACGTGAGAACAACTCTTAACAAGCTCAGTACATGAAAAGCATTATAACCTCTCTTTTTGTCAGTCGGTCAAGCTTATAGGTTTTGGACCTGGCAAAAGGGGGGGAGATGGGGGGGGGTGGGGAGATAGGGGGGAGGGGGAGACCTGGGTTGACAGGTAACACAACAGCACATTGCATTACTGTTTTTAGGTATCATGCTGAACATAAACGGAATACTTCCTACGCTTGCTGGTCGGGGAAGAGGGGGGGAGGGATGGGGCTCTTACATTTAGTGAAGTTAATATCCGAGGATCCTTATGACATTTCTATTTGATCTATGTGGCCCGCCGTGTGCCTTCCTCAGAGGGTTTGACAACGTATTTTAGTACTGCAGGCAGCATCATTAGTATGGGGCCGTGCGGCCATATCTTCTGCGGCGGAAGGGCAGGCTTATGGACTTTGGAGCGTGAGGGGGGAGGGGGAAGGGGGGGAGAGAAAAGGGAGTACATTATATTATAACACATACAACTTTTCTCAACTTCAACATTCATCAACTGAGGAACAGGTTTTTTTTTTTTTACATAACTCAACTGTGGCATAGGGACGGCTTAACACTAGATCCATGTGGCCTGCTAATCTAGACTGCCAGTTACTGTAATAGTGTCACTGCCGCTGCTTCCATTATCGAAGTCATTTGGGCTTCCTGTCTTGTGCAGGGCTCATTAGGCAGCTTCCCAGTTAACTAGTATTTCCTAGTCCGGGGGGTGGGGAGGGTAGCAACAGTCGTGCGAACCGAGCCTGGGGTCCATAGTCCTGTACCCGGGCCTTAGATAGATTAAATTTTGCTACTTACAGTTAGTAGATCGCAGTGCTGTTGTCGGAGCATCGCGCTCCCCTCCTATTCCCCCCGCCAACCCCTAAAGCCCAGCCGGACCTCAGCACTCTTCAACTGCCATTCGGTCAGCGTCAAAAGTTATAGTAGCTTCAGCTGTGGGTTGCCTCCGATCGTCAGGGGTCGGATTCAGAAGCTATGCGTCTTGCTGGGTCTGGTGTGGTTCTTGAGCCGTCATGTGCTCCCGTCTTCGCTGTGGACTACGGTGCTTCTCATCTGTTCTTAGACTGCCTTGGCGCCACCGTTCTCCTCGCGGGACGGGTGCTGCGTGGTTCCGCGTCCTCCCGGTGCGGTGGGTCTTGTAGTTGCTCCGTTGTCCAGGAAAGCGGCGGGGTCAGACCCAGGGCTTTCACGAATGGGGCCATGTCCTCAGGGCGGCGGATGGTTAGGAATTTGCCGTCATAGCTTACCGTAAGCTTGAACGGAAAGCCCCAGCGGTACTTCACCTCCTCCCGGAGGAATGAGGTCAAGGGCTTCATTTCTCTCCTTCGGTCGACTGTTATCCGTGACAGGTCGTTGAAAATTTGGAGAGTTTCATTTTGGAAAGGTAGTGACTCTTTCCCTCTGCAGGCGGTGATGATCTTCTCCTTTACTGTATAGCTGTGTAATCTTATGATTACATCGCGTCGCCGGTTGGGATCTTCTGATCTGGGAGCTACCGCCCGGTGGGCCCTATCCATCTCTAGGTCCATGTCCTCTAGCGGGCCGCAGAGCGATGTGAACAGTGCCGCAAGATAGGGACGAAGCTGGCCAGGTAAGACCGTCTCCGGTACATTTCTTATGCGCAGATTCTGGCGCCTGTCCCTATTTTCTTGGTCTTCCTGCCCGTCTTTGAGACGGGAGATCTCCTCTCCTAGGCGGATGATTTCTTCCTCGGCTGCTGTTTGTCTTGCCAGGGACTCCTCCAGTCCACCTTCCAGAGTAGTTGTCCTCTCTGTTAGGCCAGACATCTCCTGTTTAATCTCCGCTACTGCTGCTTTGATTTCTGCCTGCAGGGATGTTTGGAGCTTGACATGCATGGTGGAGAATAGGCTCTACAGGTAGGATCGGGTGATCGGTTCCTCTATCTCCATTTCAAGAGTTGCATGGGCTTTCGTACCCATATTTAGAGCTGCTTGCGGCTCTTGTGAGCCTCGTGGTCCGCCACCCTCTTGGTTTGCTGGACTCTTCTGTGTCGGGGAGAAGAATCGTGACACCGCCGGTGCTGCGGGCTTCTTTGTGTGTTTGGACATGCTCCGATCTCTCCAAGTAATGGGGGTATGTTTTTGAGCCTTGAATTTCTGGTTTGGGAGCGTTATTTATTAAGTTTTTGCCGGTGGGTCTGCGGAGCTCCCCTCCTACACCCCCATTCCTGATGACATCATCGGAAACCCATCCCTTTAGCACATTTTTAATGGATCATCAAAATTCAGTATTGTCATAGACAACTTAGGATCTGGCTGTGTTTTTTTTTTTAGGGAAGCTGTGTCTTTAACTGAAACGGGAGGCGGCCATCTTGGATCCAGATGGAACGCAGGCTGAAACACATGACATGAAGATAGCTCCTACTCAGAAAGCTCTTATTCAGACCACAGCTCTGATCAGACCCTCTCTTCACAGTGGGGGCGCAGGCAGGCTCAGGAGGGATCAGGTAGGGCGCAAGAAGGCGGGCAGCCAATATCTTCAACTGGTTTAGCCAACAAAATAGTCAGTGGGTCCATAGAAATGGACACATCCGTTATTTCTTTTTTTAATAGATTGGATAACGATCCAATATTTCTATTGCCGGACACGTTCACCAAATGTGGACCATATCGCTTCTCTGCCCACAACCCCTCCAGCACAGATCAGACACCACAGAGTAGATTTGCTTCAGCCGCCATGGCGTGAGGTACCAATGAATAAAATTTTATATATATTTTCTTTAGTTGCTGTGCATATAGAAGTTTTTTCAGCAAACTCCCATATATCCTCCCAATCATCCCTGTCAATTTCTATTTTCAAATCCGCTGCCCATTTGAGCATGCAGTCATGATCATGTGAATTGACCAAGGCCTCCAAACTGGCTTTTATTCTAGTTATCAAACCTTTTTGATAACTACCTCTCCTACATAGGCAGCAGAGATGTAGAGGAGCACAGCAGCGTTTCTTGGCAGCATACCAGCTAGTGGATCGCCAAAATGAGGGTAACTCCAAGCAGGGATGAGTATTAAAAGAGTACTTTAATGGTCAGTGCAAAACAGAACAATGGTAAGAGCGCACCTACGCGTTTTGTCCGTAAAGGACTTTCTCAAGGTGGATTATACTCTATGTCCCTGAACCTGGATCCATTATGGTATATGGAATTATCAGTATACTAATGAGCCATCTATGGTGATGCACCATAAACACCACTTACCTCTCCTACATAGTGCTTCAAAACTTGTGAAGGGAGTAAATTCTAATTTTGGGGACATTTTTGGAAAAAAATTCTGATCTGTAGATATTTAAACATACTAAAGTCTGGTGCCTCATACCTAGTTAGGAACTCTTGGAAACTAGAAAGTTTTCCTTTATGCAGTAGGTCGGCAACTACTCTAATATGTTTAGCTTTAATTTGGTCGAATTGTTTATAATCACAGCCTGGGGGGAAATTGGGATTGTTAAAAAGCGGAGTGAGTTGCGAAACGGGAGACACAAGATTTAATTTGCCCTTAGACTTGCTCCAACTCTCCCAGGTAAATCTCGTCGGATCTAGCTCAAACATTTTGGCGTACACCTCCTTAGCCAGTGCCCATAGGGACACTGGCAGAGAAGACGTTCTAGCATATTGGGATTCTATAGCTAACCAACAATATTGTGTTGGATCAGCGTTCCACATCACCACCTGCCTTAGTTGGGCAGCTTGGTAGTATTTCGAGATATCTGGGACACCCAAACCTCCTCTTGTCTTTAAAGCCATCATCACCGATCTAGCTGTTCTAGGCCTTTTACCTTGCCAAATAAAATTAAATATTCTATTTGGGAAATTTTTCATTTCGGATCCCGGTATCCGGACTGGGAGAGTCTGGAAATGATATAATAACCTAGGGAGTATATTCATCTTGACTGATACTATTCTCCCAATCCATGACACCTGATATCCTTCCCACTTTGCCAGATCCCTTTTAATCTTATCAAACAATGGTGGATAGTTGCCTTGATATAGGGAGTGGTAGTTCCTAGACACATTTACTCCCAGATATTTAATATGTGAGGAACTCCATCTGTAGCTGAAATTCAGTTTTGGTAATTTTATCTCTGGATCCGAAAGATTCAGATTAAAAGACTGTGACTTGTCGCTGTTCATTTTATATCCAGAGATTTTTCCAAAGTCTGATAGCGCCTTTTGGAGGTTGGGTAAAGAAGTCTGAGGGCTTGCTAAAGTCAGAATAATATCGTCTGCGAATAATGAGATTTTATCATTTGTTTTCCCAATCACTATATACAATGTATATTACTATTTGCTCTTATTTTAGCAGCCAATGGCTCAATCGTTAGAGCGAAGAGAGGAGGAGATAATGGGTACCCTTGTCTCGTACCATTTAAAAAAAAAAAATTCCCCAAACATTTTTATTAGGCATAATCATCTTTACAGACATTGGTTTTACATTATCAGTGTTGGCCTAATACAGTTGTATTTTCCTTGTTCATGTGGGGGGAGAGAGAAAGAAAGGAAAGATCCCCTAAGGCCACGTCATGGTCTCTGGGGTGTGGGAAAAGAAAGAGAGGAAGGGGGGGGGGGGGGAGAGGGAGTCATTCCACCCTCGTCCGGCCGGGTCCCGGCATCCATCCTTCACGGCTCTACTGTGGTTCAGATCCGTCTGGGGTTGTATCCTGATTTGGTTCGGATTAATGGGTTAACCAGGGTTCCCAGATTTTATAGAAACCTTCAGTTGAGCAGTTCAAGAAGGCCGTGAGTTTTTCCAAACTCATAACATCGTTAACTCTTTTTTTCACTAGCTGTTTGGTGGGGGGCGCTATCTTCTTCCAAGAGTATGCGACTGAACACCTTGCTGCTGTTAGAATAAAGGAGATTAATTTCCATACTGGGCGATCGATGTCCTCTATCGGCCTGCCCAGTAGGAAGGTCAGTGGATCTATAGGAATTGTGAGGCCTGTGACCTCTTTTATCAAATCTTGTACCGTAAGCCAGTATTTCTGAATTTCTGGACATGACCACCAGATATGGGCCATGTCCCCTCTATGTCCACAGCCTCTCCAGCATAGATCTGAGGCCAGAGGGTAGATTTGTTTTAACCTCACTGGGGTAAGATACCAATGATACATTATTTTATAGATGTTTTCCTTCACTGTGGTACAGATGGAAGTTCCTGAGGCTGCGTCTCATATTTCCTCCCAGTCCTCTCTGTCAATAACTATGTCCAATTCCGCTTCCCATTTAAGCATATAGTCGTGAGCGGTAGAGTTCACCGGATTCTCCATGCCGGCATATATTTGTGTTATTAGACCTTTTTGATGTACTCCTTCGCGACAGAGTTTCTCAAATTTTGTGAGAGGGGGGAATTTCAATGATGGGGACATTTTTTGTAGAAAGTGTCGAATTTGGAGAAACTTAAATGTATCCAGGTGGGGTAATTTTAATTTGGTTCGCAATTCTTGGAGACTCAGGAACTGTCCATCGCTCAGCAGGTCCGCGATCGCTCTGATCCCCATTGTTTTAAATAGGTCGAATTGTCGGGTTTCACACCCTGGTGGGAATTTAGGGTTGTCAAATATTGGAATGAGCTGAGAGCAAGGGGACGAGAGTAAGAATTTAGTTTTAGTTTTTGCCCATATGTCCCAAGTATGTTTCATTGCCCCCAGCCCGAATTTGGGCGCCATGTCATTTCCCCTGTCACCGCTCCAGAGAAAAGCTGGTAGAGAAGGCGTTCTGGAGTAATCAGATTCAATTGCTAGCCAACATAGCTTGTCTGGGTCCGAGTTCCACATTACCGCCTGTTTTAATTGGGCAGCTTGGTAATATCTATTAATGTCTGGGACCCCCAGTCCTCCTTTTGTCCTAGACGCCATAAGAACCGACCTAGCTACCCGGGGTCTCCTTCCGTTCCAAATAAATTGGAGGATTTTATTTTGGATAGTTTTTAATTCAGAACCAGGGACATGGATCGGGAGCGTCTGGAAATAATATAATAATCGGGGGAGTATATTCATTTTAACTGAGATCATTCTCCCAATCCATGAGATCTGGTATTTTTCCCATTTATCCAGATCTTTTTTAATTTTCCTAAATAGGTTGGGATAATTATTTTGGTATAGGGAGCAATAGTGCCTCGATACATGTACTCCCAGGTATTTGATGTATATAGGGCTCCACTTATAATTAAAGTTTGATTTCAATGTCCGCATCTCTGGTTCTGATAGATTTAAGTTGAGGGCTTCTGACTTATCACTGTTAATTTTGTATCCTGATATTTTGCCAAATTCCTTTAATTCTTTGTGTAAGTTGGGAAGTGAGATCTGGGGCTGCGTTAATGTTAATATGATATCGTCTGCGAACAATGAGACTTTATAGTTTATTCCGCCAATTGG
Organism: Ascaphus truei; assembly: GCF_040206685.1. Classification (NCBI taxonomy): domain Eukaryota; kingdom Metazoa; phylum Chordata; class Amphibia; order Anura; family Ascaphidae; genus Ascaphus; species Ascaphus truei. Next base: position 303,174,660 of record NC_134483.1, on the reverse strand, counting down.
TACCCCCTGTATATTTATATTGTCTCGTATTTTAGACGCTAGTGGTTCGATTGTTAGGGCGAAGAGGAGAGGGGACAAAAGGCATCCCTGTCTCGTTCCATTTTTCATTTCAAATTTTTTTGCTGTACCCCCCGGGAGTTTCACCACTGCAGACGGGCAGCAGTACAGCGCTCGGACTCCCGCTAGATACGCATCTTTTAAGCCGAATTTCTGCATTGTTTTGTCAAGAAATAGCCAATCAATTCTATCGAACGTCTTCTCTGCGTCCAGGCTTAACAGAACCGCTTTGGTAGCTGTGAGGTGGGCATGATCAACTATATTTATAATTTTGCGGGTGTTGTCTGAGGTTTGTCTGCCAGATACAAACCCCACCTGGTCGTTGTGAATTAATCTCGGTAGGATGGGATTCAGTCTATTTGCCATCATTTTGCTGTATAGCTTAAGATCGTTATTTAGTAGGGAGATTAGTCGGTAGCTCCCACATAGCAGTGGGTCCCTACCCTCTTTGTGGATGATGGCGAGATTGGCCTGGGTCATTGATGGGGGGATTGGGCTGCCCTCCATGAATGAATTGAATAAGCTGAGTAGGTGTTTAGTTAGGATCGGGGAGAATCTTTTGTAATAAACATTGGAGAAGCCGTCGGGGCCAGGGGCTTTTGAGATATTTTTTTTTGTTTCAATTTTTTTATTGTTTTATCAGGGTACACAACAGATAGTAAACTTTGTTGTACATAGATTGGATAAACATTGATATTTGCATATATTAATAAAAACATCCGTATTCCGTTTTCTTTATTCAGATAGGTGTTTATCTAAATGTTTGTAAGTCTGAATGCTCGTACGTTTCTGCTGTTATGGTTCTAACTAGGAAGCTGCCGCTTCCGTGTGTCCTGTTTTTAGTAGTATAGTAGAGAAAAGAAAAGGTGGAGAGCAGAGAAAGAGAGAGGAGAGAAAAAAGAAGGGAGATAAGGGGGGGGGGGAGAGGTGCTGCGGGATGGCGTCCAGTTTTGTATATATCCTGCCTTTTCCTTTAGGAATTTATTATGTACCTGACCAAATTTCCCATGTCTTATGGAACTTATCCATCTTTTGGGTCAGTTTTGCCGTAAGAAGTTCCATTGTCTTTATTTCTCGCATTCTGCGGAGTACGGTCTGTTTAGCAGGGGCATTCACCTTCTTCCACGCTGCAGCAACGGAACAACGTGCCGCCGTGAGCACATGGCTCACCATCTTACTCTCTGCTGTGTCTAATTCGTCAATTGGCTTGGCCAGCACCATGGTCAGCGGGTCCACCTCAATCTCTACCCCCAGGTACTCTCGGATTAGTGTTTGAATCATGACCCAGAACACCTGAGTCTTGGGGCAGTTCCACCAGATATGAGCCATGTCTCCTCTTTGCCCGCAACCCCTCCAACACAAATCTGGGGTCCCGGGAAAGATCTGGCTCAACCTATTCGGGGTTAGGTACCAGTAAAATATAATTTTATAGATGTTCTCTTTAATGGTAGTACAAATCGATGTTTTGGATGCTGCCTCCCAGATATCCTCCCAGTCTTCTCTATCAATCTCTATATTTAAATCCTCCGCCCATTTGGACATATACCTGTGTTGGGAACAGCCTGGTGATCGCGCCAGGCCCAGATATATTTCCCAGATCAATCCTTTAGCATAGTACCCTTTCCTGCACAGTCGTTCAAAATTTGTTAGCTGCTGGAAAGCCTTATCTTTGGATACTGTTTGCAGGTAGTGCCTGATTTGTAAAAAGCCAAATATTGGGAGGTTTGTCGTTTGATATTTTTTTTCCAGTTCTTGGGTCAGCAAGAGCCTACCTTGCCCTGAGAAATCCTCTGCTATCATCATCTTCAGCTGTTTAAATTTACTGAGTCTCTGTGGGAACCCGCCGGGGGGAAATTCTGGGTTATCGAATATGGGTGTTAATAGGGAGGGGTGAGCCGTCAAGCCATATTTGTCTTTATTTTTGGTCCATACTCTCCATGTACATTTCATTGCTCCCAGTTTTAATGTTTCCGAGAGGATCTCTCTACCCCGCACAGTCCACAGGGTGGCCGGGAGTGAGAGGGGTCTCGCGTAGGAAAACTCTATCCCTGTCCAACAGCTTGTAGTTGGGTCATTGTTCCACATTATCACTTGTTTCAGTTGGGCCGCCAAATAATATTTAATGATATCTGGGACTGCCAAGCCTCCACATTCTTTTGGTGCTAACATTATGGTTCTAGCTACTCTTGGTCTTTTGTTTTGCCAAATGAATTGAAAAATTCTGTTTTGTATATTCTTTAATTCCGACATTGGGATATCAATTGGGAGAGTCTGGAAGTAATACAGAAGTCTTGGCAGGATATTCATTTTGACCGTAGCTATTCTGCCTAACCAAGATATCTGGTATACATTCCAGCTCTGTAAGTCTTTTTTTAGCCTCTCAAATAGGGGCAGATAGTTATATTGATATAGTGATTTGTACTCCCGTGTTATTTGGATTCCCAAGTATTTGATTTTCGTGGAACTCCACTTATAATTAAAATTTAATTGTAGCAGTTTGGCCTCGGGATTAGGTAGAGATACATTTAATGCTTCCGACTTATCCATATTGATTTTATACCCCGAGATTTTGCTAAATGTATCTAATTGTGAATGTAAATTCGGGAGTGAAGTCAAGGGGTTGGCTAGAGTTAGGATAATGTCGTCAGCAAAAAGGGATATCTTGTAATCCATATCTCCAATTGTAATGCCACTTAAATTGTTGTCCTCTCTGATTGTTGTTGCCAAGGGTTCTATAGAGAGGGCAAACAGAAGTGGAGAAAAGGGACATCCCTGTCTAGTACCATTCCTAATGTTTATAGGATTCGAGTTTCCTCCTGGGAGTTTCACTACAGCCGTGGGAGTTTTATAGAGGGCTTTAACCCCCTCAAGATATGGGCCCTTAAATCCGAATTTAATTAATGTTTGGTCTAAAAATTCCCATCTGATCCTGTCAAACGCCTTTTCCGCGTCTAAACGTAACAGGATGGCTTTCGTGGATGAGAGATGTACATGGTCGATTATGTTTATAATTTTTCTCGTATTATCTGAGGCTTGTCTGCCTGAAATAAATACGACTTGGTCCTTGTGGATCAGGCCTGGGAGAATGGGAGTTAGTCTGTTAGCTAGGATTTTGCTATAAAGTTTTAGGTCCGAATTAAGGAGGGCTATGGGGCGATAATTACCACACTGTAGTGGGTCTCTCCCTTCCTTTGGTATGAGTGCCAAATTCGCTCTAGACATAGAAGCGGGGATAGCCGTTCCCTCCAGAAACTCATTAAACATATCCAGGAGATGTGGTGCCAAGATCAATTTAAATTTTTTATAGTATTGATTGGAAAACCCATCCGGGCCTGGCGTTTTACTAGGTTTTAGTTGTGAGATGGCTTCTAGTAAATCATCCTTCGCGATTTCTTTATTTAGCTCTAGCAAGTCAGCTTCTGAAAGGCTTGGAAGGTTACATGACGCTAGGTACTTAGTAATAGCTTCTGCATTTGAGGAGCTGTTTTGGGGGAAGTTCAAATTATATAGTTTGGAGTAGAAGTCTGAGAATGTGGCCGTTATCTGTTTTTCGCAATATGTTTTGATTCCCGTCTTTGTTTGTATGACGGATATTTGGGATTTGGTTCTCAGACCTCTTAATTTAGATGCTAATAACCGGTCGGCCTTATTTCCTTTGTCATAATATTTCTGCTTCGTCCACCTCAGCGCCCTCTCCACTTCATCTATTTGTATCTGCCTGAAATCAGATCTAGCCTTGTCCAGTACTTTGCGTAGTTGTTTTGAGGGATTAGCTTTATGTTTATGTTCTAGGAGTTTAACTTTCTCCGCTAATTCGTCGTACAATTTCTGTTTTTGCTTTTTCTTATATGATGCTATGGAAATTATATTCCCTCGAATCGTGGCCGTATGGGCCTCCCATAGCATCGCTGATGACTTTACAGAGCCCTTGTTCAGCGCAAAATATTCTCTGAGCTTTTGCTTAATCTCTATCTCTACATCTATTTGGTTTAACAGAATCGTTTAGTTTCCAATTATATTGATTATATTTATAGAAGGGGAGGGAGAGCGTCAGCGAGACCGGAGCGTGGTCCGACCATGTTATAGAACCTATGTCCGACTGGGAGGTTGCCTGAAAGATATCTTTAGTACCCAGAAAATAATCAATCCTTGAATAGGTCTCGTGCGGGGGAGAAAAATACGAATAGTTCCTCTGGCCCTGATGCTGCGCCCGCCAAATATCTATCAGCGAAAACTCTTTCAGTATGTTCTGAAACCTTTTGGCATTTGTGGTCGTAATGCGTGGGTGGGGAGTACCCAGTGGGCTTGTCCTATCTTGATCAGGTGCTACAACCATATTAAAATCTCCTGCTATCAATAGCGTAGTTCTAGGTTGGGGGGCTAGCTTGTCACATAGATCTCTCAAAAAGTCAGCTTGACCCTCATTTGGGGCGTATATATTAACAAGGGTAATCTCCACATCTGATAGTGTGCCTTGCAGAATGAGGAATCTACCTTCTGGGTCTACGGTCTGTTTTTGAAGTGTGAATTTGACATTTTGTCTAAATAAGATGGCTACCCCTTTTTTTTTAGTGGAGCAGGATGCATAATATGCCTGGGGGTAGTATCTCTGAAAGGTGTTAGGGAGCGATATCGTATTAAAGTGCGTTTCTTGTAAGAATAGCACATCTCCTTTTGTTTTTTTTAATTCTTGTAAGGCGAGCTTTCTTTTGATTGCTGAGTTAAGTCCCCTAACATTTAGGGACACTAGTTTAAGTGTTGTATTTGGAGCCATTTTCGGAGCCATCCAGCAAACAGCTCCAGGGCTTTCCGGATACAGTCGGGTCCCCTCTTTCCCATAAGCTTTAGGCTCTGCGTTCAAATCCTTTCACCAGGTCAAAGGGGTCTCCACTTCTTTGCTGCGCTGGGATGTGTAGATCCTTGTAGCTCCAGGGGCATGTGCCCTCTTTGCTCCAGTGTTTCCACTGTGTTTGCCAGCCCATCTGTTTTGGCCGTTAGGAGATTCAAGTCTGCCCTTAGGGTGTTAATGGCTTTACCCAAATCATCCCAAAACTCCTTCCTCATTCTGGAGATTCAAGTCCGCCCTTAGGGTGTTAATGGCTTTACCCAAATCATCCCGAAACTCCTTCCTCATTCTGGTGAAGAGGTTCTCTAAATATGTTTTGTTCACATCTATGTTTTCAATTTCCTGCTCGTGCGCCCCGCTCGGGCCCTCCCGCATGTCGGCTGAGCCGCCATCTTGGGAGGTCTCGCAACTCCCCGCGGTCCGCTGGCTTTGTGGGAAGTAGCTCGTCACTGACTGCTGAGCTGCCTTCTTATTTTTGCCGCTCATGCTGGCTACCTTCCCCTCCGCTTGTATGTATTTATTGGGGGGGTTTAGATGTAGAGATGCCGCAGGAACTGTGGGGTCTTTTTAGTGCAGTAGGATAGGATTGTTTGTTTAGTCTAGTACAGCTTGTCTGGGTAGATATGGGGTTATTGGACCCAGGGGTTCTGGCCTTAGGGCTGTGTTTCTGACCTGCAGGTCGTTCTCTCTGAGGCACCTTTGTGTGGTGGTGGTGCTTCCACGTGGTGGTGCTCCCCCAAGATGGCCGCCTCCTCCCTCACCACGCTGGGTAATTGTTTTTATGGTTATTTTGAGTGTGTGTTACTGCGTCGACTTCTGAATATCAATAAATCATTTATTATTTTTGCCCTAGGGCATTTTAGTGGCAATTGTCCTCCCACAGTGTTGGGAGCGGTTACTTAATTGTACCCTTATAGCCTTACCATTACTCTAGTGGGTTACTATACCGTGGACTATTTTCGGCTTTGCTGTGCATTAAAGTGGGATCTTTTTAGGAGCATCCTTTGTCTCCTTATATATGTATAATTATTTTAGTTGTCAGATCTGTTATTAATTTCACCTTGGCCTTTCTGTGGGATGCAATTGAAATAAAAGTTCCCCTAATTGCTGCCCTATGGGCTTCCCACAGAACCGCCGGAGAGTCTACTATGCCCCAGATGAGAGCGAAGTACTCCCTAAGAGCCTTTTTAATTTCTTTTTCTACCTCCGGGTGGTTCAGTAGGGAGTCGTTCAGCTTCCAAGTGTAGGCGGTTAATTTATGAAATGGGGTGGATAGGGTTAATGTGATGGGGGCGTGATCTGACCATGTAATGGGGCCTAAGTCCGAATTTGTGCAGGCTTCCAGGATATATTTGGTAGCAAAAAAATAGTCTATACGAGAGTATGACTGGTGGGGTGCGGAATAGAATGTGTAATCTTTTTGGCCCTGGTGTTGGATTCTCCAGATGTCCATTAAGGAATATTCCTTGGTGATTGTTTTAAATTGTTTCTCCTTCCTCTGAGGTGGAGCTCTGTGTTGGCCTTGTTGGCCTGAGGTTCTGTCCTCCGCAGAGTTTATGGCCATATTAAAGTCTCCGCCCACAATCAACGAAGATAGGTAGGTAGGGTCAACCTTTTCTAACACTGCTTTCAGGAATTCCATTTGATTATCATTTGGCGCGTAGATGTTGATCAGAGCGACCGGCAATCCAGCCAGTGAGCCATATACCATTAGAAATCTACCCTCTGGGTCTGAAGTGGTTTTGGTGATACTGAATGGGGTTCCTTGTCGGAGCAGGATCGCTACTCCCCGCTTTTTACTGTTAAATGACGAGAAGAAACCCGTAGGGAATACATTGCTAATCAATTTGGGCAGCTCTTGGGATGTAAAGTGCGTCTCTTGGAGGAAGATGATATCTCCCTTGGACTTTTTCAGCTCTTGGAGCGCCAGTCGTCTTTTTCTATTATTATTCAGGCCCTTTACGTTTAGTGATACAAGTTTAATTGCGGACTGACTAGCCATTTGGGTGAGAGAGTTTAGTGTCCATCTGGGTCTCGCCCTTCCCACCGGGGAGATCCTGGTTCGTTGGTTCAGAGAACCTTTTTAACGCTTCTTGATGGTGCTGTTTGAGTATGGGTGTCAGGCCCGCCCGACGAGGGGCTGGGTGGGAGGAGGGCAGGGAAGGTCAAGAGGGGGGGGGAATAGGCTGCTGGGACAGGGTCAGCAGCAAGAGGCAAAGTGGGACGAGGTCAGCTAAGGACCTCCAATATGTACGGCCGGGATTGGCTACCGGCATTTGGGCTTAAGGCCCAATGGGGGAGGAATCCGATGGTTCAGGCATGGGCGTGCAGGGAAGGTGCGGACCCTTGTACTTGCTTAGTGTAAGCTCTACCTTAGTTTAAGAGGGGGGGGGGAGGGGGGGAAAGGGGTCAAAGGGACGCAGGTCCCGAAACGCGTCAGAGTTACTATGTACTCCTTTTGACCACTTAATAAACCTTTTTATATCCGATACTGGTTTGCAGCCCCCATTGTTTGCACGGTTGTGCTCCGCCACTGTACCCTATGGGACTACTCTCTGCAATTACGTCTGGCATGACGCACCCACTAATCAAGGACTGAGCTGTTCTTCAAGGGAGTTCCTCACATTGATCGTTTGATTGGTATGTACTTTTGTTTTGCTGGGGGTCTATACAGGACCTTTATGGTATATATAGAGATCTGTGTTAGCCGTCCAGCGTAACTAGTACACTCCTATGTTTATATCATCCTAATGAGTCTCCTTAGCTCTTATACATGCTCTAATGCCTTGGTTACATATTTTATTACTCTGAATATGCATGTATGTTCCTAGGACAGCAGAGCCCTGAATTTTGGGATAATATCCCTCACCCACTACGGTCAAGCTTATAGGTTTTGGACATGGGGAAGGCGTGGGGAGGGGAGGGAAAACTCCTAGCATAGCCATAACATGGAGATCTTTCTGACAATCCTTAAAACCAGTGTAATAAACGTGAGAACAACTCTTAACAAGCTCAGTACATGAAAAGCATTATAACCTCTCTTTTTGTCAGTCGGTCAAGCTTATAGGTTTTGGACCTGGGAAAAGGGGGGGAGATGGGGGGTGGGGTGGGGAGATAGGGGGGAGGGGGAGACCTGGGTTGACAGGTAACACAACAGCACGTTGCATTAATGTTTTTAGGTATCATGCTGAACATAAACGGAATACTTCCTACGCTTGCTGGTCGGGGAAGAGGGGGGGAGGGATGGGGCTCTTACATTTAGTGAAGTTAATATCCGAGGATCCTTATGACATTTCTATTTGATCTATGTGGCCCGCCGTGTGCCTTCCTCAGAGGGTTTGACAACGTATTTTATTACTGCAGGCAGCATCATTAGTATGGGGCCGTGCGGCCATATCTTCTGCGGCGGAAGGCAGGCTTATGGGCTTTGGAGCGTGAGGGGGGAGGGGGAAGGGGGGGAGAGAAAAGGGAGTACATTATATTATAACACATACAACTTTTCTCAACTTCAACATTCATCAACTGAGGAACAGGTTTTTTTTTTTTACATAACTCAACTGTGGCATAGGGACGGCTTAGCACTAGATCCATGTGGTCTGCTAATCTAGACTGCCAGTTACTGTAATAGTGTCACTGCCGCTGCTTCCATTATCGAAGTCATTTGGGCTTCCTGTCTTGTGCAGGGCTCATTAGGCAGCTTCCCAGTTAACTAGTATTTCCTAGTCCGGGGGATGGGGAAGGTAGCAACAGTCGTGCAAACCGAGCCTGGGGTCCATAGTCCTGTACCCGGGCCTTAGACAGATTAAATTTTGCTACTTACAGTTAGTAGATCGCAGTGCTGTTGTCGGAGCATCGCGCTCCCCTCCTATTCCCCCCGCCAACCCCTAAAGCCCAGCCGGACCTCAGCACTCTTCAACTGCCATTCGGTCAGCGTCAAAAGTTATAGTAGCTTCAGCTGTGGGTTGCCTCCGATCGTCAGGGGTCGGATTCAGAAGCTATGGGTCTGGTGTGGTTCTTGAGCCGTCATGTGCTCCCGTCTTCGCTGTGGACTACGGTGCTTCTCATCTGTTCTTAGACTGCCTTGGCGCCGCCGTTCTCCTCGCGGGACGGGTGCTGCGTGGTTCCGCGTCCTCCCGGTGCGGTGGGTCTTGTAGTTGCTTGTAGTAGTCCTGTCCAGGAAAGCGGCGGGGTCAGACCCAGGGCTTTCACGAATGGGGCCATGTCCTCAGGGCGTCGGATGGTTAGGAATTTGCCGTCATAGCTTACCGTAAGCTTGAACGGAAAGCCCCAGCGGTACTTCACCTCCTCCCGGAGGAATGAGGTCAAGGGCTTCATTTCTCTCCTTCGGTCGACTGTTATCCGTGACAGGTCGTTGAAAATTTGGAGAGTTTCATTTTGGAAAGGTAGTGACTCTTTCCCTCTGCAGGCGGTGATGATCTTCTCCTTTACTGTATAGCTGTGTAATCTTATGATTACATCGCGTCGCCGGTTGGGATCTTCTGATCTGGGAGCTACCGCCCGGTGGGCCCTATCCATCTCTAGGTCCATGTCCTCTAGCGGGCCGCAGAGCGATGTGAACAGTTCCGCAAGATAGGGACGAAGCTGGCCAGGTAAGACCGTCTCCGGTACATTTCTTATGCGCAGATTCTGGCGCCTGTCCCTATTTTCTTGGTCTTCCTGCCCGTCTTTGAGACGGGAGATCTCCTCTCCTAGGCGGATGATTTCTTCCTCGGCTGCTGTTTGTCTTGCCAGGGACTCCTTCAGTCCACCTTCCAGAGTCGTTGTCCTCTCTGTTAGGCCAGACATCTCCTGTTTAATCTCCGCTACTGCTGCTTTGATTTCTGCCTGCAGGGATGTTTGGAGCTTGACATGCATGGTGGAGAATAGGCTCTCCAGGTAGGATCGGGTGATCGGTTCCTCTATCTCCATTTCAAGAGTTGCATGGGCTTTCGTACCCATATTTAGAGCTGCTTGCGGCTCTTGTGAGCCTCGTGGTCCGCCACCCTCTTGGTTTGCTGGACTCTTCTGTGTCGGGGAGAAGAATCGTGACACCGCCGGTGCTGCGGGCTTCTTTGTGTGTTTGGACATGCTCCGATCTCTCCAAGTAATGGGGGTATGTTTTTGAGCCTTGAATTTCTGGTTTGGGAGCGTTATTTATTAAGTTTTAGCCGGTGGGTCTGCGGAGCTCCCCTCCTACACCCCCATTCCTGATGACATCATCGGAAACCCATCCCTTTAGCACATTTTTAATGGATCATCAAAATTCAGTATTGTCATAGACAACTTAGGATCTGGCTGTGTGTTTTTTTTTTAGGGAAGCTGTGTCTTTAACTGAAACGGGAGGCGGCCATCTTGGATCCAGATGGAACGCAGGCTGAAACACATGACATGAAGATAGCTCCTACTCAGAAAGCTCTTATTCAGACCACAGCTCTGATCAGACCCTCTCTTCACAGTGGGGGCGCAGGCAGGCTCAGGAGGGATCAGGTAGGGCGCAAGAAGGCGGGCAGCCAATATCTTCAACTGGTTTAGCCAACAAAATAGTCAGTGGGTCCATAGAAATGGACACATCCGTTATTTCTTTTTTTAATAGATTGGATAACGATCCAATATTTCTATTGCCGGACACGTTCACCAAATGTGGACCATATCGCTTCTCTGCCCACAACCCCTCCAGCACAGATCAGACACCACAGGGTAGATTTGCTTCAGCCGCCATGGCGTGAGGTACCAATGAATAAAATTTTATATATATTTTCTTTAGTTGCTGTGCATATGGAAGTTTTTGCAGCAAACTCCCATATACACTACCGACACACTTTATTGAAGTGTGGTCGGTACCGCAAGCCGGGAAATCTCCCGGCTTGCTAGTGGCCGCCCGCGCGGTCACGCGTCATCGGGAGCGTGCGCCCGCTGCACGCGTGTCCAGGGGCTCCCCGAGGGAGCCCTGGTGTCCCGCGATCGCGGGACAGCGGCAGGGGGTTCCGGGGGACCCGGCGGACCCGACAGCGGTAGGGAGAGCGCCCCGATCGGAGGGCGCTCTTCCGCTGCTTCGGCGTGCGCCCGTCACACTCGGGGGCGCGCCAGGCTACTGCTGCGGCACAGAACGGGCAAATGCTCGAATAAACTGTGCCGCAGCAGTATCCTCCCAATCATCCCTGTCAATTTCTATTTTCAAATCCGCTGCCCATTTGAGCATGCAGTCATGATCATGTGAATTGACCAAGGCCTCCAAACTGGCTTTTATTCTAGTTATCAAACCTTTTTGATAACTACCTCTCCTACATAGGCAGCAGAGATGTAGAGGAGCACAGCAGCGTTTCTTGGCAGCATACCAGCTAGTGGATCGCCAAAATGAGGGTAACTCCAAGCAGGGATGAGTATTAAAAGAGTACTTTAATGGTCAGTGCAAAACAGAACAATGGTAAGAGCGCACCTACGCGTTTCGTCCGTAAAGGACTTTCTCAAGGTGGATTATACTCTATGTCCCTGAACCTGGATCCATTATGGTATATGGAATTATCAGTATACTAATGAGCCATCTATGGTGATGCACCATAAACACCACTTACCTCTCCTACATAGTGCTTCAAAACTTGTGAAGGGAGTAAATTCTAATTTTGGGGACATTTTTGGAAAAAAATTCTGATCTGTAGATATTTAAACATACTAAGGTCTGGTGCCTCATACCTAGTTAGGAACTCTTGGAAACTAGAAAGTTTTCCTTTATGCAGTAGGTCGGCAACTACTCTAATATGTTTAGCTTTAATTTGGTCGAATTGTTTATAATCACAGCCTGGGGGGAAATTGGGATTGTTAAAAAGCGGAGTGAGTTGCGAAACGGGAGTCACAAGATTTAATTTGCCCTTAGACTTGCTCCAACTCTCCCAGGTAAATCTCGTCGGATCTAGCTCAAACATTTTTGCGTACACCTCCTTAGCCAGTGCCGATAGGGACACTGGCAGAGAAGACGTTCTAGCATATTGGGATTCTATAGCTAACCAACAATATTGTGTTGGATCCGCGTTCCACATCACCACCTGCCTTAGTTGGGCAGCTTGGTAGTATTTCGAGATATCTGGGACACCCAAACCTCCTCTTGTCTTTAAAGCCATCATCACCGATCTAGCTGTTCTAGGCCTTTTACCTTGCCAAATAAAATTAAATATTCTATTTGGGAAATTTTTCAGTTCGGATCCCGGTATCCGGACTGGGAGAGTCTGGAAATGATATAATAACCTAGGGAGTATATTCATCTTGACTGATACTATTCTCCCAATCCATGACACCTGATATCCTTCCCACTTTGCCAGATCCCTTTTAATCTTATCAAACAATGGTGGATAGTTGCCTTGATATAGCGAGTGGTAGTTCCTAGACACATTTACTCCCAGATATTTAATATGTGAGGAACTCCATCTGTAGCTGAAATTCAGTTTTGGTAATTTTATCTTTGGATCCGAAAGATTCAGATTAAAAGACTGTGACTTGTCGCTGTTCATTTTATATCCAGAGATTTTTCCAAAGTCTGATAGCGCCTTTTGGAGGTTGGGTAAAGAAGTCTGAGGGCTTGCTAAAGTCAGAATAATATCGTCTGCGAATAATGAGATTTTATCATTTGTTTTCCCAATCACTATATACAATGTATATTACTATTTGCTCTTATTTTAGCAGCCAATGGCTCAATCGTTAGAGCGAAGAGAGGAGGAGATAATTGGTACCCTTGTCTCGTACCATTTAAAAAAAAAAATTTCCCCAAACATTTTTATTAGGCATAATCATCTTTACAGACATTGGTTTTACATTATCAGTGTTGGCCTAATACAGTTGTATTTTCCTTGTTCATGTGGGGGGAGAGAGAAAGAAAGGAAAGATCCCCTAAGGCCACGTCATGGTCTCTGGGGTGTGGAAAAAGAAAGAGAGGAAGGGGGGGGGGGGAGAGAGGGAGTCATTCCACCCTCGTCCGGCCGGGTCCCGGCATCCATCCTTCACGGCTCTACTGTGGTTCAGATCCGTCTGGGGTTGTATCCTGATTTGGTTCGGATTAATGGGTTAACCAGGGTTCCCAGATTTTATAGAAACCTTCAGTTGAGCAGTTCAAGAAGGCCGTGAGTTTTTCCAAACTCATAACATCGTTAACTCTTTTTTTCACTAGCTGTTTGGTGGGGGGCGCTATCTTCTTCCAAGAGTATGCGACTGAACACCTTGCTGCTGTTAGAATAAAGGAGATTAATTTCCATACTGGGCGATCGATGTCCTCTATCGGCCTGCCCAGTAGGAAGGTCAGTGGATCTATAGGAATTGTGAGGCCTGTGACCTCTTTTATCAAATCTTGTACCGTAAGCCAGTATTTCTGAATTTCTGGACATGACCACCAGATATGGGCCATGTCCCCTCTATGTCCACAGCCTCTCCAGCATAGATCTGAGGCCAGAGGGTAGATTTGTTTTAACCTCACTGGGGTAAGATACCAATGATACATTATTTTATAGATGTTTTCCTTCACCGTGGTACAGATGGAAGTTCCCGAGGCTGCGTCTCATATTTCCTCCCAGTCCTCTCTGTCAATAACTATGTCCAATTCCGCTTCCCATTTAAGCATATAGTCGTGAGCGGTAGAGTTCACCGGATTCTCCATGCCGGCATATATTTGTGTTATTAGACCTTTTTGATGTACTCCTTCGCGACAGAGTTTCTCAAATTTTGTGAGAGGGGGGAATTTAAATGATGGGGACATTTTTTGTAGAAAGTGTCGAATTTGGAGAAACTTAAATGTATCCAGGTGGGGTAATTTTAATTTGGTTCGCAATTCTTGGAGACTCAGGAACTGTCCATCGCTCAGCAGGTCCGCGATCGCTCTGATCCCCATTGTTTTAAATAGGTCGAATTGTCGGGTTTCACACCCTGGTGGGAATTTAGGGTTGTCAAATATTGGAATGAGCTGAGAGCAAGGGGACGAGAGTAAGAATTTAGTTTTAGTTTTTGCCCATATGTCCCAAGTATGTTTCATTGCCCCCAGCCCGAATTTGGGCGCCATGTCATTTCCCCTGTCACCGCTCCAGAGAAAAGCTGGTAGAGAAGGCGTTCTGGAGTAATGAGATTCAATTGCTAGCCAACATAGCTTGTCTGGGTCCGAGTTACACATTACCGCCTGTTTTAATTGGGCAGCTTGGTAATATCTATTAATGTCTGGGACCCCCAGTCCTCCTTTTGTCCTAGACGCCATAAGAACCGACCTAGCTACCCGGGGTCTCCTTCCGTTCCAAATAAATTGGAGGATTTTATTTTGGATAGTTTTTAATTCAGAACCAGGGACATGGATCGGGAGCGTCTGGAAATAATATAATAATCGGGGGAGTATATTCATTTTAACTGAGATCATTCTCCCGATCCATGAGATCTGGTATTTTTCCCATTTATCCAGATCTTTTTTAATTTTCCTAAATAGGTTGGGATAATTATTTTGGTATAGGGAGCAATAGTGCCTCGATACATGTACTCCCAGGTATTTGATGTATATAGGGCTCCACTTATAATTAAAGTTTGATTTCAATGTCCGCATCTCTGGTTCTGATAGATTTAAGTTGAGGGCTTCTGACTTATCACTGTTAATTTTGTATCCTGATATTTTGCCAAATTCCTTTAATTCTTTGTGTAAGTTGGGAAGGGAGATCTGGGGCTGCGTTAATGTTAATATGATATCGTCTGCGAACAATGAGACTTTATAGTTTATTCCGCCAATTGGTACCCCCTGTATATTTATATTGTCTCGTATTTTAGACGCTAGTGGTTCGATTGTTAGGGCGAAGAGGAGAGGGGACAAAAGGCATCCCTGTCTCGTTCCATTTTTCATTTCAAATTTTTTTGCTGTACCCCCCGGGAGTTTCACCACTGCAGACGGGCAGCAGTACAGCGCTCGGACTCCCGCTAGATACGCATCTTTTAAGCCGAATTTCTGCATTGTTTTGTCAAGAAATAGCCAATCAATTCTATCGAACGTCTTCTCTGCGTCCAGGCTTAACAGAACCGCTTTGGTAGCTGTGAGGTGGGCATGATCAACTATATTTATAATTTTGCGGGTGTTGTCTGAGGCTTGTCTGCCAGATACAAACCCCACCTGGTCGTTGTGAATTAATCTCGGTAGGATGGAATTCAGTCTATTTGCCAGGATTTTGCTGTATAGCTTAAGATCGTTATTTAGTAGGGAGATTAGTCGGTAGCTCCCACATAGCAGTGGGTCCCTACCCTCTTTGTGGATGATGGCGAGATTGGCCTGGGTCATTGATGGGGGGATTGGGCTGCCCTCCATGAATGAATTGAATAAGCTGAGTAGGTGTTTAGTTAGGATCGGGGAGAATCTTTTGTAATAAACATTGGAGAAGCCGTCGGGGCCAGGGGCTTTTGAGATATTTTTTTTTGTTTCAATTTTTTTATTGTTTTATCAGGGTACACAACAGATAGTAAACTTTGTTGTACATAGATTGGATAAACATTGATATTTGCATATATTAATAAAAACATCCGTATTCCGTTTTCTTTATTCAGATAGGTGTTTATCTAAATGTTTGTATGTCTGAATGCTCGTACGTTTCTGCTGTTATGGTTCTAACTAGGAAGCTGCCGCTTCCGTGTGTCCTGTTTTTAGTAGTATAGTAGAGAAAAGAAAAGGTGGAGAGCAGAGAAAGAGAGAGGAGAGAAAAAAGAAGGGAGATAAGGGTGGGGGGGAGAGGTGCTGCGGGATGGCGTCCAGTTTTGTATATATCCTGCCTTTTCCTTTAGGAATTTATTATGTACCTGACCAAATTTCCCATGTCTTATGGAACTTATCCATCTTTTGGGTCAGTTTTGCCGTAAGAAGTTCCATTGTCTTTATTTCTCGCATTCTGCGGAGTACGGTCTGTTTAGCAGGGGCATTCACCTTCTTCCACGCTGCAGCAACGGAACAACGTGCCGCCGTGAGCACATGGCTCACCATCTTACTCTCTGCTGTGTCTAATTCGTCAATTGGCTTGGCCAGCACCATGGTCAGCGGGTCCACCTCAATCTCTACCCCCAGGTACTCTCGGATTAGTGTTTGAATCATGACCCAGAACACCTGAGTCTTGGGGCAGTTCCACCAGATATGAGCCATGTCTCTTCTTTGCCCGCAACCCCTCCAACACAAATCTGGGGTCCCGGGGAAGATCTGGCTCAACCTATTTGGGGTTAGGTACCAGTAAAATATAATTTTATAGATGTTCTCTTTAATGGTAGTACAAATCGATGTTTTGGATGCTGCCTCCCAGATATCCTCCCAGTCTTCTCTATCAATCTCTATATTTAAATCCTCCGCCCATTTGGACATATACCTGTGTTGGGAACAGCTTGTTGATCGCGCCAGGCCCAGATATATTTCCCAGATCAATCCTTTAGCATAGTACCCTTTCCTGCACAGTCGTTCAAAATTTGTTAGCTGCTGGAAAGCTTTATCTTTGGATACTGTTTGCAGGTAGTGCCTGATTTGTAAAAAGCCAAATATTGGGAGGTTTGTCGTTTGATATTTTTTTTCCAGTTCTTGGGTCAGCAAGAGCCTACCTTGCCCTGAGAAATCCTCTGCTATCATCATCTTCAGCTGTTTAAATTTACTGAGTCTCTGTGGGAACCCGCCGGGGGGAAATTCTGGGTTATCGAATATGGGTGTTAATAGGGAGGGGTGAGCCGTCAAGCCATATTTGTCTTTATTTTTGGTCCATACTCTCCATGTACATTTCATTGCTCCCAGTTTTAATGTTTCCGAGAGAATCTCTCTACCCCGCACAGTCCACAGGGTGGCCGGGAGTGAGAGGGGTCTCGCGTAGGAAAACTCTATCCCTGTCCAACAGCTTGTAGTTGGGTCATTGTTCCACATTATCACTTGTTTCAGTTGGGCCGCCAAATAATATTTAATGATATCTGGGACTGCCAAGCCTCCACATTCTTTTGGTGCTAACATTATGGTTCTAGCTACTCTTGGTCTTTTGTTTTGCCAAATGAATTGAAAAATTCTGTTTTGTATATTCTTTAATTCCGACATTGGGATATCAATTGGGAGAGTCTGGAAGTAATACAGAAGTCTTGGCAGGATATTCATTTTGACCGTAGCTATTCTGCCTAACCAAGATATCTGGTATTCATTCCAGCTCTGTAAGTCTTTTTTTAGCCTCTCAAATAGGGGCGGATAGTTATATTGATATAGTGATTTGTACTCCCGTGTTATTTGGATTCCCAAGTATTTGATTTTCGTGGAACTCCACTTATAATTAAAATTTAATTGTAGCAGTTTGGCCTCGGGATTAGGTAGAGATACATTTAATGCTTCCGACTTATCCATATTGATTTTATACCCCGAGATTTTGCTAAATGTATCTAATTGTGAATGTAAATTCGGGAGTGAAGTCAAGGGGTTGGCTAGAGTTAGGATAATGTCGTCAGCAAAAAGGGATATCTTGTAATCCGTATCTCCAATTGTAATGCCACTTAAATTGTTGTCCTCTCTGATTGTTGTTGCCAAGGGTTCTATAGAGAGGGCAAACAGAAGTGGAGACAAGGGACATCCCTGTCTAGTACCATTCCTAATGTTTATAGGATTCGAGTTTCCTCCTGGGAGTTTCACTACAGCCGTGGGAGTTTTATAGAGGGCTCTAACCCCCTCAAGATATGGGCCCTTAAATCCGAATTTAATTAATGTTTGGTCTAAAGATTCCCATCTGATCCTGTCAAACGCCTTTTCCGCGTCTAAACGTAACAGGATGGCTTTCGTGGATGAGAGATGTACATGGTCGATTATGTTTATAATTTTTCTCGTATTATCTGAGGCTTGTCTGCCTGAAATAAATACGACTTGGTCTTTGTGGATCAGGCCTGGGAGAATGGGAGTTAGTCTGTTAGCTAGGATTTTGCTATAAAGTTTTAGGTCCGAATTAAGGAGGGCTATGGGGCGATAATTACCACACTGTAGTGGGTCTCTCCCTTCCTTTGGTATGAGTGCCAAATTCGCTCTAGACATAGAAGCGGGGATAGCCGTTCCCTCCAGAAACTCATTAAACATATCCAGGAGATGTGGTGCCAAGATCAATTTAATTTTTTTATAGTATTGATTGGAAAACCCATCCGGGCCTGGCGTTTTACTAGGTTTTAGTTGTGAGATGGCTTCTAGTAAATCATCCTGCGCGATTTCTTTATTTAGCTCTAGTAAGTCAGCTTCTGAAAGGCTTGGAAGGTTACATGACGCTAGGTACTTAGTAATAGCTTCTGCATTTGAGGAGCTGTTTTGGGGGAAGTTAATATTATATAGTTTGGAGTAGAAGTCTGAGAATGTGGCCGCTATCTGTTTTTCGCAATATGTTTTGATGCCCGTCTTTGTTTGTATGACGGATATTTGGGATTTGGTTCTCAGACCTCTTAATTTAGATGCTAATAACCGGTCGGCCTTATTTCCTTTGTCATAATATTTCTGCTTCGTCCACCTCAGCGCCCTCTCCACTTCATCTATTTGTATCTGCCTGAAATCAGATCTAGCCTTGTCCAGTACTTTGCGTAGTTGTTTTGAGGGATTAGCTTTATGTTTATGTTCTAGGAGTTTTACTTTCTCCGCTAATTCGTCGTACAATTTCTGTTTTTGCTTTTTCTTATATGATGCTATGGAAATTATATTTCCTCGAATCGTGGCCGTATGGGCCTCCCATAGCATCGCTGATGACTTTACAGAGCCCTTGTTCAGCGCAAAATATTCTCTGAGCTTTTGCTTAATCTCTATCTCTACATCTATTTGGTTTAACAGAATCGTTTAGTTTCCAATTATATTGATTATATTTATAGAAGGGGAGGGAGAGCGTCAGCGAGACCGGAGCGTGGTCCGACCATGTTATAGAACCTATGTCCGACTGGGAGGTTGCCTGAAAGATATCTTTAGTACCCAGAAAATAATCAGTCCTTGAATAGGTCTCATGCGGGGGAGAAAAATACGAATAGTCCCTCTGGCCCGGATGCTGCGCCCACCAAATATCTATCAGCGAAAACTCTTTCAGTATGTTCTGAAACCTTTTGGCATTTGTGGTCGTAATGCGTGGGTGGGGAGTACCCAGTGGGCTTGTCCTATCTTGATCAGGTGCTACAACCATATTAAAATCTCCTGCTATCAATAGCGTAGTTCTAGGTTGGGGGGCTAGCTTGTCACATAGATCTCTCAAAAAGTCAGCTTGACCCTCATTTGGGGCGTATATATTAACAAGGGTAATCTCCACATCTGATAGTGTGCCTTGCAGAATGAGGAATCTACCTTCTGGGTCTACGGTCTGTTTTTGAAGTGTGAATTTGACATTTTGTCTAAATAAGATGGCTACCCTTTTTTTTTTTAGTGGAGCAGGATGCATAATATGCCTGGGGGTAGTATCTCTGAAAGGTGTTAGGGGGCGATATCGTATTAAAGTGCGTTTCTTGTAAGAATAGCACATCTCCTTTTGTTTTTTTTAATTCTTGTAAGGCGAGCTTTCTTTTGATTGCTGAGTTAAGTCCCCTAACATTTAGGGACACTAGTTTAAGTGTTGTATTTGGAGCCATTTTCGGAGCCATCCAGCAAACAGCTCCAGGGCTTTCCGGATACAGTCGGGTCCCCTCTTTCTCATAAGCTTTAGGCTCTGCGTTCAAATCCTTTCACCAGGTCAAAGGGGTCTCCACTTCTTTGCTGCGCTGGGATGTGTAGATCCTTGTAGCTCCAGGGGCATGCGCCCTCTTTGCTCCAGTGTTTCCACTGTGTTTGCCAGCCCATCTGTTTTGGCCGTTAGGAGATTCAAGTCTGCCCTTAGGGTGTTAATGGCTTTACCCAAATCATCCCAAAACTCCTTCCTCATTCTGGAGATTCAAGTCCGCCCTTAGGGTGTTAATGGCTTTACCCAAATCATCCCGAAACTCCTTCCTCATTCTGGTGAAGAGGTTCTCTAAATATGTTTTGTTCACATCTATGTTTTCAATTTCCTGCTCGTGCGCCCTGCTCGGGCCCTCCCGCGTGTCGGCTGAGCCGCCATCTTGGGAGGTCTCGCAACTCCCCGCGGTCCGCTGGCTTTGTGGGAAGTAGCTCGTCACTGACTGCTGAGCTGCCTTCTTATTTTTGCCGCTCATGCTGGCTACCTTCCCCTCCGCTTGTATGTATTTATTGGGGGGGTTTAGATGTAGAGATGCCGCAGGAACTGTGGGGTCTTTTTAGTGCAGTAGGATAGGATTGTTTGTTTATTCTAGTACAGCTTGTCTGGGTAGATATGGGGTTATTGGACCCAGGGGTTCTGGCCTTAGGGCTGTGTTTCTGACCTGCAGGTCGTTCTCTCTGAGGCACCTTTGTGTGGTGGTGGTGCTTCCACGTGGTGGTGCTCCCCCAAGATGGCCGCCTCCTCCCTCACCACGCTACTGAGGCCTATGGCTCCCTTCACTAGTGGGTCCCCTCCCGGTGTTCTTCACTCCCAGCAGGGCCCTAGGTCAGGTTTGTACCTTTTATTTACGTGTGCCGTCCTGGGGGGGGGGGCGCTGGACCCGTAACGGGGGGTCTCTGCTCGCGCCTTTCCTCACGGCCTCAGGCGGCCACAGCGGGCGCTTCTCTTACCCCACAGGGGGTCGGGGGTTCCGTCCCCGATCACCGCTGATTCCCCTCTATTCTTGGCTCCTCGGGGCGCGCGGAGTCCCGTCGCCTCTCGTCTCCGGAGTCTCTCCGTCAGATTTGAATTTTGCGGGCTGCAGAGGGGAAAGTCCCGCACCGGGGGCAGGGGGTCTCCGACACAGCTCTCCGGGACGCCGGAGCCAGCCACTTCGGAGCCCAGCTAGTCACCGGAGCTATTCATTCAGAGGGGGTCGGGAGCGTCTCTTTCAAGCTGCCATTCCCCTTGACGTCACCGGAAGTCTCCGGCTTTTGAGATTTTTAATGTTTTTATTGCGTCCGCCAGCTCTTTTTGGGTAATTTTTGCGTTAAGCATTTGATTCTCCTCCTCTGTCAGTGTTGGTAGGAGGCAATCGGACAGGTAATTACTAATAGGTTCAGTGGCTGGTGTCCCCGTGTTCCCACCCTGAGCCTTGAGGTTTTAAAGTTTAATATAAAATGCGGTAAATTCCTCCGCTATTTTCTGTTCGTTATAGATTATTTCTCACGATTAATTTTTTGTCGCTGTGATCTGGGAACGCTTCTGTATACCTCTTAGTTTGCTCGCCAAAAGTCTGTCAGCCTTATTGCCCTTGTCATAGTATTTCTGACAAGTCCATGTAAGAGCTTTTTCTACTTCTTCCATTTGGGCTTGTTTTAGCTCATTCCTGGCTGCGGTCAAGGTTTTATAAATCTTTTTCGAGGGGTTGGGTTTGTGCTGTTGTTCCAGCTTAATTATTTTAGTTGTAACAACTAGTGACATACCGCTCACCTCAATATTGAATACCAACTCTATGATAGGGATGACAGACATACATATATAAGGAGACAAAGGATGCTCCTAAAAAGATCCCACTTTAATGCCCAGCAAAGCCGAAAATAGTCCACAGGTATAGTAACCCACTAGAGTAATGGTAAGGCTATAAGGGTACAATTAAGTAACCGCTCCCAACACTGTGGGAGGACAATTACCACTAAAATGCCCTAGGGCAAAAATAATAAATGATTTATTGATATTCAGAAGTCGACGCAGTAACACACACTCAAAATAACCATAAAAACAATTAAAACATAAATCACGGGTGAGGCAGGGTAAGGGGATATTATTATAAGATGAATTCCCAAATATTAGTGTATGTCCCCTTACCAGTACCAGGTGGTAGTGTGAGACACAATGGTAAATACAAATGATAGGCAATAGAGAATGCTAGAGCCTCTGGTCTCAGGGTATGGTGGAGGTTGCACTAATCATTGCATGCTGTGATTGATCTGCTCAGTATCAATAGTTGGATATCACACTGACAGTAGGTAGTGATGCATGCAGAGTAGTGAATGCAAATAAATGTGCCACTGTCATATATCACAAAACCTATATAGGTACTAGGTCACATGATCAATGATTCAGTAAATCATTAGTGCACATTATACCACATTATATAAATGAACCGCGGCATGTGCATCAAAAACCGGACCTGATATATGCATAAACTACCTCTGCTAGGCAGTTAACAACTCGAACAACCCCACACAAACTACCAGGAACAGTCTCACCCGTGACTCCTCCTACACGACGTCAACGTGGTGACGTCATGCCGACGATCGTTTCGCGCATAAGGGGCTGGCGCTTTCTCAAGGTTCAGCCTCACCCGTGATTTATGTTTTAATTGTTTTTATGGTTATTTTGAGTGTGTGTTACTGCGTCGACTTCTGAATATCAATAAATCATTTATTATTTTTGCCCTAGGGCATTTTAGTGGCAATTGTCCTCCCACAGTGTTGGGAGCGGTTACTTAATTGTACCCTTATAGCCTTACCATTACTCTAGTGGGTTACTATACCTGTGGACTATTTTCGGCTTTGCTGTGCATTAAAGTGGGATCTTTTTAGGTGCATCCTTTGTCTCCTTATATATGTATAATTATTTTAGTTGTCAGATCTGTTATTAATTTCACCTTGGCCTTTCTGTGGGATGCAATTGAAATAAAAGTTCCCCTAATTGCTGCCCTATGGGCATCCCACAGAACCGCCGGAGAGTCTACTATGCCCCAGTTGAGAGCGAAGTACTCCCTAAGAGCCTTTTTAATTTCTTTTTCTACCTCCGGGTGGTTCAGTAGGGAGTCGTTCAGCTTCCAAGTGTAGGCGGTTAATTTATGAAATGGGGTGGATAGGGTTAATGTGATGGGGGCGTGATCTGACCATGTAATGGGGCCTAAGTCCGAATTTGTGCAGGCTTCCAGGATATATTTGGTAGCAAAAAAATAGTCTATACGAGAGTATGACTGGTGGGGTGCGGAATAGAATGTGTAATCTTTTTGGCCCTGGTGTTGGATTCTCCAGATGTCCATTAAGGAATATTCCTTGGTGATTGTTTTAAATTGTTTCTCCTTCCTCTGAGGTGGAGCTCTGTGTTGGCCTTGTTGGCCTGAGGTTCTGTCCTCCGCAGAGTTTATGGCCATATTAAAGTCTCCGCCCACAATCAACGAAGATAGGTAGGCAGGGTCAACCTTTTCTAACACTGCTTTCAGGAATTCCATTTGATTATCATTTGGCGCGTAGATGTTGATCAGAGCGACCGGCAATCCAGCCAGTGAGCCATATACCATTAGAAATCTACCCTCTGGGTCTGAAGTGGTTTTGGTGATACTGAATGGGGTTCCTTGTCGGAGCAGGATCGCTACTCCCCGCTTTTTACTGTTAAATGACGAGAAGAAACCCGTAGGGAATACATTGCTAATCAATTTGGGCAGCTCTTGGGATGTAAAGTGCATCTCTTGGAGGAAGATAATATCTCCCTTGGACTTTTTCAGCTCTTGGAGCGCCAGTCGTCTTTTTCTATTATTATTCAGGCCCTTTACGTTTAGTGATACAAGTTTAATTGCGGACTGACTAGCCATTTGGGTGAGAGAGTTTAGTGTCCATCTGGGTCTCGCCCTTCCCACCGGGGAGATCCTGGTTCGTTGGTTCAGAGAACCTTTTTAACGCTTCTTGATGGTGCTGTTTGAGTATGGGTGTCAGGCCCGCCCGACGAGGGGCTGGGTGGGAGGAGGGCAGGGAAGGTCGAGAGGGGGGGGGGGAATAGGCTGCTGGGACAGGGTCAGCAGCAAGAGGCAAAGTGGGACGAGGTCAGCTAAGGACCTCCAATAAGTACGGCCGGGATTGGCTACCGGCATTTGGGCTTAAGGCCCAATGGGGGGGAATCCGATGGTTCAGGCATGGGCGTGCAGGGAAGGTGCGGACCCTTGTACTTGCTTAATGTAAGCTCTACCTTAGTTTAAGAGGGGGGGGGGGAGGGGGGGAAAGGGGTCAAAGGGACGCAGGTCCGAAACGCGTCAGAGTTACTATGTACTCCTTTTGACCACTTAATAAACCTTTTTATATCCGATACTGGTTTGCAGCCCCCATTGTTTGCACGGTTGTGCTCCGCCACTGTACCCTATGGGACTACTCTCTGCAATTACGTTTGGCATGACGCACCCACTAATCAAGGACTGAGCTGTTCTTCAAGGGAGTTCCTCACATTGATCGTTTGATTGGTATGTACTTTTGTTTTGCTGGGGGTCTATACAGGACCTTTATGGTATATATAGAGATCTGTGTTAGCCGTCCAGCGTAACTAGTACACTCCTATGTTTATATCATCCTAATGAGTCTCCTTAGCTCTTATACATGCTCTAATGCCTTGGTTACATATTTTATTACTCTGAATATGCATGTATGTTCCTAGGACAGCAGAGCCCTGAATTTTGGGATAATATCCCTCACCCACTACGGTCAAGCTTATAGGTTTTGGACATGGGGAAGGCGTGGGGAGGGGAGGGAAAACTCCTAGCATAGCCATAACATGGAGATCTTTCTGACAATCCTTAAAACCAGTGTAATAAACGTGAGAACAACTCTTAACAAGCTCAGTACATGAAAAGCATTATAACCTCTCTTTTTGTCAGTCGGTCAAGCTTATAGGTTTTGGACCTGGGAAAAGGGGGGGAGATGGGGGGGGGAGATAGGGGGGAGGGGGAGACCTGGGTTGACAGGTAACACAACAGCACGTTGCATTAATGTTTTTAGGTATCATGCTGAACATAAACGGAATACTTCCTACGCTTGCTGGTCGGGGAAGAGGGGGGGAGGGATGGGGCTCTTACATTTAGTGAAGTTAATATCCGAGGATCCTTATGACATTTCTATTTGATCTATGTGGCCCGCCGTGTGCCTTCCTCAGAGGGTTTGACAACGTATTTTATTACTGCAGGCAGCATCATTAGTATGGGGCCGTGCGGCCATATCTTCTGCGGCGGAAGGCAGGCTTATGGGCTTTGGAGCGTGAGGGGGGAGGGGGGGAGAGAAAAGGGAGTACATTATATTATAACACATACAACGTTTCTCAACTTCAACATTCATCAACTGAGGAACAGGTTTTTTTTTTTTTACATAACTCAACTGTGGCATAGGGACGGCTTAGCACTAGATCCATGTGGCCTGCTAATCTAGACTGCCAGTTACTGTAATAGTGTCACTGCCGCTGCTTCCATTATCGAAGTCATTTGGGCTTCCTGTCTTGTGCAGGGCTCATTAGGCAGCTTCCCAGTTAACTAGTATTTCCTAGTCCGGGGGGTGGGGAGGGTAGCAACAGTCGTGCGAACCGAGCCTGGGGTCCATAGTCCTGTACCCGGGCCTTAGACAGATTAAATTTTGCTACTTACAGTTAGTAGATCGCAGTGCTGTTGTCGGAGCATCGCGCTCCCCTCCTATTCCCCCCGCCAACCCCTAAAGCCCAGCCGGACCTCAGCACTCTTCAACTGCCATTCGGTCAGCGTCAAAAGTTATAGTAGCTTCAGCTGTGGGTTGCCTCCGATCGTCAGGGGTCGGATTCAGAAGCTATTGGTCTGGTGTGGTTCTTGAGCCGTCATGTGCTCCCGTCTTCGCTGTGGACTACGGTGCTTCTCATCTGTTCTTAGACTGCCTTGGCGCCGCCGTTCTCCTCGCGGGACGGGTGCTGCGTGGTTCCGCGTCCTCCCGGTGCGGTGGGTCTTGTAGTTGCTTGTAGTAGTCCTGTCCAGGAAAGCGGCGGGGTCAGACCCAGGGCTTTCACGAATGGGGCCATGTCCTCAGGGCGTCGGATGGTTAGGAATTTGCCGTCATAGCTTACCGTAAGCTTGAACGGAAAGCCCCAGCGGTACTTCACCTCCTCCCGGAGGAATGAGGTCAAGGGCTTCATTTCTCTCCTTCGGTCGACTGTTATCCGTGACAGGTCGTTGAAAATTTGGAGAGTTTCATTTTGGAAAGGTAGTGACTCTTTCCCTCTGCAGGCGGTGATGATCTTCTCCTTTACTGTATAGCTGTGTAATCTTATGATTACATCGCGTCACCGGTTGGGATCTTCTGATCTGGGAGCTACCGCCCGGTGGGCCCTATCCATCTCTAGGTCCATGTCCTCTAGCGGGCCGCAGAGCGATGTGAACAGTTCCGCAAGATAGGGACGAAGCTGGCCAGGTAAGACCGTCTCCGGTACATTTCTTATGCGCAGATTCTGGCGCCTGTCCCTATTTTCTTGGTCTTCCTGCCCGTCTTTGAGACGGGAGATCTCCTCTCCTAGGCGGATGATTTCTTCCTCGGCTGATGTTTGTCTTGCCAGGGACTCCTCCAGTCCACCTTCCAGAGTCGTTGTCCTCTCTGTTAGGCCAGACATCTCCTGTTTAATCTCCGCTACTGCTGCTTTGATTTCTGCCTGCAGGGATGTTTGGAGCTTGACATGCATGGTGGAGAATAGGCTCTCCAGGTAGGATCGGGTGATCGGTTCCTCTATCTCCATTTCAAGAGTTGCATGGGCTTTCGTACCCATATTTAGAGCTGCTTGCGGCTCTTGTGAGCCTCGTGGTCCGCCACCCTCTTGGTTTGCTGGACTCTTCTGTGTCGGGGAGAAGAATCGTGACACCGCCGGTGCTGCGGGCTTCTTTGTGTGTTTGGACATGCTCCGATCTCTCCAAGTAATGGGGGTATGTTTTTGAGCCTTGAATTTCTGGTTTGGGAGCGTTATTTATTAAGTTTTAGCCGGTGGGTCTGCGGAGCTCCCCTCCTACACCCCCATTCCTGATGACATCATCGGAAACCCATCCCTTTAGCACATTTTTAATGGATCATCAACATTCAGTATTGTCATAGACAACTTAGGATCTGGCTGTGGTTTTTTTTTTTTAGGGAAGCTGTGTCTTTAACTGAAACGGGAGGCGGCCATCTTGGATCCAGATGGAACGCAGGCTGAAACACATGACATGAAGATAGCTCCTACTCAGAAAGCTCTTATTCAGACCACAGCTCTGATCAGACCCTCTCTTCACAGTGGGGGCGCAGGCAGGCTCAGGAGGGATCAGGTAGGGCGCAAGAAGGCGGGCAGCCAATATCTTCAACTGGTTTAGCCAACAAAATAGTCAGTGGGTCCATAGAAATGGACACATCCGTTATTTCTTTTTTTAATAGATTGGATAACGATCCAATATTTCTATTGCCGGACACGTTCAACAAATGTGGACCATATCGCTTCTCTGCCCACAACCCCTCCAGCACAGATCAGACACCACAGGGTAGATTTGCTTCAGCCTCCATGGCGTGAGGTACCAATGAATAAAATTTTATATATATTTTCTTTAGTTGCTGTGCATATGGAAGTTTTTGCAGCAAACTCCCATATATCCTCCCAATCATCCCTGTCAATTTCTATTTTCAAATCCGCTGCCCATTTGAGCATGCAGTCATGATCATGTGAATTGACCAAGGCCTCCAAACTGGCTTTTATTCTAGTTATCAAACCTTTTTGATAACTACCTCTCCTACATAGGCAGCAGAGATGTAGAGGAGCACAGCAGCGTTTCTTGGCAGCATACCAGCTAGTGGATCGCCAAAATGAGGGTAACTCCAAGCAGGGATGAGTATTAAAAGAGTACTTTAATGGTCAGTGCAAAACAGAACAATGGTAGGAGCGCACCTACGCGTTTCGTCCGTAAAGGACTCTCTCAAGGTGGATTATACTCTATGTCCCTGAACCTGGATCCATTATGGTATATGGAATTATCAGTATACTAATGAGCCATCTATGGTGATGCACCATAAACACCACTTACCTCTCCTACATAGTGCTTCAAAACTTGTGAAGGGAGTAAATTCTAATTTTGGGGACATTTTTGGAAAAAAATTCTGATCTGTAGATATTTAAACATACTAAGGTCTGGTGCCTCATACCTAGTTAGGAACTCTTGGAAACTAGAAAGTTTTCCTTTATGCACTAGGTCGGCATCTACTCTAATATGTTTAGCTTTAATTTGGTCGAATTGTTTATAATCACAGCCTGGGGGGAAATTGGGATTGTTAAAAAGCGGAGTGAGTTGCGAAACGGGAGACACAAGATTAAATTTGCCCTTAGACTTGCTCCAACTCTCCCAGGTAAATCTCGTCGGATCTAGCTCAAACATTTTGGCGTACACCTCCTTAGCCAGTGCCCATAGGGACACTGGCAGAGAAGACGTTCTAGCATATTGGGATTCTATGGCTAACCAACAATATTGTGTTGGATCAGCGTTCCACATCACCACCTGCCTTAGTTGGGCAGCTTGGTAGTATTTCGAGATATCTGGGACACCCAAACCTCCTCTTGTCTTTAAAGCCATCATCACCGATCTAGCTGTTCTAGGCCTTTTACCTTTCCAAATAAAATTAAATATTCTATTTGGGAAATTTTTCAGTTCGGATCCCGGTATCCGGACTGGGAGAGTCTGGAAATGATATAATAACCTAGGGAGTATATTCATCTTGACTGATACTATTCTCCCAATCCATGACACCTGATATCCTTCCTACTTTGCCAGATCCCTTTTAATCTTATCAAACAATGGTGGATAGTTGCCTTGATATAGGGAGTGGTAGTTCCTAGACACATTTACTCCCAGATATTTAATATGTGAGGAACTCCATCTGTAGCTGAAATTCAGTTTTGGTAATTTTATCTCTGGATCCGAAAGATTCAGATTAAAAGACTGTGACTTGTCGCTGTTCATTTTATATCCAGAGATTTTTCCAAAGTCTGATAGCGCCTTTTTTTTTTTTTTTTTAACAATCTTTTTTCCTTTATTGGAGACAGATAAAAGTTGGTACATTCAGGGGTTACAATCAGTACAGTATTTAACAATCGGATAGGATTAAGTTGACTTGGTTGTGTTCTATGGAGACAGTCTCAATAAAGCCTTTTCTCAGTTTTATGTCAAAAAAGAGATGGGTAGGGGGAGACTCAGGTTGGGGGGGGATAGATGGGAACGACAAAAGATGGGTTGGGGGGGCAAGTTTCGGGGAGGGTCGGAGGAGGGGGGGGGGAGCGTTGGGGAGTTCCTCTCTTATTGTCAGTGCCGGGGGGTAAGTGAGGGGAGATGGGTTATTGTATGTAGTTGGGTCTAGTCTGGTGTCGAGATTCCTAGACTTATCCATGGTTCCCAGGTGTTGTGGAATTGTGGCATTTTTTGCCTGAGCATTGCTGTTAGCCTTTCCATGCTCATGACTAGGTTTATTCTGTTTACTACTGTCCTTCGTGAGGGTGCTTTCAGTTGTTTCCAGGCTGCTGCAACTGTACATCTCGCGGCCGTGAGTATGGCCGACATCAGTCTGGCCTCGGGGGCCGGGATGTCCTCCATTGGGCTGCCCAGCACGTATGTCAGAGGGTCCAGCGGGAACTCCAGGCCAAGGGTCTCGTCTAGCAAGCTCTGGATTCTAGTCCAGAATTTCTGGATTTCGGGGCATGTCCACCATATGTGGGCCATGTCCCCTTTCTGTCCACATCCCCTCCAGCACAGGTCCGATGCGCCGGGGAAGATCTGGCTCAATCTACTCGGGGTCAGGTACCATTGAAATAGTATTTTGTATATGTTTTCTTTTGTTACTGTGCAGATTGAAGTTTTGGGGGCTGCCTCCCAGATGTCCTCCCACTCCTCGAGGTCTAGGGGTATGCCCAGGTCTATACACCATTTTTGCATATAGGCATGTGTGGGCGAGGGGAGGGAATTTTCGATTATTCTGTAAATTGACGTAATTAGTCCTTTCTGGTATTCTCTCACTTGGCAGAGGGACTCAAATTTGGTTATAGGGGGGAATTTTGAGGAGGCGGACAGAGCTCTGAGAAAGTGTCGTAGCTGTAGGAATGCAAAAATGGGGAGGTGGGGGGCTGCTAATTTGTTTTTGAGCTCCTGGAAGGACAGAGCTTCATTATTCTCCAGCAGATCCGCTACCGTGCTAATATGAAGTTCCTGAAATAGACCGATTTGGGCTTGGGTGCATCCCGGAGGGAATTCAGGGTTCCCAAGTATGGGGGTGAGTTGGGAGGGGGGAGAAGTTAGGCCATATTTCCCTCTGTTTTTGGACCAGATAGACCACGTGCATTTCATTGCTCCTAACTCAAATTTCTGGGGAGGTTTTCCTTTATATTCTGGGGACCATAGCAATATAGGGAGGGGGAGAGGGGATATGTAGCTAGCCTCCATTTCTAACCAGCAGGTTGTACTCGGGGGGCTGTTCCAGACTACTGCTTGTCTGAGCTGGGTCGCGTGGTAATATCTGACCACATCTGGTACCCCTAGTCCACCCCTCGTTTTAGCTGCTAAGAGCACTGACCTCGGGACTCGGGGTTTCCGATATTCCATATAAATTGCATTATTTGCTTTTGAATATCCTTTAGGTCGGCTAACGGTATTGGGATTGGGAGGGTTTGGAAATAGTATAACAGTCGGGGAAGGATATTCATTTTAGCGGAGACGATTCTGCCGAACCAGGAGATCTGGTATGTATTCCATGTCTCTAGGTCTCTCTTGATTTGACTAAATAGGGGGGGATAGTTTGTTTTATATAGCATGGAGTACTTTTTAGTGATTTTTATTCCTAGGTATTTTATATGGGACAAGTTCCATCTATATTTGTAGTTTGATTGGAGAAGTTTCCATGTGGCTTCGGGGAGGGATATATTCAGTGCCTCAGATTTGTCCCTGTTTATCTTGTAGTCTGAGGCCTGACTAAATTCATCTAATAATTTGTGGAGATTGGGCAGGGAGATATGTGGGTTAGCTAGGGTCAGAATGACGTCGTCCGCGAAAAGGGATATTTTGTAGTTTTTGTCAGCTATAGTTACACCTGTGATGTTCAGGTCTGCTCTAACTTGGGCCGCCAGAGGTTCTATTGATATTGCGAATAGCAAGGGGGATAGGGGGCAGCCCTGTCTGGTTCCGTTTCTAATGTGGATCGGACTGGATTGTCCTCCTGGTAATTTTAAATATGCCGTGGGGTTCTGGTAGAGTGCTCTGACCCCCTCTAGAAACGGGCCTGAGAAGCCGAATTTGAGCAGGGTTTTGTCTAGGAAGGTCCATTTGATCCGATCAAAGGCCTTCTCGGCGTCTAGACTGAGGATCATGGCTTGAAGTTTGTTGAGATGCACGTGGTCAATGATATTAATAATCTTGCGGGTGTTGTCAGAGGCCTGTCTTCCTGACACAAATCCCACTTGGTCTATATGAATTAGTCTGGGGAGAATAGGGCTTAACCGGTTTGCTAGGATCTTGCTAAAGAGTTTCAGGTCTGTGTTAAGCAGGGAGATTGGTCTGTAGCTACCGCATTGCAGCGGGTCCCTTCCTTCCTTGTGTATAATTGCTAGGTTGGCAGCTGTAATTGTGCCTGGGATCGGGGCTCCTTCTAGGAAAGAGTTGAACATATCGAGTAGAAAGGGGGAGAGCGGCATGCTAAATTTTTTATAATAGGCGTTTGAGAAACCGTCTGGACCAGGGGTTTTGGCTATCTTAAGGGTGCTTATGGCTTGTGCCAATTCCTCCTGGGTGATCTTACCATTTAGGGCTTTGAGTTCCTCTTCCGTGAGAGATGGTAGATTACATCTTGCTAAAAATTGCGAGATATAGTCTACGTCTACTGGGTCTTGGTTGGGGGGGTGGAGATTGTAGAGATCTGTATAATATTTTGCAAATTCTTGGGCTATTTCTTTTTCGATGTAAATGGTGTGGCCTCCTTTAGTGTGGATTCTAGTAATTTGGCCCCTTGTTTTTATGCCCCGAAGTTTTGATGCTAATAGTTTATCAGCTTTGTTGCCTTTGTCATAAAACTTCTGGTTGGACCATTTAAGTTTTCTCTCCACCTCCTCTAATTGGGATTGTCTTAGTTCGGTCCTAGTTTTTTCAAGTATTCTGAGTAGTTTCTTGGAGGGTGACTTTTTATGCTGGTGTTCCAAGGTAGTTATTTTTTCAGTTAGCTCTTTTTGCATTTTTAGTTTCTGCTTTTTTTTATAAGATGCTAGGGAGATTAGATCCCCTCTGATTTGAGCTTTGTGGGCTTCCCACAGTGTTGACGCTAGGGGGACTGACCCTTTGTTTTGTTCAAAGAACATATTTAGTTTGTGTCGAATCGTATCTACTGTTTGGGGGTCGTTCAGTAAGGTATCATTAAGTTTCCAATTATAGGAGGTGTGTTTCACAAACGGGAGAGTTAGGGTCAAATCTATCGGGGCATGGTCAGACCACGTTATTGGTCCTATATTGGAGTGGGAGGACGCCTGGAGGACATTTGTGGAACCTATGAAATAGTCGATCCGCGAGTATGATTGGTGCGGGGCCGAGAAGAACGTATAGTCCCTCTGGCCGACGTGCTGGGCCCTCCAAATATCTGTGAGGGAGAAACTTTTTAAGACCTCTCTAAGTTTTGTCGCTTTTTGTTGGGTCTGGGCTACATATTGGGTGGACGGTTGGGTGGTTCTATCCTGATCGGGGGATAGGGCCATGTTGAAATCGCCAACTATGAGCAACGAAGCTAGAGCTGATTGATCAAGGGAGTCTAGCAGGACCTGGATAAATTGAACTTGATTTTCGTTTGGGGCATATATATTTATTATAGAAATAGGGTTTCCAGAGAGGGAACCTTGAATGTGCAGGTATCGGCCATCTGGATCTCTGTTAATCTTGGAGAGGGCAAATGAAACACTGTTCCTTATTAGAATGGCTACTCCTCTTTTTTTAACCTGGGAGGAGGCGTAGTAGGCCTGGGGAAAGGTCTGCTTGAATGTGTTTGGGGGATCATTAGAGTTGAAATGTGTCTCTTGTAAGCATATGATATCGCTCCGGAGTTTTTTAAGTTCCTGGAGTGCTAACTTACGTTTTTTAGTTGAGTTGAGTCCTTTAACATTTAGGGAAGTGATTTTAATTGATGACATTATTGTGGGGTCGTGCTTCCAGGATTGAGAGGCCTGGACCCCGTATTTATCCCATGACGGGGGTTGGTTTGTTTATTATTGGGGGGGGGTCGGTTGTGGCGCAGCTTGGTTCGTGAGTCATTGTGTCCTGAGGAGCTCGGGGGTGGGTTGGGTGGGTGGGTTTTGTTGGACGGGGGGAGGAAAGGGGGAAGGGGGGGCACACAAGAGGAAAGTAAGAAGTGGGCTTTCTGAGGGCCCATTTGTTTTTCCCTGTGGCATCTTCGTGTCCAGGGGTTGAGGGGGGAGTCCCCGGGAGATCTTTCCGTGACGTCGGTCGTGGAAGACTTCCAGGATTGGAGGTCCGGCACCCTCCACTTAAAGATTGGCAGGTGGGGGTGAGGAGGGGGGGGAAGGGGGGTATTGAGGTTGGGTATAGCCTTGGGAAGAGATTTGTGTTCTCTAGTTTGAGGAGCTTTGTGGAGGTGGGGGGGGGGAGGACAGGGAAGGGTGGGGGAGGTGAGATGGTTGGGGGGGAGGGAGGAGGAGGGGGGGGGGAAAGTGGGGTGGGGGGAGGGGAAGGAGAAGGGTGGGGCAGGGGAATGGGACATTAGGGTGCAGGGGAGATCAGGGATATCTCCCATGATTTCCTCGCAGTTCCCTTCGTAATGATATGTCCTTTATAGGTTTGCTTTACTAGGCACCTGTGTTTAAAGTGCTTATCAGACACCTGTTTCACTCTGTCTTAGCCATTGCCTCGATGGAGTGAGATTTCGGGTACCAAGCGCGTGTGTAGGTTTTCTACTGTGCTTTATCTGGGCAGGGGGGGTAGGGTATATGCGTGGAGGGAAGGGGGGAGGGGAGGGGGTGGGATAACGGGGGGGGAGGGGGAGAAGGGAGGGGGGAGAGGATGTGGAGTAGGCGGGCTGGGTGGGGAATGGTGGGGGGAAGGGGAGTGAGGGGTTGGAAAGGGGGGAGAAGAGAGCTTTGGGTTTAATGATCATTGGGTTTAATGATTACATCGACACTTTTCATTGCAGTACAATATACAGATTACTGGATTACATTGTTAGGCAAAGGCTTAAGGAAAAAAGGAAAATCACAGCAGTGTGTATCTCCAGACATTCATTCCCTCGTTATTCCTCTTTGTAAGCTAGGGGAGATCATGGGTACCTTTAATGAGAGCGGTTCTCTTTTCGGTGTGTTAGTCGGGGGGGGCGGGGGGGGGCAGGAGGTTGAGGGGAGGGGGATGAGAGGTTGGGGCGGAGGGGGGGGTGTGTGAGGGGGGGTGGGGGGGGAGGGGAGGGGGTGGGGAAGGGGGGGGCGGGAGGGGAGGGGTGGGGCGAGGGGGGGTAGGGGGGCTTATCTCTCTAGGCGTAGTTAAAT
Source organism: Ascaphus truei (assembly GCF_040206685.1). Taxonomy (NCBI): domain Eukaryota; kingdom Metazoa; phylum Chordata; class Amphibia; order Anura; family Ascaphidae; genus Ascaphus; species Ascaphus truei. Next base: position 303,140,520 of record NC_134483.1, on the reverse strand, counting down.
TTTTCAACTTATGGGAAATCTTTTTGGCCATTTGTGAATGCTGTAAACCTTTGTTATGAGTGTTTATTACTCATTCTTTAACCAACTGTGGGTCTTTGTTGCCCATTACTAGGCATTATATCGGTTGCGAATTCTGTTCTTTCAGGGGGCGGGTTCTAGGGGGGGGAGGGGGGGGGAAATTCCCGGTGCTTGTGGGAAGGAGGGTTGAGAGAGGGTAGTGCTGGAGGGATAGACTAAGTGGGGCGAGAGGTCAGTGTGGTATGGAGGTTTGGTTGAAGCACGCGGGTCAGCCATCTTGTTCTTGCGAGGCAGGCTTTGTTGCTCCCTGGGTCTTTTGGCTGGCGATTCGTTCTGACGCTCTTGGTGTTTCCGACGGGTCTGCTCGTAGTGCTCTGGGGGGGCTTCTCTCTCTCTCCCCGTCTCTTCGGCTGGGGACTCCTATCGCCTCGAGGAACTCCTTGATGTCGTCAGGATCGGTGATGGTGAAGAACCGCCCGTTCCTCGGGACAACGAGCTTGAAGGGGAAGCCCCAGCGGTAGGGGATTCCGCGATCCCTGAGAATTGCCGTGAGGGGTTTCATCCCTTGTCTTTTCAGGACGGTCCATCTGGAGAGGTCGTTGAATACTTGAATCGTGTAAGTATCCATTTTGATGCCGCCGTCTTTTCTCGCAGCTGCAGAGATCTTTTCTTTCGCCGTGTATGTGTGGAACTTCATAATGACATCCCTTGGGCGCTTTGGGTCTGGCGATTTAGGGCCAAGGGCTCTGTGCGCCCTGTCGAGTTGGAGCTCGTGTTCTGTGAGGTCAGGTACCAGCTTTAAGAAGACGTTTTTGAGGTAAGTTGGTAGTGATTCTGGGGGGACCGTCTCGGGGATACCTCTGAACCGCAGGTTCTGCCTGCGGTCCCTATTTTCGTGGTCTTCAATGGTGGATTTTAGCTCGGCAATTTCGTGGCCCATTCGCGCCATGTCATCCTCCAAGTTTGAGTGGGAGTCTGCTATCGTTACCATTTTCGCCTCCACTTTGTCTACCCGTGAGTTCAATTTATTCACATCCTCTCTAATGTCCCTTAAAACCTTCTCGAGGTCTTGAGTGAAACCTTTCCGCATTCTGAGGAGTAGGGCTTCAAAGAAAGCCGGGTTGAGCTCTTGCTGTTGTGCAGGACTGTGCTGGGGCATATCGGCCGCCTCCGCGGCGTCCTCGTGTTCTTCGTCGCCATCCTGGATGTTTGCTGCCCGCTCCATCTGTCTCTGTGCTGGGTGGAAGAACTTAGTTACGGGGTTCTGCGATTTCCTTTGGTTCCTCCCCGTCATGCCTGGGTACCTTAGGGAGGCTGTTAAACACTTTTGGGGGAAATTCGTTCGGTTTGGAGTGCTGTTCTAATAGCGTTCTGGGGAGGGTGTCGGGAGTTCTCCTTTTACCCGTCCATTCACGGAGGATGGTGGGTTGTGGCACTCTGAGGCTCAGGCAGTAGGGCCAAATTTTTGGCAATTGGGACAGGCAGCCGTGTACCCCTTTAAGGGGAGATATTCCTTTAAGATGGCCGCTTCCTCCTCTGCAGCCACGTGGTGGGACCAGCAGTACCTTCAGTGAGAGGGTACTCTCCCTGTGCTCTCCCCTGCCGGGATCGCCTGATGGGGTATGGAGGTAAATTTATTGATTGTCTCGGGGGGGGGGGGGGGCACGCGGTCACCGCAGCGGAGTGTTGCTGCTCAGGCTTCCTCCTGGGGCTATGGTAGGCTGCCGCAGACGCGCCTCAGTCACCGCTCACGGGGGGAGGGGGGTTTCCCCGAACACCACAGGGAGATCGGGCACCGCGGGACACCCGGAGCTTAGCTCCACCGCCCCTCCTACCTCCCGCTCCGCTTCTCCCGACGGCTCCTTCGATTTTGTGTGTGGGGCAGGGGGAGACTTCCACCGGGGGTCGGGGCTCCCAGGAGGCCTCTCAGAGCGCCGGCAAGCCCACTCCAAATGTCAGGAAAAGGTGAGTCCTGTGCGCAGCTAGTCTTTGGGGTTCTGGGCTGTGAGGTTTGGGGGGGGATTTGTTTATTTTAATGCTGTATCTTAGTTTATTCGTTGGAGGGGCCCTGGAGCAAGTCTCTCAGGCAGCCATTCCTCGTGACGTCACAGGAAGTCTCCCTGATAGCGCCTTTTGGAACTTGGTGTCCCCGTGTTCCCACCCTGAGCCTTGAGGTTATAAAGTTTAATATAAAATGCGGTAAATTCCTCCGCTATTTTCTGTTCGTTATAGATTATTTCTCACGATTAATTTTTTATCGCTGTGATCTGGGAACGCTTCTGTATACCTCTTAGTTTGCTCGCCAAAAGTCTGTCAGCCTTATTGCCCTTGTCATAGTATTTCTGACAAGTCCATGTAAGAGCTTTTTCTACTTCTTCCATTTGGGCTTGTTTTAGCTCATTCCTGGCTGCGGTCAAGGTTTTATAAATCTTTTTCGAGGGGTTGGGTTTGTGCTGTTGTTCCAGCTTAATTATTTTAGTTGTAACAACTAGTGACATACCGCTCACCTCAATATTGAATACCAACTCTATGATAGGGATGACAGACATACATATATAAGGAGACAAAGGATGCTCCTAAAAAGATCCCACTTTAATGCACAGCAAAGCCGAAAATAGTCCACAGGTATAGTAACCCACTAGAGTAATGGTAAGGCTATAAGGGTACAATTAAGTAACTGCTCCCAACACTGTGGGAGGACAATTACCACTAAAATGCCCTAGGGCAAAAATAATAAATGATTTATTGATATTCAGAAGTCGACGCAGTAACACAAACTCAAAATAACCCTAAAAACAATTAAAACATAAATCACGGGTGAGGCAGGGTAAGGGGATATTATTATAAGATGAATTCCCAAATATTAGTGTATGTCCCCTTACCAGTACCAGGTGGTAGTGTGAGACACAATGGTAAATACAAATGATAGGCAATAGAGAATGCTAGAGCCTCTGGTCTCAGGGTATGGTGGAGGTTGCACTAATCATTGCATGCTGTGATTGATCTGCTCAGTATCAATAGTTGGATATCACACTGACAGTAGGTAGTGATGCATGCAGAGTAGTGAATGCAAATAAATGTGCCACTGTCATATATCACAAAACCTATATAGGTACTAGGTCACATGATCAATGATTCAGTAAATCATTAGTGCACATTATACCACATTATATAAATGAACCGCGGCATGTGCATCAAAAACCGGACCTGATATATGCATAAACTACCTCTGCTAGGCAGTTAACAACTCGAACAACCCCACACAAACTACCAGGAACAGTCTCACCCGTGACTCCTCCTACACGACGTCAACGTGGTGACGTCATGCCGACGATCGTTTCGCGCATAAGGGGCTGGCGCTTTCTCAAGGTTCAGCCTCACCCGTGATTTATGTTTTAATTGTTTTTATGGTTATTTTGAGTGTGTGTTACTGCGTCGACTTCTGAATATCAATAAATCATTTATTATTTTTGCCCTAGGGCATTTTAGTGGCAATTGTCCTCCCACAGTGTTGGGAGCGGTTACTTAATTGTACCCTTATAGCCTTACCATTACTCTAGTGGGTTACTATACCTGTGGACTATTTTCGGCTTTGCTGTGCATTAAAGTGGAATCTTTTTAGGAGCATCCTTTGTCTCCTTATATATGTATAATTATTTTAGTTGTCAGATCTGTTATTAATTTCACCTTGGCCTTTCTGTGGGATGCAATTGAAATAAAAGTTCCCCTAATTGCTGCCCTATGGGCTTCCCACAGAACCGCCAGAGAGTCTACTATGCCCCAGTTGAGAGCGAAGTACTCCCTAAGAGCCTTTTTAATTTCTTTTTCTACCTCCGGGTGGTTCAGTAGGGAGTCGTTCAGCTTCCAAGTGTAGGCGGTTAATTTATGAAATGGGGTGGATAGGGTTAATGTGATGGGGGCGTGATCTGACCATGTAATGGGGCCTAAGTCCGAATTTGTGCAGGCTTCCAGGATATATTTGGTAGCAAAAAAATAGTCTATACGAGAGTATGACTGGTGGGGTGCGGAATAGAATGTGTAATCTTTTTGGCCCTGGTGTTGGATTCTCCAGATGTCCATTAAGGAATATTCCTTGGTGATTGTTTTAAATTGTTTCTCCATCCTCTGAGGTGGAGCTCTGTGTTGGCCTTGTTGGCCTGAGGTTCTGTCCTCCGCAGAGTTTATGGCCATATTAAAGTCTCCGCCCACAATCAACGAAGATAGGTAGGCAGGGTCAACCTTTTCTAACACTGCTTTCAGGAATTCCGTTTGATTATCATTTGGCGCGTAGATGTTGATCAGAGCGACCGGCGAGCCAGCCAGTGAGCCATATACCATTAGAAATCTACCCTCTGGGTCTGAAGTGGTTTTGGTGATATTGAATGGGGTTCCTTGTCGGAGCAGGATCGCTACTCCCCGCTTTTTACTGTTAAATGACGAGAAGAAACCCGTAGGGAATCCATTGCTAATCAATTTGGGCAGCTCTTGGGATGTAAAGTGCGTCTCTTGGAGGAAGATGATATCTCCCTTGGACTTTTTCAGCTCTTGGAGCGCCAGTCGTCTTTTTCTATTATTATTCAGGCCCTTTACGTTTAGTGATACAAGTTTAATTGCGGACTGACTAGCCATTTGGGTGAGAGAGTTTAGTGTCCATCGGGGTCTCGCCCTTCCCACCGGGGAGATCCTGGTTCGTTGGTTCAGAGAACCTTTTTAACGCTTCTTGATGGTGCTGTTTGAGTATGGGTGTCAGGCCCGCCCGACGAGGGGTTGGGTGGGAGGAGGGCAGGGAAGGTCAAGAGGGGGGGGGGGAATAGGCTGCTGGGACAGGGTCAGCAGCAAGAGGCAAAGTGGGACGAAGTCAGCTAAGGACCTCCAATAAGTACGGCCGGGATTGGCTACAGGCATTTGGGCTTAAGGCCCAATGGGGGGGGAATCCGATGGTTCAGGCATGGGCGTGCAGGGAAGGTGCGGACCCTTGTACTTGCTTAGTGTAAGCTCTACCTTAGTTTAAGAGGGGGGGGGGAGGGGGGGAAAGGGGTCAAAGGGACGCAGGTCCCGAAACGCGTCAGAGTTACTATGTACTCCTTTTGACCACTTAATAAACCTTTTTATATCCGATACTGGTTTGCAGCCCCCATTGTTTGCACGGTTGTGCTCCGCCACTGTACGCTATGGGACTACTCTCTGCAATTACGTCTGGCATGACGCACCCACTAATCAAGGACTGAGCTGTGCTTCAAGGGAGTTCCTCACATTGATCGTTTGATTGGTATGTACTTTTGTTTTGCTGGGGGTCTATACAGGACCTTTATGGTATATATAGAGATCTGTGTTAGCCGTCCAGCGTAACTAGTACACTCCTATGTTTATATCATCCTAATGAGTCTCCTTAGCTCTTATACATGCTCTAATGCCTTGGTTACATATTTTATTACTCTGAATATGCATGTATGTTCCTAGGACAGCAGAGCCCTGAATTTTGGGATAATATCCCTCACCCACTACGGTCAAGCTTATAGGTTTTGGACATGGGGAAGGCGTGGGGAGGGGAGGGAAAACTCCTAGCATAGCCATAACATGGAGATCTTTCTGACAATCCTTAAAACCAGTGTAATAAACGTGAGAACAACTCTTAACAAGCTCAGTACATGAAAAGCATTATAACCTCTCTTTTTGTCAGTCGGTCAAGCTTATAGGTTTTGGACCTGGGAAAAGGGGGGGAGATGGGGGGGGGGGGAGATAGGGGGGAGGAGGAGAACTGGGTTGACAGGTAACACAACAGCACATTGCATTAATGTTTTTAGGTATCATGCTGAACATAAACGGAATACTTCCTACGCTTGCTGGTCGGGGAAGAGGGGGGGAGGGATGGGGCTCTTACATTTAGTGAAGTTAATATCCGAGGATCCTTATGACATTTCTATTTGATCTATGTGGCCCGCCGTGTGCCTTCCTCAGAGGGTTTGACAACGTATTTTATTACTGCAGGCAGCATCATTAGTATGGGGCCGTGCGGCCATATCTTCTGCGGCGGAAGGGCAGGCTTATGGGCTTTGGAGCGTGGGGGGGGGGAGGGGGAAGGGGGGCAGAGAAAAGGGAGTACATTATATTATAACACATACAACTTTTCTCAACTTCAACATTCATCAACTGAGGAACAGGTTTTTTTTTTTTTACATAACTCAACTGTGGCATAGGGACGGCTTAGCACTAGATCCATGTGGCCTGCTAATCTAGACTGCCAGTTACTGTAATAGTGTCACTGCCGCTGCTTCCATTATCGAAGTCATTTGGGCTTCCTGTCTTGTGCAGGGCTCATTAGGCAGCTTCCCAGTTAACTAGTATTTCCTAGTCCGGGGGGTGGGGAGGGTAGCAACAGTCGTGCGAACCGAGCCTGGGGTCCATAGTCCTGTACCCGGGCCTTAGACAGATTAAATTTTGCTACTTACAGTTAGTAGATCGCAGTGCTGTTGTCGGAGCATCGCGCTCCCCTCCTATTCCCCCCGCCAACCCCTAAAGCCCAGCCAGACCTCAGCACTCTTCAACTGCCATTCGGTCAGCGTCAAAAGTTATAGTAGCTTCAGCTGTGGGTTGCCTCCGATCGTCAGGGGTCGGATTCAGAAGCTATGCGTCTGGCTGGGTCTGGTGTGGTTCTTGAGCCGTCATGTGCTCCCGTCTTCGCTGTGGACTACGGTGCTTCTCATCTGTTCTTAGACTGCCTTGGCGCCGCCGTTCTCCTCGCGGGACGGGTGCTGCGTGGTTCCGCGTCCTCCCGGTGCGGTGGGTCTTGTAGTTGCTCCGTTGTCCAGGAAAGCGGCGGGGTCAGACCCAGGGCTTTCACGAATGGGGCCATGTCCTCAGGGCGGCGGATGGTTAGGAATTTGCCATCATAGCTTACCGTAAGCTTGAACGGAAAGCCCCAGCGGTACTTCACCTCCTCCCGGAGGAATGAGGTCAAGGGCTTCATTTCTCTCCTTCGGTCGACTGTTATCCGTGACAGGTCGTTGAAAATTTGGAGAGTTTCATTTTGGAAAGGTAGTGACTCTTTCCCTCTGCAGGCGGTGATGATCTTCTCCTTTACTGTATAGCTGTGTAATCTTATGATTACATCGCGTCGCCGGTTGGGATCTTCTGATCTGGGAGCTACCGCCCGGTGGGCCCTATCCATCTCTAGGTCCATGTCCTCTAGCGGGCCGCAGAGCGATGTGAACAGTTCCGCAAGATAGGGACGAAGCTGGCCAGGTAAGACCGTCTCCGGTACATTTCTTATGCGCAGATTCTGGCGCCTGTCCCTATTTTCTTGGTCTTCCTGCCCGTCTTTGAGACGGGAGATCTCCTCTCCTAGGCGGATGATTTCTTCCTCGGCTGCTGTTTGTCTTGCCAGGGACTCCTCCAGTCCACCTTCCAGAGTAGTTGTCCTCTCTGTTAGGCCAGACATCTCCTGTTTAATCTCCGCTACTGCTGCTTTGATTTCTGCCTGCAGGGATGTTTGGAGCTTGACATGCATGGTGGAGAATAGGCTCTCCAGGTAGGATCGGGTGATCGGTTCCTCTATCTCCATTTCAAGAGTTGCATGGGCTTTCGTACCCATATTTAGAGCTGCTTGCGGCTCTTGTGAGCCTCGTGGTCCGCCACCCTCTTGGTTTGCTGGACTCTTCTGTGTCGGGGAGAAGAATCGTGACACCGCCGGTGCTGCGGGCTTCTTTGTGTGTTTGGACATGCTCCGATCTCTCCAAGTAATGGGGGTATGTTTTTGAGCCTTGAATTTCTGGTTTGGGAGCGTTATTTATTAAGTTTTAGCCGGTGGGTCTGCGGAGCTCCCCTCCTACACCCCCATTCCTGATGACATCATCGGAAACCCATCCCTTTAGCACATTTTTAATGGATCATCAAAATTCAGTATTGTCATAGACAACTTAGGATCTGGCTGTGTTTTTTTTTTTTAGGGAAGCTGTGTCTTTAACTGAAACGGGAGGCGGCCATCTTGGATCCAGATGGAACGCAGGCTGAAACACATGACATGAAGATAGCTCCTACTCAGAAAGCTCTTATTCAGACCACAGCTCTGATCAGACCCTCTCTTCACAGTGGGGGCGCAGGCAGGCTCAGGAGGGATCAGGTAGGGCGCAAGAAGGCGGGCAGCCAATATCTTCAACTGGTTTAGCCAACAAAATAGTCAGTGGGTCCATAGAAATGGACACATCCGTTATTTCTTTTTTTAATAGATTGGATAACGATCCAATATTTCTATTGCCGGACACGTTCACCAAATGTGGACCATATCGCTTCTCTGCCCACAACCCCTCCAGCACAGATCAGACACCACAGGGTAGATTTGCTTCAGCCGCCATGGCGTGAGGTACCAATGAATAAAATTTTATATATATTTTCTTTAGTTGCTGTGCATATGGAAGTTTTTGCAGCAAACTCCCATATATCCTCCCAATCATCCCTGTCAATTTCTATTTTCAAATCCGCTGCCCATTTGAGCATGCAGTCATGATCATGTGAATTGACCAAGGCCTCCAAACTGGCTTTTATTCTAGTTATCAAACCTTTTTGATAACTACCTCTCCTACATAGGCAGCAGAGATGTAGAGGAGCACAGCAGCGTTTCTTGGCAGCATACCAGCTAGTGGATCGCCAAAATGAGGGTAACTCCAAGCAGGGATGAGTATTAAAAGAGTACTTTAATGGTCAGTGCAAAACAGAACAATGGTAAGAGCGCACCTACGCGTTTCGTCCGTAAAGGACTTTCTCAAGGTGGATTATACTCTATGTCCCTGAACCTGGATCCATTATGGTATATGGAATTATCAGTATACTAATGAGCCATCTATGGTGATGCACCATAAACACCACTTACCTCTCCTACATAGTGCTTCAAAACTTGTGAAGGGAGTAAATTCTAATTTTGGGGACATTTTTGGAAAAAAATTCTGATCTGTAGATATTTAAACATACTAAGGTCTGGTGCCTCATACCTAGTTAGGAACTCTTGGAAACTAGAAAGTTTTCCTTTATGCACTAGGTCGGCAACTACTCTAATATGTTTAGCTTTAATTTGGTCGAATTGTTTATAATCACAGCCTGGGGGGAAATTGGGATTGTTAAAAAGCGGAGTGAGTTGCGAAACGGGAGACACAAGATTTAATTTGCCCTTAGACTTGCTCCAACTCTCCCAGGTAAATCTCGTCGGATCTAGCTCAAACATTTTGGCGTACACCTCCTTAGCCAGTGCCCATAGGGACACTGGCAGAGAAGACGTTCTAGCATATTGGGATTCTATAGCTAACCAACAATATTGTGTTGGATCAGCGTTCCACATCACCACCTGCCTTAGTTGGGCAGCTTGGTAGTATTTCGAGATATCTGGGACACCCAAACCTCCTCTTGTCTTTAAAGCCATCATCACCGATCTCGCTGTTCTAGGCCTTTTACCTTGCCAAATAAAATTAAATATTCTATTTGGGAAATTTTTCAGTTCGGATCCCGGTATCCGGACTGGGAGAGTCTGGAAATGATATAATAACCTAGGGAGTATATTCATCTTGACTGATACTATTCTCCCAATCCATGACACCTGATATCCTTCCCACTTTGCCAGATCCCTTTTAATCTTATCAAACAATGGTGGATAGTTGCCTTGATATAGGGAGTGGTAGTTCCTAGACACATTTACTCCCAGATATTTAATATGTGAGGAACTCCATCTGTAGCTGAAATTCAGTTTTGGTAATTTTATCTTTGGATCCGAAAGATTCAGATTAAAAGACTGTGACTTGTCGCTGTTCATTTTATATCCAGAGATTTTTCCAAAGTCTGATAGACTTCTTTACCCAACCTCCAAAAGGCGCTGAGGGCTTGCTAAAGTCAGAATAATATCGTCTGCGAATAATGAGATTTTATCATTTGTTTTCCCAATCACTATATACAATGTATATTACTATTTGCTCTTATTTTAGCAGCCAATGGCTCAATCGTTAGAGCGAAGAGAGGAGGAGATAATGGGTACCCTTGTCTCGTACCATTTAAAAAAAAAAATTTCCCCAAACATTTTTATTAGGCATAATCATCTTTACAGACATTGGTTTTACATTATCAGTGTTGGCCTAATACAGTTGTATTTTCCTTGTTCATGTGGGGGGAGAGAGAAAGAAAGGAAAGATCCCCTAAGGCCACGTCATGGTCTCTGGGGTGTGGAATAAGAAAGAGAGGAGGGGGGGGGGGGGGAGAGAGGGAGTTATTCCACCCTCGTCCGGCCGGGTCCCGGCATCTATCCTTCACGGCTCTACTGTGGTTCAGATCCGTCTGGGGTTGTATCCTGATTTGGTTCGGATTAATGGGTTAACCAGGGTTCCCAGATTTTATAGAAACCTTCAGTTGAGCAGTTCAAGAAGGCCGTGAGTTTTTCCAAACTCATAACATCGTTAACTCTTTTTTTCACTAGCTGTTTGGTGGGGGGCGCTATCTTCTTCCAAGAGTATGCGACTGAACACCTTGCTGCTGTTAGAATAAAGGAGATTAATTTCCATACTGGGCGATCGATGTCCTCTATCGGCCTGCCCAGTAGGAAGGTCAGTGGATCTATAGGAATTGTGAGGCCTGTGACCTCTTTTATCAAATCTTGTACCGTAAGCCAGTATTTCTGAATTTCTGGACATGACCACCAGATATGGGCCATGTCCCCTCTATGTCCACAGCCTCTCCAGCATAGATCTGAGGCCAGAGGGTAGATTTGTTTTAACCTCACTGGGGTAAGATACCAATGATACATTATTTTATAGATGTTTTCCTTCACCGTGGTACAGATGGAAGTTCCTGAGGCTGCGTCTCATATTTCCTCCCAGTCCTCTCTGTCAATAACTATGTCCAATTCCGCTTCCCATTTAAGCATATAGTCGTGAGCGGTAGAGTTCACCGGATTCTCCATGCCGGCATATATTTGTGTTATTAGACCTTTTTGATGTACTCCTTCGCGACAGAGTTTCTCAAATTTTGTGAGAGGGGGGAATTTCAATGATGGGGACATTTTTTGTAGAAAGTGTCGAATTTGGAGAAACTTAAATGTATCCAGGTGGGGTAATTTTAATTTGGTTCGCAATTCTTGGAGACACAGGAACTGTCCATCGCTCAGCAGGTCCGCGATCGCTCTGATCCCCATTGTTTTAAATAGGTCGAATTGTCGGGTTTCACACCCTGGTGGGAATTTAGGGTTGTCAAATATTGGAATGAGCTGAGAGCAAGGGGACGAGAGTAAGAATTTAGTTTTAGTTTTTGCCCATATGTCCCAAGTATGTTTCATTGCCCCCAGCCCGAATTTGGGCGCCATGTCATTTCCCCTGTCACCGCTCCAGAGAAAAGCTGGTAGAGAAGGCGTTCTGGAGTAATGAGATTCAATTGCTAGCCAACATAGCTTGTCTGGGTCCGAGTTCCACATTACCACCTGTTTTAATTGGGCAGCTTGGTAATATCTATTAATGTCTGGGACCCCCAGTCCTCCTTTTGTCCTAGACGCCATAAGAACCGACCTAGCTACCCGGGGTCTCCTTCCGTTCCAAATAAATTGGAGGATTTTATTTTGGATAGTTTTTAATTCAGAACCAGGGACATGGATCGGGAGCGTCTGGAAATAATATAATAATCGGGGGAGTATATTCATTTTAACTGAGATCATTCTCCCGATCCATGAGATCTGGTATTTTTCCCATTTATCCAGATCTTTTTTAATTTTCCTAAATAGGTTGGGATAATTATTTTGGTATAGGGAGCAATAGTGCCTCGATACATGTACTCCCAGGTATTTGATGTATATAGGGCTCCACTTATAATTAAAGTTTGATTTCAATGTCCGCATCTCTGGTTCTGATAGATTTAAGTTGAGGGCTTCTGACTTATCACTGTTAATTTTGTATCCTGATATTTTGCCAAATTCCTTTAATTCTTTGTGTAAGTTGGGAAGGGAGATCTGGGGCTGCGTTAATGTTAATATGATATCGTCTGCGAACAATGAGACTTTATAGTTTATTCCGCCAATTGGTACCCCCTGTATATTTATATTGTCTCGTATTTTAGACGCTAGTGGTTCGATTGTTAGGGCGAAGAGGAGAGGGGACAAAAGGCATCCCTGTCTCGTTCCATTTTTCATTTCAAAATTTTTTGCTGTACCCCCCGGGAGTTTCACCACTGCAGACGGGCAGCAGTACAGCGCTCGGACTCCCGCTAGATACGCATCTTTTAAGCCGAATTTCTGCATTGTTTTGTCAAGAAATAGCCAATCAATTCTATCGAACGTCTTCTCTGCGTCCAGGCTTAACAGAACCGCTTTGGTAGCTGTGAGGTGGGCATGATCAACTATATTTATAATTTTGCGGGTGTTGTCTGAGGCTTGTCTGCCAGATACAAACCCCACCTGGTCATTGTGAATTAATCTCGGTAGGATGGGATTCAGTCTATTTGCCCGGATTTTGCTGTATAGCTTAAGATCGTTATTTAGTAGGGAGATTAGTCGGTAGCTCCCACATAGCAGTGGGTCCCTACCCTCTTTGTGGATGATGGCGAGATTGGCCTGGGTCATTGATGGGGGGATTGGGCTGCCCTCCATGAATGAATTGAATAAGCTGAGTAGGTGTTTAGTTAGGATCGGGGAGAATCTTTTGTAATAAACATTGGAGAAGCCGTCGGGGCCAGGGGCTTTTGAGATATTTTTTTTTGTTTCAATTTTTTTATTGTTTTATCAGGGTACACAACAGATAGTAAACTTTGTTGTACATAGATTGGATAAACATTGATATTTGCATATATTAATAAAAACATCCGTATTCAGTTTTCTTTATTCAGATAGGTGTTTATCTAAATGTTTGTATGTCTGAATGCTCGTACGTTTCTGCTGTTATGGTTCTAACTAGGAAGCTGCGCTTCCGTGTGTCCTGTTTTTAGTAGTATAGTAGAGAAAAGAAAAGGTGGAGAGCAGAGAAAGAGAGAGGAGAGAAAAAAGAAGGGAGATAAGGGGGGGGGGAGAGGTGCTGCGGGATGGCGTCCAGTTTTGTATATATCCTGCCTTTTCCTTTAGGAATTTATTATGTACCTGACCAAATTTCCCATGTCTTATGGAACTTAAAACCAGAGACATAACATAAAACACAGACAAAGCTCAGTGCACATCCAGAAAAACTTATATACGGTACAGTGCCTAAATATACATGTATAAATAACTAATAAATAAAATGGTCTTTTAGTTTAACATTTTGGCCAAATTGTTGTAAGCCCTTGAGCCAAACTTCACGGCAGACCACGTTCAAGGGTCCCTACACTAATATAAATTCTTAATAACCTGTGCATTGCCAGGAAGAATGATTTATAATAAATCTGTCAATATGAGTTGCAAAAGTTCTAAGTCTGATTGAAGCTTTTATTAACCTGTACATTACCAGGAAAAGCACTCTGTAATAGATTTGTCACAATCACACTGCATGCAGGCAAGTTCCCCTGATAGTTGGAGATGCCATGGAGTGAGCTTTTAACCATTTAAATGTGGGAGGGAGTGAGCTTCAATTGGATAGGAGGTTGCCACCCTCCAAAACAGCCAAAGACAGATTTATTATAGTTGAGTTTGGCTCAAGGGCTTACAACAATTTGGCCAAAATGTTAAACTAAAAGAACATTTTATTTATTAGTTATTTATACATGTATATTTAGGCACTGTACCGTATATAAGTTTTTCTGGATGTGCACTGAGCTTTGTCTGTGTTTTATGTTATGTCTCTGGTTTTAAATATAAATTGCCATGCTCAGTAGCACTCCTCTGTGAAACTTATATGCTTATATATATGTTGTGGGTATTTTGGGGGTTCAATTTGAGCTTGTAGGTGTTCTGTATGTTTTCTTATGGAACTTATCCATCTTTTGGGTCAGTTTTGCCGTAAGAAGTTCCATTGTCTTTATTTCTCGCATTCTGCGGAGTACGGTCTGTTTAGCAGGGGCATTCACCTTCTTCCACGCTGCAGCAACGGAACAACGTGCCGCCGTGAGCACATGGCTCACCATCTTACTCTCTGCTGTGTCTAATTCGTCAATTGGCTTGGCCAGCACCATGGTCAGCGGGTCCACCTCAATCTCTACCCCCAGGTACTCTCGGATTAGTGTTTGAATCATGACCCAGAACACCTGAGTCTTGGGGCAGTTCCACCAGATATGAGCCATGTCTCCTCTTTGCCCGCAACCCCTCCAACACAAATCTGGGGTCCCGGGGAAGATCTGGCTCAACCTATTCGGGGTTAGGTACCAGTAAAATATAATTTTATAGATGTTCTCTTTAATGGTAGTACAAATCGATGTTTTGGATGCTGCCTCCCAGATATCCTCCCAGTCTTCTCTATCAATCTCTACATTTAAATCCTCCGCCCATTTGGACATACAGTATACCTGTGTTGGGAACAGCCTGTTGATCGCGCCAGGCCCAGATATATTTCCCAGATCAATCCTTTAGCATAGTACCCTTTCCTGCACAGTCATTCAAAATTTGTTAGCTGCTGGAAAGCCTTATCTTTGGATACTGTTTGCAGGTAGTGCCTGATTTGTAAAAAGCCAAATATTGGGAGGTTTGTCGTTTGATATTTTTTTTCCAGTTCTTGGGTCAGCAAGAGCCTACCTTGCCCAGAGAAATCCTCTGCTATCATCATCTTCAGCTGTTTAAATTTACTGAGTCTCTGTGGGAACCCGCCGGGGGGAAATTCTGGGTTATCGAATATGGGTGTTAATAGGGAGGGGTGAGCCGTCAAGCCATATTTGTCTTTACTTTTGGTCCATACTCTCCATGTACATTTCATTGCTCTCAGTTTTAATGTTTCCGAGAGGATCTCTCTACCCCGCACAGTCCACAGGGTGGCCGGGAGTGAGAGGGGTCTCGCGTAGGAAAACTCTATCCCTGTCCAACAGCTTGTAGTTGGGTCATTGTTCCACATTATCACTTGTTTCAGTTGGGCCGCCAAATAATATTTAATGATATCTGGGACTGCCAAGCCTCCACATTCTTTTGGTGCTAACATTATGGTTCTAGCTACTCTTGGTCTTTTGTTTTGCCAAATGAATTGAAAAATTCTGTTTTGTATATTCTTTAATTCCGACATTGGGATATCAATTGGGAGAGTCTGGAAGTAATACAGAAGTCTTGGCAGGATATTCATTTTGACCGTAGCTATTCTGCCTAACCAAGATATCTGGTATTCATTCCAGCTCTGTAAGTCTTTTTTTAGCCTCTCAAATAGGGGCGGATAGTTATATTGATATAGTGATTTGTACTCCCGTGTTATTTGGATTCCCAAGTATTTGATTTTCGTGGAACTCCACTTATAATTAAAATTTAATTGTAGCAGTTTGGCCTCGGGATTAGGTAGAGATACATTTAATGCTTCCGACTTATCCATATTGATTTTATACCCCGAGATTTTGCTAAATGTATCTAATTGTGAATGTAAATTCAGGAGTGAAGTCAAGGGGTTGGCTAGAGTTAGGATAATGTCGTCAGCAAAAAGGGATATCTTGTAATCCATATCTCCAATTGTAATGCCACTTATATTGTTGTCCTCTCTGATTGCTGTCTAGTACCATTCCTAATGTTTATAGGGTTCGAGTTTCCTCCTGGGAGTTTCACTACAGCCGTGGGAGTTTTATAGAGGGCTCTAACCCCCTCAAGATATGGGCCCTTAAATCCGAATTTAATTAATGTTTGGTCTAAAAATTCCCATCTGATCCTGTCAAACGCCTTTTCCGCGTCTAAACGTAACAGGGTGGCTTTCGTGGATGAGAGATGTACATGGTCGATTATGTTTATAATTTTTCTCGTATTATCTGAGGCTTGTCTGCCTGAAATAAATACGACTTGGTCCTTGTGGATCAGGCCTGGGAGAATGGGAGTTAGTCTGTTAGCTAGGATTTTGCTATAAAGTTTTAGGTCCGAATTAAGGAGGGCTATGGGGCGATAATTACCACACTGTAGTGGGTCTCTCCCTTCCTTTGGTATGAGTGCCAAATTCGCTCTAGACATAGAAGCGGGGATAGCCGTTCCCTCCAGAAACTCATTAAACATATCCAGGAGATGTGGTGCCAAGATAAATTTAAATTTTTTATAGTATTGATTGGAAAACCCATCCGGGCCTGGCGTTTTACTAGGTTTTAGTTGTGAGATGGCTTCTAGTAAATCATCCTGCGCGATTTCTTTATTTAGCTCTAGCAAGTCAGCTTCTGAAAGGCTTGGAAGGTTACATGACGCTAGGTACTTAGTAATAGCTTCTGCATTTGAGGAGCTGTTTTGGGGGAAGTTCAAATTATATAGTTTGGAGTAGAAGTCTGAGAATGTGGCCATTATCTGTTTTTCGCAATACTGTATGTTTTGATTCCCGTCTTTGTTTGTATGACGGATATTTGGGATTTGGTTCTCAGACCTCTTAATTTAGATGCTAATAACCGGTCGGCCTTATTTCCTTTGTCATAATATTTCTGCTTCGTCCACCTCAGCGCCCTCTCCACTTCATCTATTTGTATCTGCCTGAAATCAGATCTAGCCTTGTCCAGTACTTTGCGTAGTTGTTTTGAGGGATTAGCTTTATGTTTATGTTCTAGGAGTTTAACTTTCTCCGCTAATTCGTCGTACAATTTCTGTTTTTGCTTTTTCTTATATGATGCTATGGAAATTATATTCCCTCGAATCGTGGCCGTATGGGCCTCCCATAGCATCGCTGATGACTTTACAGAGCCCTTGTTCAGCGCAAAATATTCTCTGAGCTTTTGCTTAATCTCTATCTCTACATCTATTTGGTTTAACAGAATCGTTTAGTTTCCAATTATATTGATTATATTTATAGAAGGGGAGGGAGAGCGTCAGCGAGACCGGAGCGTGGTCCGACCATGTTATAGAACCTATGTCCGACTGGGAGGTTGCCTGAAAGATATCTTTAGTACCCAGAAAATAATCAATCCTTGAATAGGTCTGGTGCGGGGGAGAAAAATACGAATAGTCCCTCTGGCCCTGATGCTGCGCCCGCCAAATATCTATCAGCGAAAACTCTTTCAGTATGTTCTGAAACCTTTTGGCATTTGTGGTCGTAATGCGTGGGTGGGGAGTACCCAGTGGGCTTGTCCTATCTTGATCAGGTGCTACAACCATATTAAAATCTCCTGCTATCAATAGCATAGTTCTAGGTTGGGGGGCTAGCTTGTCACATAGATCTCTCAAAAAGTCAGCTTGACCCTCATTTGGGGCGTATATATTAACAAGGGTAATCTCCACATCTGATAGTGTGCCTTGCAGAATGAGGAATCTACCTTCTGGGTCTACGGTCTGTTTTTGAAGTGTGAATTTGACATTTTGTCTAAATAAGATGGCTACCCCTTTTTTTTTAGTGGAGCAGGATGCATAATATGCCTGGGGGTAGTATCTCTGAAAGGTGTTAGGGGGCGATATCGTATTAAAGTGCGTTTCTTGTAAGAATAGCACATCTCCTTTTGTTTTTTTTAATTCTTGTAAGGCGAGCTTTCTTTTGATTGCTGAGTTAAGTCCCCTAACATTTAGGGACACTAGTTTAAGTGTTGTATTTGGAGCCATTTTCGGAGCCATCCAGCAAACAGCTCCAGGGCTTTCCGGATACAGTCGGATCCCCTCTTTCCCATAAGCTTTAGGCTCTGCGTTCAAATCCTTTCACCAGGTCAAAGGGGTCTCCACTTCTTTGCTGCGCTGGGATGTGTAGATCCTTGTAGCTCCAGGGGCATGCGCCCTCTTTGTGGACAGGTAGGTATGTGTTCCCCGCCGGGGGCAGACAAGCGTTCCTCATCTCGTATGTGTCTCAGAAGCTCGTAAGGGGGGGGGGGGCAATAGGTCATCCAAACATATAAATTTTGCCGGGAGTAGTCTTTTCCTCTCCAGGTGACATTTCTCAGTCCTCACCTGCCTGGTTACGTTGGGTGGCTATTCTCTGAGAGGAGCGTGGTCCCCTCTCTGTTGGCCTGTGATCTGGGTCTCCGTCCGTATCTTCAGGGGCAATTCCACCTCCATTCTTGTGGGGGACACCGAGCCCCTTTAGGAATCTTGGTATCTCTTCCGGGTAGGAAAGGGTGTGGAATTTGCCTCCAGCCTGGGCCACAATTTTAAAAGGGAATCCCCAGCGATATTTAATCTTGTTGTCCCTTAATTTTAGTGTGAGGGGTCTGAGCTCTCTCCTGCGGTCTACTGTACGTTTTGAGAAATCACTGTATATCTCAATATGTATATTCCGGAACTGGATGTGTCCTTTCTCCCTGCTCGCCGTCAGTATTTTCTCCTTTGTGGAGTAATAATGGAACCTGACCAGTATATCTCTGGTCCTCTTGGGGTCCGTGGACCTAGGTCCGAGGGCCCTATGGGCTCTGTCCATCTCTAGCTTTTAAGGAGTTAGGTCAGGTACCAGATGAATAAAGAGGTCTGATAGGTATGTGTGCAGCTGTTCAGTCTCCACTGTTTCTGGGACATACCTCAGTCTCAATTTCTGCCGCCGATCGCGGTTTTCCTGGTCCTCGGCACTTTCCTTGAGCCCTCTGATCTCCCAGTGCAGGCGGTTGATCTCGTCCTCCGCGGAGGACTGAGCCTGCTCCAGTGTTTCCACTGTGTTTGCCAGCCCATCTGTTTTGGCCGTTAGGAGAATCTAGTCCGCCCTTAGGGTGTTAATGGCTTTACCCAAATCATCCCGAAACTCCTTCCTCATTCTGGAGATTCAAGTCCGCCCTTAGGGTGTTAATGGCTTTACCCAAATCATCCCGAAACTCCTTCCTTATTCTGGTGAAGAGGTTTTCTAAATATGTTTTGTTCACATCTATGTTTTCAATTTCCTGCTCGTGCGCCCCGCTCGGGCCCTCCCGCGTGTCGGCTGAGCCGCCATCTTGGGAGGTCTCGCAACTCCCCGCGGTCCGCTGGCTTTGTGGGAAGTAGCTCGTCACTGACTGCTGAGCTGCCTTCTTATTTTTGCCGCTCATGCTGGCTACCTTCCCCTCCGCTTGTATGTATTTATTGGGGGGGTTTAGATGTAGAGATGCCGCAGGAACTGTGGGGTCTTTTTAGTGCAGTAGGATAGGATTGTTTGTTTAGTCTAGTACAGTTTGTCTGGGTAGATATGGGGTTATTGGACCCAGGGGTTCTGGCCTTAGGGCTGTGTTTCTGACCTGCAGGTCGTTCTCTCTGAGGCACCTTTGTGTGGTGGTGGTGCTTCCACGTGGTGGTGCTCCCCCAAGATGGCCGCCTCCTCCCTCACCACGCTACTGAGGCCTATGGCTCCCTTCACTAGTGGGTCCCCTCCCGGTGTTCTTCACTCCCAGCAGGGCCCTAGGTCAGGTTTGTACCTTTTATTTACGTGTGCCGTCCTGGGGGGGGGAGCTGGACCCGTAACGGGGGGTCTCCGCTCGCGCCTTTCCTCACGGCCTCAGGCGGCCACAGCGGGCGCTTCTCTTACCCCACAGGGAGTCGGGGGTTCCGTCCCCGATCACCGCTGATTCCCCTCTATTCTTGGCTCCTCGGGGCGCGCGGAGTCCCGTCGCCTCTCGTCTCCGGAGTCTCTCCGTCAGATTTTAATTTTGCGGGCTGCAGAGGGGAAAGTCCCGCACCGGGGGCAGGGGGTCTCTGACACAGCTCTCCGGGACGCCGGAGCCAGCCACTTCGGAGCCCAGCTAGTCACCGGAGCAAAGTCTTTGGGGGTTCACTTAGGGATTCCTCCGCTTCTCCTGATTATTTTATTATTTAATATGCTTCGTTAGTGCTAATCATTCAGAGGGGGTCGGGAGCATCTCTTTCAAGCTGCCATTCCCCTTGACGTCACCGGAAGTCTCCGGCTTTTGAGATTTTTAATGTTTTTATTGCGTCCGCCAGCTCTTTTTGGGTAATTTTTGCATTAAGCATTTGATTCTCCTCCTCTGTCAGTGTTGGTAGGAGGCAATCGGACAGGTAATTACTAATAGGTTCAGTGGCTGGTGTCCCCGTGTTCCCACCCTGAGCCTTGAGGTTATAAAGTTTAATATAAAATGCGGTAAATTCCTCCGCTATTTTCTGTTCGTTATAGATTATTTCTCACGATTAATTTTTTATCGCTGTGATCTGGGAACGCTTCTGTATACCTCTTAGTTTGCTCGCCAAAAGTCTGTCAGCCTTATTGCCCTTGTCATAGTATTTCTGACAAGTCCATGTAAGAGCTTCTTCTACTTCTTCCATTTGGGCTTGTTTTAGCTCATTCCTGGCTGCGGTCAAGGTTTTATAAATCTTTTTCGAGGGGTTGGGTTTGTGCTGTTGTTCCAGCTTAATTATTTTAGTTGTAACAACTAGTGACATACCGCTCACCTCAATATTGAATACCAACTCTATGATAGGGATGACAGACATACATATATAAGGAGACAAAGGATGCTCCTAAAAAGATCCCACTTTAATGCACAGCAAAGCCGAAAATAGTCCACAGGTATAGTAACCCACTAGAGTAATGGTAAGGCTATAAGGGTACAATTAAGTAACCGCTCCCAACACTGTGGGAGGACATTTACCACTAAAATGCCCTAGGGCAAAAATAATAAATGATTTATTGATATTCAGAAGTCGACGCAGTAACACACACTCAAAATAACCATAAAAACAATTAAAACATAAATCACGGGTGAGGCAGGGTAAGGGGATATTATTATAAGATGAATTCCCAAATATTAGTGTACTGTATGTCCCCTTACCAGTACCAGGTGGTAGTGTGAGACACAATGGTAAATACAAATGATAGGCAATAGAGAATGCTAGAGCCTCTGGTCTCAGGGTATGGTGGAGGTTGCACTAATCATTGCATGCTGTGATTGATCTGCTCAGTATCAATAGTTGGATATCACACTGACAGTAGGTAGTGATGCATGCAGAGTAGTGAATGCAAATAAATGTGCCACTGTCATATATCACAAAACCTATATAGGTACTAGGTCACATGATCAATGATTCAGTAAATCATTAGTGCACATTATACCACATTATATAAATGAACCGCGGCATGTGCATCAATAACCGGACCTGATATATGCATAAACTACCTCTGCTAGGCAGTTAACAACTCGAACAACCCCACACAAACTACCAGGAACAGTCTCACCCGTGACTCCTCCTACACGACGGAAACGTGGTGACGTCATGCCGACGATCGTTTCGCGCATAAGGGGCTGGCGCTTTCTCAAGGTTCAGCCTCAACCGTGATTTATGTTTTAATTGTTTTTATGGTTATTTTGAGTGTGTGTTACTGCGTCGACTTCTGAATATCAATAAATCATTTATTATTTTTGCCCTAGGGCATTTTAGTGGTAATTGTCCCCCCACAGTGTTGGGAGCGGTTACTTAATTGTACCCTTATAGCCTTACCATTACTCTAGTGGGTTACTATACCTGTGGACTATTTTCGGCTTTGCTGTGCATTAAAGTGGGATCTTTTTAGGAGCATCCTTTGTCTCCTTATATATGTATAATTATTTTAGTTGTCAGATCTGTTATTAATTTCACCTTGGCCTTTCTGTGGGATGCAATTGAAATAAAAGTTCCCCTAATTGCTGCCCTATGGGCTTCCCACAGAACCGCCGGAGAGTCTACTATGCCCCAGATGAGAGCGAAGACTCCCTAAGAGCCTTTTTAATTTCTTTTTCTACCTCCGGGTGGTTCAGTAGGGAGTCGTTCAGCTTCCAAGTGTAGGCGGTTAATTTATGAAATGGGGTGGATAGGGTTAATGTGATGGGGGCGTGATCTGACCATGTAATGGGGCCAAAGTCCGAATTTGTGCAGGCTTCCAGGATATATTTGGTAGCAAAAAAATAGTCTCTACGAGAGTATGACTGGTGGGGTGCGGAATAGAATGTGTAATCTTTTTGGCCCTGGTGTTGGATTCTCCAGATGTCCATTAAGGAATATTCCTTGGTGATTGTTTTAAATTGTTTCTCCATCCTCTGAGGTGAAGCTCTGTGTTGGCCTTGTTGGCCTGAGGTTCTGTCCTCCGCAGAGTTTATGGCCATATTAAAGTCTCCGCCCACAATCAACGAACATAGGTAGGCAGGGTCAACCTTTTCTAACACTGCTTTCAGGAATTCCGTTTGATTATCATTTGGCGCGTAGATGTTGATCAGAGCGACCGGCAAGCCAGCCAGTGAGCCATATACCATTAGAAATCTACCCTCTGGGTCTGAAGTGGTTTTGGTGATATTGAATGGGGTTCCTTGTCGGAGCAGGATCGCTACTCCCCGCTTTTTACTGTTAAATGACGAGAAGAAACCCGTAGGGAATCCATTGCTAATCAATTTGGGCAGCTCTTGGGATGTAAAGTGCGTCTCTTGGAGGAAGATGATATCTCCCTTGGACTTTTTCAGCTCTTGGAGCGCCAGTCGTCTTTTTCTATTATTATTCAGGCCCTTTACGTTTAGTGATACAAGTTTAATTGCGGACTGACTAAACTCTCTCACCCAAATGGCTAGTGTCCATCGGGGTCTCGCCCTTCCCACCGGGGAGATCCTGGTTCGTTGGTTCAGAGAACCTTTTTAACGCTTCTTGATGGTGCTGTTTGAGTATGGGTGTCAGGCCCGCCCGACGAGGGGTTGGGTGGGAGGAGGGCAGGGAAGGTCAAGAGGGGGGGGGGAATAGGCTGCCGGGACAGGGTCAGCAGCAAGAGGCAAAGTGGGACGAGGTCAGCTAAGGACCTCCAATAAGTACGGCCGGGATTGGCTACCGGCATTTGGGCTTAAGGCCCAATGGGGGGGGGGAATCCGATGGTTCAGGCATGGGCGTGCAGGGAAGGTGCGGACCCTTGTACTTGCTTAGTGTAAGCTCTACCTTAGTTTAAGAGAGGGGGGGGGGGAGGGGGGGAAAGGGGTCAAAGGGACGCAGGTCCCGAAACACGTCAGAGTTACTATGTACTCCTTTTGACCACTTAATAAACCTTTTTATATCCGATAATGGTTTGCAGCCCCCATTGTTTGCACGGTTGTGCTCCGCCACTGTACCCTATGGGACTACTCTCTGCAATTACGTCTGGCATGACGCACCCACTAATCAAGGACTGAGCTGTTCTTCAAGGGAGTTCCTCACATTGATCGTTTGATTGGTATGTACTTTTGTTTTGCTGGGGGTCTATACAGGACCTTTATGGTATATATAGAGATCTGTGTTAGCCGTCCAGCGTAACTAGTACACTCCTATGTTTATATCATCCTAATGAGTCTCCTTAGCTCTTATACATGCTCTAATGCCTTGGTTACATATTTTATTACTCTGAATATGCATGTATGTTCCTAGGACAGCAGAGCCCTGAATATTGGGATAACATCCCTCACCCACTACGGTCAAGCTTATAGGTTTTGGACATGGGGAAGGCGTGGGGAGGGGAGGGAAAACTCCTAGCATAGCCATAACATGGAGATCTTTCTGACAATCCTTAAAACCAGTGTAATAAACGTGAGAACAACTCTTAACAAGCTCAGTACATGAAAAGCATTATAACCTCTCTTTTTGTCAGTCGGTCAAGCTTATAGGTTTTGGACCTGGGAAAAGGGGGGGAGATGGGGGGTGGGGTGGGGAGATAGGGGGGAGGGGGAGACCTGGGTTGACAGGTAACACAACAGCACATTGCATTAATGTTTTTAGGTATCATGCTGAACATAAACGGAATACTTCCTACGCTTGCTGGTCGGGGAAGAGGGGGGGAGGGATGGGGCTCTTACATTTAGTGAAGTTAATATCCGAGGGAGGATCCTTATGACATTTCTATTTGATCTATGTGGCCCGCCGTGTGCCTTCCTCAGAGGGTTTGACAACGTATTTTATTACTGCAGGCAGCATCATTAGTATGGGGCCGTGCGGCCATATCTTCTGCGGCGGAAAGGCAGGCTTATGGTCTTTGGAGCGTGAGGGGGGGAGGGGGAAGGGGGGGAGAGAAAAGGGAGTACATTATATTATAACACATACAACTTTTCTCAACTTCAACATTCATCAACTGAGGAACAGGTTTTTTTTTTTTACATAACTCAACTGTGGCATAGGGACGGCTTAGCACTAGATCCATGTGGCCTGCTAATCTAGACTGCCAGTTACTGTAATAGTGTCACTGCCGCTGCTTCCATTATCGAAGTCATTTGGGCTTCCTGTCTTGTGCAGGGCTCATTAGGCAGCTTCCCAGTTAACTAGTATTTCCTAGTCCGGGGGGTGCGGAGGGTAGCAACAGTCGTGCGAACCGAGCCTGGGGTCCATAGTCCTGTACCCGGGCCTTAGACAGATTAAATTTTGCTACTTACAGTTAGTAGATTGCAGTGCTGTTGTCGGAGCATCGCGCTCCCCTCCTATTCCCCCCGCCAACCCCTATAGCCCAGCCGTACCTCAGCACTGTTCAACTGCCATTCGGTCAGCGTCAAAAGTTATAGTAGCTTCAGCTGTGGGTTGCCTCCGATCGTCAGGGGTCGGATTCAGAAGCTATGCGTCTGGCTGGGTCTGGTGTGGTTCTTGAGCCGTCATGTGCTCCCGTCTTCGCTGTGGACTACGGTGCTTCTCATCTGTTCTTAGACTGCCTTGGCGCCGCCGTTCTCCTCGCGGGACGGTTGCTGCGTGGTTCCGCGTCCTCCCGGTGCGGTGGGTCTTGTAGTTGCTCTGTTGTCCAGGAAAGCGGCGGGGTCAGACCCAGGGCTTTCACGAATGGGGCCATGTCCTCAGGGCGGCGGATGGTTAGGAATTTGCCGTCATAGCTTACCGTAAGCTTGAACGGAAAGCCCCAGCGGTACTTCACCTCCTCCCGGAGGAATGAGGTCAAGGGCTTCATTTCTCTCCTTCGGTCGACTGTTATCCGTGACAGGTCGTTGAAAATTTGGAGAGTTTCATTTTGGAAAGGTAGTGACTCTTTCCCTCTGCAGGCGGTGATGATCTTCTCCTTTACTGTATAGCTGTGTAATCTTATGATTACATCGCGTCGCCGGTTGGGATCTTCTGATCTGGGAGCTACCGCCCGGTGGGCCCTATCCATCTCTAGGTCCATGTCCTCTAGCGGGCCGCAGAGCGATGTGAACAGTTCCGCAAGATAGGGACGAAGCTGGCCAGGTAAGACCGTCTCCGGTACATTTCTTATGCGCAGATTCTGGCGCCTGTCCCTATTTTCTTGGTCTTCCTGCCCGTCTTTGAGACGGGAGATCTCCTCTCCTAGGCGGATGATTTCTTCCTCGGCTGCTCTTGCCAGGGACTCCTCCAGTCCACTTTCCAGAGTAGTTGTCCTCTCTGTTAGGCCAGACATCTCCTGTTTAATCTCCGCTACTGCTGCTTTGATTTCTGCCTGCAGGGATGTTTGGAGCTTGACATGCATGGTGGAGAATAGGCTCTCCAGGTAGGATCGGGTGATCGGTTCCTCTATCTCCATTTCAAGAGTTGCATGGGCTTTCGTACCCATATTTAGAGCTGCTTGCGGCTCTTGTGAGCCTCGTGGTCCGCCACCCTCTTGGTTTGCTGGACTCTTCTGTGTCGGGGAGAAGAATCGTGACACCGCCGGTGCTGCGGGCTTCTTTGTGTGTTTGGACTTGCTCCGATCTCTCCAAGTAATGGGGGTATGTTTTTGAGCCTTGAATTTCTGGTTTGGGAGCGTTATTTATTAAGTTTTAGCCGGTGGGTCTGCGGAGCTCCCCTCCTACACCCCCATTCCTGATGACATCATCGGAAACCCATCCCTTTAGCACATTTTTAATGGATCATCAAAATTCAGTATTGTCATAGACAACTTAGGATCTGGCTGTGTTTTTTTTTTTTAGGGAAGCTGTGTCTTTAACTGAAACGGGAGGCGGCCATCTTGGATCCAGATGGAACGCAGGCTGAAACACATGACATGAAGATAGCTCCTACTCAGAAAGCTCTTATTCAGACCACAGCTCTGATCAGACCCTCTCTTCACAGTGGGGGCGCAGGCAGGCTCAGGAGGGATCAGGTAGGGCGCAAGAAGGCGGGCAGCCAATATCTTCAACTGGTTTAGCCAACAAAATAGTCAGTGGGTCCATAGAAATGGACACATCCGTTATTTCTTTTTTTAATAGATTGGATAACGATCCAATATTTCTATTGCCGGACACGTTCACCAAATGTGGACCATATCGCTTCTCTGCCCACAACCCCTCCAGCACAGATCAGACACCACAGGGTAGATTTGCTTCAGCCGCCATGGCGTGAGGTACCAATGAATAAAATTTTATATATATTTTCTTTAGTTGCTGTGCATATGGAAGTTTTTTCAGCAAACTCCCATATATCCTCCCAATCATCCCTGTCAATTTCTATTTTCAAATCCGCTGCCCATTTGAGCATGCAGTCATGATCATGTGAATTGACCAAGGCCTCCAAACTGGCTTTTATTCTAGTTATCAAACCTTTTTAATAACTACCTCTCCTACATAGGCAGCAGAGATGTAGAGGAGCACAGCAGCGTTTCTTGGCAGCATACCAGCTAGTGGATCGCCAAAATGAGGGTAACTCCAAGCAGGGATGAGTATTAAAAGAGTACTTTAATGGTCAGTGCAAAACAGAACAATGGTAAGAGCGCACCTACGCGTTTCGTCCGTAAAGGACTTTCTCAAGGTGGATTATACTCTATGTCCCTGAACCTGGATCCATTATGGTATATGGAATTATCAGTATACTAATGAGCCATCTATGGTGATGCACCATAAACACCACTTACCTCTCCTACATAGTGCTTCAAAACTTGTGAAGGGAGTAAATTCTAATTTTGGGGACATTTTTGGAAAAAAATTCTGATCTGTAGATATTTAAACATACTAAGGTCTGGTGCCTCATACCTAGTTAGGAACTCTTGGAAACTAGAAAGTTTTCCTTTATGCACTAGGTCGGCAACTACTCTAATATGTTTAGCTTTAATTTGGTCGAATTGTTTATAATCACAGCCTGGGGGGAAATTGGGATTGTTAAAAAGCAGAGTGAGTTGCGAAACGGGAGACACAAGATTTAATTTGCCCTTAGACTTGCTCCAACTCTCCCAGGTAAATCTCGTCGGATCTAGCTCAAACATTTTGGCGTACACCTCCTTAGCCAGTGCCCATAGGGACACTGGCAGAGAAGACGTTCTAGCATACTGGGATTCTATAGCTAACCAACAATATTGTGTTGGATCAGCGTTCCACATCACCACCTGCCTTAGTTGGGCAGCTTGGTAGTATTTCGAGATATCTGGGACACCCAAACCTCCTCTTGTCTTTAAAGCCATCATCACCGATCTAGCTGTTCTAGGCCTTTTACCTTGCCAAATAAAATTAAATATTCTATTTGGGAAATTTTTCAGTTCGGATCCCGGTATCCGGACTGGGAGAGTCTGGAAATGATATAATAACCTAGGGAGTATATTCATCTTGACTGATACTATTCTCCCAATCCATGACACCTGATATCCTTCCCACTTTGCCAGATCCCTTTTAATCTTATCAAACAATGGTGGATAGTTGCCTTGATATAGGGAGTGGTAGTTCCTAGACACATTTACTCCCAGATATTTAATATGTGAGGAACTCCATCTGTAGCTGAAATTCAGTTTTGGTAATTTTATCTCTGGATCCGAAAGATTCAGATTAAAAGACTGTGACTTGTCGCTGTTCATTTTATATCCAGAGATTTTTCCAAAGTCTGATAGCGCCTTTTGGAGGTTGGGTAAAGAAGTCTGAGGGCTTGCTAAAGTCAGAATAATATCGTCTGCGAATAATGAGATTTTATCATTTGTTTTCCCAATCACTATATACAATGTATATTACTATTTGCTCTTATTTTAGCAGCCAATGGCTCAATCGTTAGAGCGAAGAGAGGAGGAGATAATGGGTACCCTTGTCTCGTACCATTTAAAAAAAAAAAATTCCCCAAACATTTTTATTAGGCATAATCATCTTTACAGACATTGGTTTTACATTATCAGTGTTGGCCTAATACAGTTGTATTTTCCTTGTTCATGTGGGGGGAGAGAGAAAGAAAGGAAAGATCCCCTAAGGCCACGTCATGGTCTCTGGGGTGTGGAAAAAGAAAGAGAGGAAGGGGGGGGGGGAGAGAGGGAGTCATTCCACCCTCGTCCGGCCGGGTCCCGGCATCCATCCTTCACGGCTCTACTGTGGTTCAGATCCGTCTGGGGTTGTATCCTGATTTGGTTCGGATTAATGGGTTAATCAGGGTTCCCAGATTTTATAGAAACCTTCAGTTGAGCAGTTCAAGAAGGCCGTGAGTTTTTCCAAACTCATAACATCGTTAACTCTTTTTTTCACTAGCTGTTTGGTGGGGGGCGCTATCTTCTTCCAAGAGTATGCGACTGAACACCTTGCTGCTGTTAGAATAAAGGAGATTAATTTCCATACTGGGCGATCGATGTCCTCTATCGGCCTGCCCAGTAGGAAGGTCAGTGGATCTATAGGAATTGTGAGGCCTGTGACCTCTTTTATCAAATCTTGTACCGTAAGCCAGTATTTCTGAATTTCTGGACATGACCACCAGATATGGGCCATGTCCCCTCTATGTCCACAGCCTCTCCAGCATAGATCTGAGGCCAGAGGGTAGATTTGTTTTAACCTCACTGGGGTAAGATACCAATGATACATTATTTTATAGATGTTTTCCTTCACCGTGGTACAGATGGAAGTTCCTGAGGCTGCGTCTCATATTTCCTCCCAGTCCTCTCTGTCAATAACTATGTCCAATTCCGCTTCCCATTTAAGCATATAGTCGTGAGCGGTAGAGTTCACCGGATTCTCCATGCCGGCATATATTTGTGCTATTAGACCTTTTTGATGTACTCCTTCGCGACAGAGTTTCTCAAATTTTGTGAGAGGGGGGAATTTCAATGATGGGGACATTTTTTGTAGAAAGTGTCGAATTTGGAGAAACTTAAATGTATCCAGGTGGGGTAATTTTAATTTGGTTCGCAATTCTTGGAGACTCAGGAACTGTCCATCGCTCAGCAGGTCCGCGATCGCTCTGATCCCCATTGTTTTAAATAGGTCGAATTGTCGGGTTTCACACCCTGGTGGGAATTTAGGGTTGTCAAATATTGGAATGAGCTGAGAGCAAGGGGACGAGAGTAAGAATTTAGTTTTAGTTTTTGCCCATATGTCCCAAGTATGTTTCATTGCCCCCAGCCCGAATTTGGGCGCCATGTCATTTCCCCTGTCACCGCTCCAGAGAAAAGCTGGTAGAGAAGGCGTTCTGGAGTAATGAGATTCAATTGCTAGCCAACATAGCTTGTCTGGGTCCGAGTTCCACATTACCACCTGTTTTAATTGGGCAGCTTGGTAATATCTATTAATGTCTGGGACCCCCAGTCCTCCTTTTGTCCTAGACACCATAAGAACCGACCTAGCTACCCGGGGTCTCCTTCCGTTCCAAATAAATTGGAGGATTTTATTTTGGATAGTTTTTAATTCAGAACCAGGGACATGGATCGGGAGCGTCTGGAAATAATATAATAATCGGGGGAGTATATTCATTTTAACTGAGATCATTCTCCCGATCCATGAGATCTGGTATTTTTCCCATTTATCCAGATCTTTTTTAATTTTCCTAAATAGGTTGGGATAATTATTTTGGTATAGGGAGCAATAGTGCCTCGATACATGTACTCCCAGGTATTTGATGTATATAGGGCTCCACTTATAATTAAAGTTTGATTTCAATGTCCGCATCTCTGGTTCTGATAGATTTAAGTTGAGGGCTTCTGACTTATCACTGTTAATTTTGTATCCTGATATTTTGCCAAATTCCTTTAATTCTTTGTGTAAGTTGGGAAGGGAGATCTGGGGCTGCGTTAATGTTAATATGATATCGTCTGCGAACAATGAGACTTTATAGTTTATTCCGCCAATTGGTACCCCCTGTATATTTATATTGTCTCGTATTTTAGACGCTAGTGGTTCGATTGTTAGGGCGAAGAGGAGAGGGGACAAAAGGCATCCCTGTCTCGTTCCATTTTTCATTTCAAATTTTTTTGCTGTACCCCCCGGGAGTTTCACCACTGCAGACGGGCAGCAGTACAGCGCTCGGACTCCCGCTAGATACGCATCTTTTAAGCCGAATTTCTGCATTGTTTTGTCAAGAAATAGCCAATCAATTCTATCGAACGTCTTCTCTGCGTCCAGGCTTAACAGAACCGCTTTGGTAGCTGTGAGGTGGGCATGATCAACTATATTTATAATTTTGCGGGTGTTGTCTGAGGCTTGTCTGCCAGATACAAACCCCACCTGGTCGTTGTGAATTAATCTCGGTAGGATGGAATTCAGTCTATTTGCCAGGATTTTGCTGTATAGCTTAAGATCGTTATTTAGTAGGGAGATTAGTCGGTAGCTCCCACATAGCAGTGGGTCCCTACCCTCTTTGTGGATGATGGCGAGATTGGCCTGGGTCATTGATGGGGGGATTGGGCTGCCCTCCATGAATGAATTGAATAAGCTGAGTAGGTGTTTAGTTAGGATCGGGGAGAATCTTTTGTAATAAACATTGGAAAAGCCGTCGGGGCCAGGGGCTTTTGAGATATTTTTTTTTGTTTCAATTTTTTTATTGTTTTATCAGGGTACACAACAGATAGTAAACTTTGTTGTACATAGGTTGGATAAACATTGATATTTGCATATATTAATAAAAACATCCGTATTCCGTTTTCTTTATTCAGATACTGTAGGTGTTTATCTAAATGTTTGTATGTCTGAATGCTCGTACGTTTCTGCTGTTATGGTTCTAACTAGGAAGCTGCCGCTTCCGTGTGTCCTGTTTTTAGTAGTATAGTAGAGAAAAGAAAAGGTGGAGAGCAGAGAAAGAGAGAGGAGAGAAAAAAGAAGGGAGATAAGGGGGGGGGGGAGAGGTGCTGCGGGATGGCGTCCAGTTTTGTATATATCCTGCCTTTTCCTTTAGGAATTTATTATGTACCTGACCAAATTTCCCATGTCTTATGGAACTTATCCATCTTTTGGGTCAGTTTTGCCGTAATAAGTTCCATTGTCTTCATTTCTCGCATTCTGCGGAGTACGGTCTGTTTAGCAGGGGCATTCACCTTCTTCCACGCTGCAGCAACGGAACAACGTGCCGCCGTGAGCACATGGCTCACCATCTTACTCTCTGCTGTGTCTAATTCGTCAATTGGCTTGGCCAGCATCATGGTCAGCGGGTCCACCTCAATCTCTACCCCCAGGTACTCTCGGATTAGTGTTTGAATCATGACCCAGAACACCTGAGTCTTGGGGCAGTTCCACCAGATATGAGCCATGTCTCCTCTTTGCCCGCAACCCCTCCAACACAAATCTGGGGTCCCGGGGAAGATCTGGCTCAACCTATTCGGGGTTAGGTACCAGTAAAATATAATATTATAGATGTTCTCTTTAATGGTAGTACAAATCGATGTTTTGGATGCTGCCTCCCAGATATCCTCCCAGTCTTCTCTATCAATCTCTATATTTAAATCCTCCGCCCATTTGGACATATACCTGTGTTGGGAACAGCCTGTTGATCGCGCCAGGCCCAGATATATTTCCCAGATCAATCCTTTAGCATAGTACCCTTTGTTGCACAGTCGATCAAAATTTGTTAGCTGCTGGAAAGCCTTATCTTTGGATACTGTTTGCAGGTAGTGCCTGATTTGTAAAAAGCCAAATATTGGGAGGTTTGTCGTTTGATATTTTTTTTTCCAGTTCTTGGGTCAGCAAGAGCCTACCTTGCCCTGAGAAATCCTCTGCTATCATCATCTTCAGCTGTTTAAATTTACTGAGTCTCTGTGGGAACCCGCCGGGGGGAAATTCTGGGTTATCGAATATGGGTGTTAATAGGGAGGGGTGAGCCGTCAAGCCATATTTGTCTTTATTTTTGGTCCATACTCTCCATGTACATTTCATTGCTCTCAGTTTTAATGTTTCCGAGAGGATCTCTCTACCCCGCACAGTCCACAGGGTGGCCGGGAGTGAGAGGGGTCTCGCGTAGGAAAACTCTATCCCTGTCCAACAGCTTGTAGTTGGGTCATTGTTCCACATTATCACTTGTTTCAGTTGGGCCGCCAAATAATATTTAATGATATCTGGGACTGCCAAGCCTCCACATTCTTTTGGTGCTAACATTATGGTTCTAGCTACTCTTGGTCTTTTGTTTTGCCAAATGAATTGAAAAATTCTGTTTTGTATATTCTTTAATTCCGACATTGGGATATCAATTGGGAGAGTCTGGAAGTAATACAGAAGTCTTGGCAGGATATTCATTTTGACCGTAGCTATTCTGCCTAACCAAGATATCTGGTATTCATTCCAGCTCTGTAAGTCTTTTTTTAGCCTCTCAAATAGGGGCGGATAGTTATATTGATATAGTGATTTGTACTCCCGTGTTATTTGGATTCCCAAGTATTTGATTTTCGTGGAACTCCACTTATAATTAAAATTTAATTGTAGCAGTTTGGCCTCGGGATTAGGTAGAGATACATTTAATGCTTCCGACTTATCCATATTGATTTTATACCCCGAGATTTTGCTAAATGTATCTAATTGTGAATGTAAATTCGGGAGTGAAGTCAAGGGGTTGGCTAGAGTTAGGATAATGTCGTCAGCAAAAAGGGATATCTTGTAATCCGTATCTCCAATTGTAATGCCACTTAAATTGTTGTCCTCTCTGATTGTTGTTGCCAAGGGTTCTATAGAGAGGGCAAACAGAAGTGGAGACAAGGGACAGCCCTGTCTAGTACCATTCCTAATGTTTATAGGATTCGAGTTTCCTCCTGGGAGTTTCACTACAGCCGTGGGAGTTTTATAGAGGGCTCTAACCCCCTCAAGATATGGGCCCTTAAATCCGAATTTAATTAATTTTTGGTCTAAAAATTCCCATCTGATCCTGTCAAACGCCTTTTCCGCGTCTAAACGTAACAGGATGGCTTTCGTGGATGAGAGATGTACATGGTCGATTAGGTTTATAATTTTTCTCGTATTATCTGAGGTTTGTCTGCCTGAAATAAATACGACTTGGTCCTTGTGGATCAGGCCTGGGAGAATGGGAGTTAGTCTGTTAGCTAGGATTTTGCTATAAAGTTTTAGGTCCGAATTAAGGAGGGCTATGGGGCGATAATTACCACACTGTAGTGGGTCTCTCCCTTCCTTTGGTATGAGTGCCAAATTCGCTCTAGACATAGAAGCGGGGATAGCCGTTCCCTCCAGAAACTCATTAAACATATCCAGGAGATGTGGTGCCAAGATCAATTTAAATTTTTTATAGTATTGATTGGAAAACCCATCCGGGCCTGGCGTTTTACTAGGTTTTAGTTGTGAGATGGCTTCTAGTAAATCATCCTGCGCGATTTCTTTATTTAGCTCTAGCAAGTCAGCTTCTGAAAGGCTTGGAAGGTTACATGACGCTAGGTACTTAGTAATAGCTTCTGCATTTGAGGAGCTGTTTTGGGGGAAGTTCAAATTATATAGTTTGGAGTAGAAGTCTGAGAATGTGGCCGCTATCTGTTTTTCGCAATATGTTTTGATGCCCGTCTTTGTTTGTATGACGGATATTTGGGATTTGGTTCTCAGACCTCTTAATTTAGATGCTAATAACCGGTCGGCCTTATTTCCTTTGTCATAATATTTCTGCTTCGTCCACCTCAGCGCCCTCTCCACTTCATCTATTTGTATCTGCCTGAAATCAGATCTAGCCTTGTCCAGTACTTTGCGTAGTTGTTTTGAGGGATTAGCTTTATGTTTATGTTCTAGGAGTTTAACTTTCTCCGCTAATTCGTCGTACAATTTCTGTTTTTGCTTTTTCTTATATGATGCTATGGAAATTATATTTCCTCGAATCGTGGCCGTATGGGCCTCCCATAGCATCGCTGATGACTTTACAGAGCCCTTGTTCAGCGCAAAATATTCTCTGAGCTTTTGCTTAATCTCTATCTCTACATCTATTTGGTTTAACAGAATCGTTTAGTTTCCAATTATATTGATTATATTTATAGAAGGGGAGGGAGAGCGTCAGCGAGACCGGAGCGTGGTCCGACCATGTTATAGAACCTATGTCCGACTGGGAGGTTGCCTGAAAGATATCTTTAGTACCCAGAAAATAATCAATCCTTGAATAGGTCTGGTGCGGGGGAGAAAAATACGAATAGTCCCTCTGGCCCTGATGCTGCGCCCACCAAATATCTATCAGCGAAAACTCTTTCAGTATGTTCTGAAACCTTTTGGCATTTGTGGTCGTAATGCGTGGGTGGGGAGTACCCAGTGGGCTTGTCCTATCTTGATCAGGTGCTACAACCATATTAAAATCTCCTGCTATCAATAGCGTAGTTCTAGGTTGGGGGGCTAGCTTGTCACATAGATCTCTCAAAAAGTCAGCTTGACCCTCATTTGGGGCGTATATATTAACAAGGGTAATCTCCACATCTGATAGTGTGCCTTGCAGAATGAGGAATCTACCTTCTGGGTCTACGGTCTGTTTATGAAGTGTGAATTTGACATTTTGTCTAAATAAGATGGCTACCCCTTTTTTTTTAGTGGAGCAGGATGCATACTATGCCTGGGGGTAGTATCGCTGAAAGGTGTTAGGGGGCGATATCGTATTAAAGTGCGTTTCTTGTAAGAATAGCACATCTCCTTTTGTTTTTTTTAATTCTTGTAAGGCGAGCTTTCTTTTGATTGCTGAGTTAAGTCCCCTAACATTTAGGGACACTAGTTTAAGTGTTGTATTTGGAGCCATTTTCGGAGCCATCCAGCAAACAGCTCCAGGGCTTTCCGGATACAGTCGGGTCCCCTCTTTCCCATAAGCTTTAGGCTCTGCGTTCAAATCCTTTCACCAGGTCAAAGGGGTCTCCACTTCTTTGCTGCGCTGGGATGTGTAGATCCTTGTAGCTCCAGGGGCATGTGCCCTCTTTGCTCCAGTGTTTCCACTGTGTTTGCCAGCCCATCTGTTGTGGCCGTTAGGAGAATCTAGTCCGCCCTTAGGGTGTTAATGGCTTTACCCAAATCATCCCGAAACTCCTTCCTCATTCTGGTGAAGAGGTTCTCTAAATATGTTTTGTTCACATCTATGTTTTCAATTTCCTGCTCGTGCGCCCCGCTCGGGCCCTCCCGCGTGTCGGCTGAGCCGCCATCTTGGGAGGTCTCGCAACTCCCCGCGGTCCGCTGGCTTTGTGGGAAGTAGCTCGTCACTGACTGCTGAACTGCCTTCTTATTTTTGCCGCTCATGCTGGCTACCTTCCCCTCCGCTTGTATGTATTTATTGGGGGGGTTTAGATGTAGAGATGCCGCAGGAACTGTGGGGTCTTTTTAGTGCAGTAGGATAGGATTGTTTGTTTATTCTAGTACAGCTTGTCTGGGTAGATATGGGGTTATTGGACCCAGGGGTTCTGGCCTTAGGGCTGTGTTTCTGACCTGCAGGTTGTTCTCTCTGAGGCACCTTTGTGTGGTGGTGGTGCTTCCACGTGGTGGTGCTCCCCCAAGATGGCCGCCTCCTCCCTCACCATGCTACTGAGGCCTATGGCTCCCTTCACTAGTGGGTCCCCTCCCGGTGTTCTTCACTCCCAGCAGGGCCCTAGGTCAGGTTTGTACCTTTTATTTACGTGTGCCGTCCTAGTGGAGGGGAGCTGGACCCGTAACGGGGGGTCTCTGCTCGCGCTTTTCCTCACGGCCTCAGGCGGCCACAGCGGGCGCTTCTCTTACCCCACAGGGGGTCGGGGGTTCCGTCCCCGATCACCGCTGATTCCCCTCTATTCTTGGCTCCTCGGGGCGCGCGGAGTCCCGTCGC
The DNA here is from genome assembly GCF_040206685.1 of Ascaphus truei. Classification (NCBI taxonomy): domain Eukaryota; kingdom Metazoa; phylum Chordata; class Amphibia; order Anura; family Ascaphidae; genus Ascaphus; species Ascaphus truei. The sequence goes on along the minus strand of NC_134483.1, from coordinate 303,104,726 downwards.
CTCTCGTCTCCGGAGTCTCTCCGTCAGATTTGAATTTTGCGGGCTGCAGAGGGGAAAGTCCCGTACCGGGGGCATGGGGTCTCCGACACAGCTCTCCGGGACGCCGGAGCCAGCCACTTCGGAGCCCAGCTAGTCACCGGAGCAAAGTCTTTGGGGGTTCACTTAGGGATTCCTCCGCTTCTCTTGATTATTTTATTATTTAATATGCTTCGTTAGTGCTATTCATTCAGAGGGGGTCGGGAGCGTCTCTTTCAAGCTGCCATTCCCCTTGACGTCACCGGAAGTCTCCGGCTTTTGAGATTTTTAATGTTTTTATTGCGTCCGCCAGCTCTTTTTGGGTAATTTTTGCATTAAGCATTTGATTCTCCTCCTCTGTCAGTGTTGGTAGGAGGCAATCGGACAGGTAATTACTAATAGGTTCAGTGGCTGGTGTCCCCGTGTTCCCACCCTGAGCCTTGAGGTTATAAAGTTTAATATAAAATACGGTAAATTCCTCCGCTATTTTCTGTTCGTTATAGATTATTTCTCACGATTATTTTTTTGTCGCTGTGATCTGGGAACGCTTCTGTATACCTCTTAGTTTGCTCGCCAAAAGTCTGTCAGCCTTATTGCCCTTGTCATAGTATTTCTGACAAGTCCATGTAAGAGCTTTTTCTACTTCTTCCATTTGGGCTTGTTTTAGCTCATTCCTGGCTGCGGTCAAGGTTTTATAAATCTTTTTCGAGGGGTTGGGTTTGTGCTGTTGTTCCAGCTTAATTATTTTAGTTGTAACAACTAGTGACATACCGCTCACCTCAATATTGAATACCAACTCTATGATAGGGATGACAGACATACATATATAAGGAGACAAAGGATGCTCCTAAAAAGATCCCACTTTAATGCACAGCAAAGCCGAAAATAGTCCACAGGTATAGTAACCCACTAGAGTAATGGTAAGGCTATAAGGGTACAATTAAGTAACCGCTCCCAACACTGTGGGAGGACAATTACCACTAAAATGCCCTAGGGCAAAAATAATAAATGATTTATTGATATTCAGAAGTCGACGCAGTAACACATACTCAAAATAACCATAAAAACAATTAAAACATAAATCACGGGTGAGGCAGGGTAAGGGGATATTATTATAAGATGAATTCCCAAATATTAATGTATGTCCCCTTACCAGTACCAGGTGGTAGTGTGAGACACAATGGTAAATACAAATGATAGGCAATAGAGAATGCTAGAGCCTCTGGTCTCAGGGTATGGTGGAGGTTGCACTAATCATTGCATGCTGTGATTGATCTGCTCAGTATCAATAGTTGGATATCACACTGACAGTAGGTAGTGATGCATGCAGAGTAGTGAATGCAAATAAATGTGCCACTGTCATATATCACAAAACCTATATAGGTACTAGGTCACATGATCAATGATTCAGTAAATCATTAGTGCACATTATACCACATTATATAAATGAACCGCGGCATGTGCATCAAAAACCGGACCTGATATATGCATAAACTACCTCTGCTAGGCAGTTAACAACTCGAACAACCCCACACAAACTACCAGGAACAGTCTCACCCGTGACTCCTCCTACACGACGTCAACGTGGTGACGTCATGCCGACGATCGTTTCGCGCATAAGGGGCTGGCGCTTTCTCAAGGTTCAGCCTCACCCGTGATTTATGTTTTAATTGTTTTTATGGTTATTTTGAGTGTGTGTTACTGCGTCGACTTCTGAATATCAATAAATCATTTATTATTTTTGCCCTAGGGCATTTTAGTGGTAATTGTCCTCCCACAGTGTTGGGAGCGGTTACTTAATTGTAGCCTTATAGCCTTACCATTACTCTAGTGGGTTACTATACCTGTGGACTATTTTCGGCTTTGCTGTGCATTAAAGTGGGATCTTTTTAGGAGCATCCTTTGTCTCCTTATATATGTATAATTATTTTAGTTGTCAGATCTGTTATTAATTTCACCTTGGCCTTTCTGTGGGATGCAATTGAAATAAAAGTTCCCCTAATTGCTGCCCTATGGGCTTCCCACAGAACCGCCGGAGAGTCTACTATGCCCCAGATGAGAGCGAAGTACTCCCTAAGAGCCTTTTTAATTTCTTTTTCTACCTCCGGGTGGTTCAGTAGGGAGTCGTTCAGCTTCCAAGTGTAGGCGGTTAATTTATGAAATGGGGTGGATAGGGTTAATGTGATGGGGGCGTGATCTGACCATGTAATGGGGCCTAAGTCCGAATTTGTGCAGGCTTCCAGGATATATTTGGTAGCAAAAAAATAGTCTATACGAGAGTATGACTGGTGGGGTGCGGAATAGAATGTGTAATCTTTTTGGCCCTGGTGTTGGATTCTCCAGATGTCCATTAAGGAATATTCCTTGGTGATTGTTTTAAATTGTTTCTCCTTCCTCTGAGGTGGAGCTCTGTGTTGGCCTTGTTGGCCTGAGGTTCTGTCCTCCGCAGAGTTTATGGCCATATTAAAGTCTCCGCCCACAATCAACGAAGATAGGTAGGTAGGGTCAACCTTTTCTAACACTGCTTTCAGGAATTCCGTTTGATTATCATTTGGCGCGTAGATGTTGATCAGAGCGACCGGCGATCCAGCCAGTGAGCCATATACCATTAGAAATCTACCCTCTGGGTCTGAAGTGGTTTTGGTGATATTGAATGGGGTTCCTTGTCGGAGCAGGATCGCTACTCCCCGCTTTTTACTGTTAAATGACGAGAAGAAACCCATAGGGAATACATTGCTAATCAATTTGGGCAGCTCTTGGGATGTAAAGTGCGTCTCTTGGAGGAAGATAATATCTCCCTTGGACTTTTTCAGCTCTTGGAGCGCCAGTCGTCTTTTTCTATTATTATTCAGGCCCTTTACGTGTAGTGATACAAGTTTAATTGCGGACTGACTAGCCATTTGGGTGAGAGAGTTTAGTGTCCATCTGGGTCTCGCCCTTTCCACCGGGGAGATCCTGGTTCGTTGGTTCAGAGAACCTTTTTAACGCTTCTTGATGGTGCTGTTTGAGTATGGGTGTCAGGCCCGCCCGACGAGGGGCTGGGTGGGAGGAGGGCAGGGAAGGTCAAGAGGGGGGGGGGAATAGGCTGCTGGGAGAGGGTCAGCAGCAAGAGGCAAAGTGGGACGAGGTCAGCTAAGGACCTCCAATAAGTACGGCCGGGATTGGCTACCGGCATTTGGGCTTAAGGCCCAATGGGGGGGGAATCCGATGGTTCAGGCATGGGCGTGCAGGGAAGGTGCGGACCCTTGTACTTGCTTAGTGTAAGCTCTACCTTAGTTTAAGAGGGGGGGGCGAGGGGGGGAAAGGGGTCAAAGGGACGCAGGTCCCGAAACGCGTCAGAGTTACTATGTACTCCTTTTGACCACTTAATAAACCTTTTTATATCCGATACTGGTTTGCAGCCCCCATTGTTTGCAC